>NC_091079.1:57801388-58126666 GCF_032405125.1 Capricornis sumatraensis | reverse complement strand
TGGTTCTAAAACATAGCCTGAATTCCTTTTTTATTATGTAAAATAAAGATTGAATTACATTATTTTTAAGATCCCTTTCTGTTGTAACAACTTACCTCTTTATTATATGCAGAAAGATATATGAAATATTGACCTCAGTCATAAAATAAGGAGTGTGCCTGAATAATCCTTGGAGCATCCAGAAATATACTGTGTAGTCTATCAAGGAAAAAGTCAGGGGGAAGTTATGGGGAGAATGAGAAAGAAGAATAAATAGGATGCCATTACACAAGGAGGTTCTGTGGTAAGTATTCACAAAACATGACTGAACTCGGTTTGCCTGTGGCAGGCGTAAATTTATACAGTCAGTGACAGAAGAGATAAGATTACTTGGAGGGCTGGTGAGAGTCTGTTTTGGTCATTAGACTTTAGAAAAAGAAGGTCAGAGGATTTATTTTGAAAAAGAGGTTTAGGGAATCGGCAATGAGGCTCAATAGTAAGAGATATATTGTCAACAAAAGAAGCAGGAGAGAAAAGTTAAGAACAGGATTGTTGGAAATGCTGGAGCCAAAGGAAGCATTTTAGTTATGGGATAAGAAGAGTCTTATTTAGAAGCAGTGTCCACAGATAAATCAGAGGTAGAACAAAACAATGGGAGCTAGCTAAGTGATTTTAAAAGACTCACTCAAAATTGGCAGGCCTACAAAAATAGTCTGCTTTGGCGGTTTCTTAGAAAAAATTTTGATGAATCTATATTATTTATTCCCAAATGTAATCATTTCTTACACAGGCCTGAAATATGCTGGATACTTTTCTTATAAATTTGGAATAATAGTAAGAATGATTAAGGATTGATTAAGGATAATTGGAGAACAAACAACATATTCCCTTCCTATTGGCTAGATTTTATTCTTTATAATATTCTTTATCTAATTTTGATTTAAGAATGCCCAAAAAAGAGTTCACTGTAAAGATAACTATACATATTGTGGGCTCAGTTACTCGGTTGTGTCAAACTCTTTGCAACCCCATTGACTGTAGCCCACTAGGCTCCTCTGTCTATGGGATTGTCCAGGCAAGACTAGGAGTGGGTTGCCATCTCCTCCTCCAGGGGACCTTCCCAACCTAAGGATCAATATGTCTCCTGTATTGGAAGGCAGTTTCTTTACCACTAGAGCCACCTGGAAAGCTCCAAAACGTGCAAACATACTATTTGAGGATTAACAGACAAAAACATGCTGGGTTGGTAAGTAGCAGAGTTCCACACTGCAGAGGAGGAGATGGATCTGGAAAAGGTAAGGTAAGCTTTATTCACTGCCTACATATATGCTGGGAACTCTGTTAAAAGTTCTATCACTGTTACATCTTAAACAAATGACAGAAATTACTTGATATGTATGGTGAGTGTGTGTGTGTTAAGTCACTTCAGTCTCATCCAACTCTCTGTGACCCAGTGGACTGTAGCCCACCAGGCTCATCTGTCCCTGGGGATTCTCCAGGCAAGAATACTGGAATGGGTTGCCATGCCTTCCTCCAAGGGATCTTCCCCACCAAGGGATTGAACCCATGTCTCCTGTGGTTTCTGAATTGCAGGAGGATTCTTTACCACTGAGCCACCAAGGAAGCCCGCTATGTAAGGCATCACCACATTTTTGAGGATTATCATTCTTACATAATCTGCCTAAGGTCCCTGGCGGCTGACCAGAATTTGAATTCAGATTAGGTGGATACCAGATTCTGTACTCAAAAGAGCTCCAGTGTGTTATTTACCTCCAGTGGGTCAAGAGTAATCATTATTGCTATTCTCAGAATATTTTTCTATTAAAATGCCTTCAGGTGGTCCACTGACTAAGACCCTGAAGTATTTTCAGGGTGGTCCACTGGCTAAGATTCTAGACTCCTAATGCAGGGGGCCTGCATTCGATCCCTGGTCAGAGGAAACTAGAAACTAGGAAACTAGGAAACTAGGAAACTTCTCATATATAGATATACATATATATATTTTTAAATTTTTAATTAGAGGATAATTACTTCACAATATCGCAATGGTTTCTGCTACACATCAACATGAATTAGCCATAGGTATACATATGTCCCGTCCCTCCTGCACTCTCCTCCCACCTCCCTCCCCATTCTACCCCTGTAGGCTGGCACTAAGCACCAACTTTGGGTTTCCCTGTGTCATACAGTGAATTCCCACTGGCTATCTATTTTACATATGATAATGTATATGTTTAATTTGATCTTGTAAATCTAACACTTAAAACCATGACTTGCATATATTAGCCACTTGATAAATCTGTGCTGAATTCATTAATAAGGACTGATTGTCTAAGCTTGATTTCTGATTATTTTTGAGTAATAACTTAACTGATAGTTCTGTGAACTTTAAAAAAAAAAAAAGGCCTTCATCTTATGTCAGATCCTCAGTTCTTACAGAAGTAAACACGAATAAACAAGGTATACAGTAAATATGAAAAATAGTAAATACAGTAAAACTTCCCTGGTAGCTGAGAGGTTAAAGCATCTGCCTGCAATGCAGGAGACCTGGGTTCAATCCCTGGGTAGGGAAGATAACCTGGAGAAGGAAATGGCAGCCCACTCCAGTATTCTTGCCTGGAAAATCCCATGGATGGAGGAGCCTGGTGGGCTACAGTCCACTGGGTCGCAAAGAGTCGGACAGGACTGAGCATCTTCACTTTCACTTTCACAGTGAATATCCTTAAGGAGCTTCCTTCCATCTACTGCCATGACTCTGCCCATCAAATGTAACATGACATTCATGAACTGTGAGTCCACGTCTCCATAGGTCTATTGATTTTCTCAACTTCTCTCACAGCCTTTCCTTCCTAGTGCTTTGCACATCACTCTTCCTGAAATACCCCTTACTCTCCATTGGCAAAATACTACCACTAATTTATACCTTGGACTGCAAGGAGATCCAACCAGTCCACTCTAAAGGAGATCAGTCCTGAGCGTTCTTTGGAAGGAATGATGCTGAATCTTAAACTCCAGTACTTTGGCCACCTCATGTGAAGAGTTGACTCATTGGAAAAGACTCTGATGCTGGGATGGATTGGGGCAGGAGGAAAAGGGGACGACAGACGATGAGATGGCTGGATGGCATCACCGACTCGATGAAGGTGAGTCTGAGTGAACTCTGGGAGTTGGTGACGGACAGGGAGGCCTGGCGTGCTGCGATTCATGGGGTCGCAAAGAGCCAGACACAACTAAGTGACTGAACTAACTAACTAATTTATACCAACAGATTCAGTTTTTCTTTCCTTTTTCCCACAACTTTGCTTTCTTTCCAAGTACAGACCTTACTTCATAACACTGTATTGGTTATTTTCATTTCTACCTCTCACACCAGATTTTGGGATCTTAAAGGCTAGGGACATGAAATAATTGAATTTAAATGACTGTTTTACTGTGTCATGCCATTCTTAATGACTAGTTCATTTTGTCTACATTTCAGACTGAACTGATCTCTAAGAATGGTAAGCCAATATTTGTTTCCATAATGAATTTTCTTTTTTGTATGTCTGATAGGAATTTAAACACTTTTCTGACTGCTATTTACCCATGATTTTTAAAAAATCATGAAGATTGCTACAATCTGGGTGAAGTGAAAACAGCCAGTAGCAATGTGCAAATAACATTCATGAGATGGGTTAGTCATGCAGTTTCTGGAAGCCTTTGATATACAGCAGACCACAACTCAAGATTAAAACCACAGTAGTTCTAAAATATCTACAAAAACTAATGCAGGACAACCAGAGTCCTGAATTATTGTGTGTGTGTGTGTGTGTGTGTGTGTGTGTGTAGTGTGTACATCAAATTTATAGTTACACTAATTTAGCTTTTAATTTAGAAAAGAGTTTCTCTCCTACCCCTAAAGTAGCTTTAAGAAGGATCTTGTCTGTGGCTAATAATCTTCCTATTACGTTATCTTCAAAGAATTAGAGTGACCCCTACTGTCCAAGTTAAGTAGAAAAAGTCTTCCACTTTTCCTAAGGAACTTTCAAATGCAAATTTTAACTTACTGCTTACAATTTCTAATCAAAATCAGAATCCCTTATTTCACCTTAAACCCATTATTAAAGCAGAATGAAAAGAGACATTTGATGAAAGTTTTTCACCAATAAAAAATGTATGCACTTAATTTAGCCTCACTGCATATTCTACTTTTTCCAGCATGGCAAGCTTTTTTTTTTTTTTTTTTTTTTTTTAATTATAATAAGCAAAGAACAGAGGAACGGAGGTGAAATGTCAGCTTGGTAGTAGAATAGGCATTTGAACAATTGCAATTGATTTGGGATGTAAAAGAAATGCAGAAAGATCTTATTTTGCCTAAAATCGAGATTTCAGTAATTCTCTATTTTAAAAGACTAAATTAGAAGTACTGGTTTTCTTTCACACTTTTGATTTTAATAGACATTAAAAGTTAATAGAAGGCTTGGCTGTAGATAATAAAGATTTCTGTCATTTGTTGAAGTAGTACGAATCAATATAAAAGCTAGAGACCCGCAGTCACAACAAAGACCTCAGTATGGGGCTACCAAGAAAGATGACATCTCAAATTTTCACAGAGAAAAAAAAATTACAAAAAGAAGTTGTTCTTTGAACTGCTAGATATCCATTCTACTTTTTTAAATAATGTGTCTTAATTGAGTTTTTATTGAAGCCACCTTTGGCGACCTTAAGAATTTTTTGGAACTCACTTAAGTTTTAGTATTGAATGTATTTTTTTACAAAATGTAATGTACCACATTGACTTGCATTAAAAATTAAAATACTTTGAAAACTTTTTAACCATTTCAGTCAAAATGGGTTCCAAATGAAAACAGAAGGGCTACAAAATATTGCTGTAGAAAAGTATGTCTGTATCCATGGTATCAATAAAGTGTTGATTAATGTTCAAATGAAATTAGATTTGCAAGATCAAAAATGATTTTTATAATTATAGAAGTAACTAAAGTTTGGATGTAATTTTTCATAGTTATTTGCATCATAAGATAGTTGCACCCCAAACTCTGTGATGGTTTAACATAATGATATTGAGATTAAAAAGTATTGGTATAGAAAATTCTTTTAACACATAATATAACATCTCAAGCTAACTTTCTCATAAGTATTGTTGATTTCTGCATGGGTCCTCCCTAATTAAGGAGCTGCTTTTATTTTTTCTATCTCTTAAATTTTTAGCCTTGATGTTTAGAGATCAATTTGCTTCAGAAGACAATTCTGAAAAATCCATGCCACAATGAATGGGGCCAAAGTAGGTTCTGGACTATTGAAAACACATAGCTTTAAGGAGAAAAAATGGTGACAGAGGTAGGAAATGCTAAAAGACAGAAATATTAATGTACTCTATATTACTGTTACTAAATGCATCTGTTCAGCATGGTTCATTTGGTTTCTGCTTAAATTATATTGATTGTTACAAATATGTTATTGTACAATTCTTTTTCTTCTTACCATCACTAAATAATTTAAGACCTATAATAAAGAAAAATGCTGACTCCTCAAACTGAAGACAGTTTTGCTTTTACAAAATTAAAATAAATTTCTTATTTAACAATATATTTTAACTAGAGGAATATCATGAAATATTATATTATTTCATGAAAGTTATCAAATTCTTTTGTTAAAATTTAGATCTATAAAAGGAGGCTCAACAACAGGAAATTCACATACTTGCTTTCAGCATAAACTTTAGTTAAAAAAAAAAATCCATAGACAATATACCATCTGTCTCCTTTACCATGTGAAAAGAAAAGCTTTGAAAATCCAGCGGCTGCTAATGTGACATGTTGAAACATTAATCACCCCCTTAGGCCAATATAATTGTAGCTCCATGTTAATTACCTAACAATTAACAGCAGTAATTTCCAAGAGGCAATCAATGAATTAGCTTGTGATTTTCCCACAGATTTCAGTCCCACACTGCCAATCTGAATGCATTTCAAATTCCTCACTGTGGTTCATCAATGACACTTCTGGTGTATGAAATAAAAATTCATTTGCACCCTTACTAATTAGGCTCAAATATGTCCCTATGTGTATTGCAAACTCTATTCACTAGCACAAAATCTCTGCCACAGGCATTTTTTCCCATTTAAAAATTCATTTTCTATTAAATTAGAAGGTCACCTAGCAGGAAAATGTACTAATCAAGATTTTATCACTAACGAATTAAAGGTTTTTAATAAGCAAGTTTAATTAAGTTATCCTAACAAGTGATAACAGCTATTTACAACTTACGGGAATATGTGTGTATGTGTACACTAGAGTATTGAGAGTTTGAAATCATATTTCTTGAATTCAGTAGATGTTATGTATTCCATACACAGAAGGAAGTTGACTAGGTTCATATGCATAAGATTGAAATCGTTTCAAATATAACAATCTCTTGAATTGTTAAGAAGGGAGTTAAGAATGGGGTGCTTGCTTGAAAAAATTAGTTTTCTATATTTTATTTTATTTTTTATATGCATATATTTTATTTTATTTTATTTTATTTTTTTTTAATTAAATTTTAAAATCTTTAATTCTTACATGTGTTCCCAAACATGAAACCCCCTCCCACCTCCCTCCCCATAACATCTCTGTGGGTGATCCCCATGCACCAGCCCCAAGTTTTCTATATTTTAAATAATAAGAGACAGAGCATATTCAGTTTAACAGAAAATTATCTTCTTTGCTTGACCCCGTATTCATACTAATGTGAATTATATTTATGTGTTGTTAATTTGCCTTATATTCTAAATGCACAAATATTATAGCTGATTTTTCTCTCTTGAGATAATGATAAAAATTTTACTTCCAGCCAGTTATATATCATTTGAACAGACAAAAACATCATCTTAATGGATATATGTTAAGAAGCACAAGTTTCTTCTTAAAGTGTGTTACTCTCCACAGAGTAAAAGTGAAACTTAGATATGATAAATAACCACCTATCTGCTCAATTTCCTAACACTTTGTTTTTACCTTTTAAAGGAAGAAAAAATACAATTGTGGAATTGCAAAGCTGCCTATAGATGTCTTATTGGAACTTCACCATTGCCATACTGTTCTCTCTTCATCACTTATTATAAAAGAAGATATTCTTTTAAAGGAAGATACCTTTTAAAAAGGAAGATATCTGTTTAATTTCTTAACACTTTGTTTTTATCTCTTTTATTGTCAGGCACATATACAAAGATTCTTGTTCTCTGAAGAATATCTCCTTTTATAATAAGTGATGAAGAGAGAGCAGAGGAAAGATTAACAATATGGCAATGGCAAAGTGCCAACAAGACACCTATAGGTAGTTTTGCAATTCCACATTTTTCTTACTTTAAAAGATTTGCCGATCAGATTCATCAACCCATAACTCAGTTCATTCACTCATGAAGCACACACCTCTTTGAATACTATATTTAATATAAATCAAAATGAACATTTCACTTTATTTAATGGTGTCTTGAAATCTCCACGAGGCATGCGGAAAAGTTTTTTAAATGGAGAGAAGTCAGAATTAGCAGAAGAAAGACCAAATCCACTGTCTTGTATGTGGCTCACAATGATTATTAATGAACACATGCACTGGGATATAGATAATTTAAGGAGACTCAGAAAATACAACCTAGAATATTATCAAATGCAAATCCGTTCATTCTCAGATTCTTTTTTTTTTTTTGAGCAAGTTTTGACACAAATTATAACTAAATCTTATTACAAGGCACTCAACATTAAATCATAAAATTTTTAAACTCAGAAGAACCTTAAAAGGTTAATTTAAAAATGGAAGAACTGAAGTTAAGTGATGTAAAGTGACCTATTTATGGTCACATAACCAGTTAATAGCAGACATAGATTTACTGACCTGTTAGGCCTATGCCCTTTATACCACATTATGCTGCTACACTGTTAGTAATGTCATTATTTTTGTCATTAATGTCATATTTAGCAATAATTACCACATTTTATAAAGAATTTGGGGAGTTTGCCTCTTGCCTTCCTGACCCATTCATTCTTTCCCACCATTAACTGTTAAGTGGTAATACAAAGAACACAATAATACCTCTTTAGTCCTATATGATAATAAGCACCCAAGAAACCCTCATTTACTGGCATTGAAGGCACCCATTAAACTGATTTTCAGTTGCCTATTATCCATCTCTAATTCCTACCACTCCCTAATAATCTTATATATGGGCAGAGATTTGACCCTTCAAATGAAAGAAAAAAAAAATGGCACTATAGTCATTTTTAAAATTTTACATTTTGCAAAACAAACATACAAAATAACAGTATTGGGGATTGCCAAATCTACAGCGACAATTTTTCTATTCCTTTTTTTAAATTTACAAAATATCTTGTTATAATATCCAGAGGTATTTTAGCCATTCCTACATTTGTTGTCAGAAAAACTTTGCCTTCTTCCTATTCAACTCCAACATATGATCAAGATGCATGTGCCCCCAAAATCTGCCTTCACTACATTAGGCTTTTCCTATTTTCATAAGTAACTTACACTTTTTAATGAGTGTATGTCACAGATTAGCTTTAATTACTAAATTTTAATGTTTTCCCTTATTTTTATGTAGCTATATAGTGATATATTTATATATGTCTCAGCTTAAATATAGTTTCCTCAAAGAGATCTTATCTGATCTCATCAAACAATGTAAAATAAAAACTCCAGCCAAAATTTCTATCAATACCATGATACCCTTTTATTTTAAGTACATTTCAAACTCTGAAATTGTATTCTCTATTTACTCATTTATTTAGTGCCTTCGCCTTGCATAATGTAAATTTTATTTTAAAAAGTGACCTTACCATTTTAAATAATGTTCCCCTGGATCTAAAACAGGGTCTGCTTCAAATCTTGACTCAATAGTAAAATCTGTTTTTCCTCTAAAACAAGAAGAAAAAGATATAGATATCTACTTTGATTACTTATATTCAACATAGTCACTTATGGCAAGCCTAGACAAAGCAATTATTCAAGAAAAAGAAATAAAAGCCATCTAAGTTGGAAAGAAAGTAAAATTGTCTCAGTTTGTGGATGACACAATCTTGTACACAGAAATATTGACTCAGCCAAAAACTTTTAGAACTAATAAATTTATCAAAATTGCAGAATGCAAAATCAATATGTGAAAATCGGTTATTTCCACACACCAACTATATAAAAAGGAAATTAAAGGAATAATCCCATTTATAACAGTATCAAAGAACAAAATATTTAAGAATAAACTTAAATGAGGAAGTGAAAGTCCTGTGTACTGAAAAACTATAAAACACTGGTGAAAAAAATTAAATGGAAATAAATAAATGGACAGATATTTAGTATCCATGGATCATAAGATTAATATTGTTAAAATGACAATACTCCCCAAAGAGATATATAGATTTAATGTAATCCCTAGCAAAATTCCATCACAAGAAAAAAACCTAAATTTCTATGGAACTATAAAAGATCTTTGATGTTGTACAGTTCCTAAGTCATGTCCTAAATAGTCAAAAAAAAAAAAAAAAATCTGAACAAAGCTGAGAGCATCACACTTTCTGACTTCAAAATACATGACAAAGCTACAGTAAAAAAAATAATAATAGTAATATGATAACAGTTTAAAAAGAGACATATTGACCAAAGAAACAGAACAGAGGGTATAGAAATAAATCCAAATATACATGGTAATTGATCTCAACAATGGTGCCAATAATACATAAATGGAAACAAGATAGTCTCTTCAACAAGTGGTGTTGGGAAAACTTCATACCCACTTGTAAAAGAATGAAACTGAACTCATATCTTACACTATGTGTGTTCATCCTAAGTTGCTTCAGTTTTATCTGACTTACTATGGCGCTATGGACTGTAGTCCACCAGCCTCCTCTGTCCATGGGATTCTAAAGGCAAGAATACTAGAGTGGGTTGCCATTTTCTCTTCCAGAGGATCTTCCCAACCCAGAGATCAAACCTTCTTCTCCTGAAGCTCCTGTATTGCAGGCAGATTCTTTACCACTGAACCACAGGAGAAGCCCCATTTTAATGCTATATGTGGAAATTGACTCAAAATGTATAAAAGACTTAAAAGAATATCCTTAAAATGTGCGACTTATTGAGAAAACACAGAAGAAAAATGTCTTGATATTGGTCTTGGCAATGATTTCTTGGATTTGATACCAAAACTACATGCAACAAAACAGAACATAGACAAGTGAAATATAAAAGACTAAAAACCTACATAGCAGAGAAAACATCAAAAGACAAGATAACAAACAGATTGGAGAAAAGATGTGCAAACAATCTACCTAATAATGGATTAATGTCCAAAATATGTAAGAATCTTCTACAACCTAATAGGGAAAGAAACAAATAACCTGATTAAAAAATATATATACAAATGACTTGGGTAGCATTTCTCCAAAGAAGACAGCTGCTGCTGCTGCTGCTGCTGCTAAGTTGCTTCAGTCGTGTCCGACTCTGTGCTACCCCAGAGACGGCAGCCCACCAGGCTCCCCCATCCCTGGGATTCTCCAGGCAAGAACACTGGAGTGGGTTGTCATTTCCTTCTCCAATGCATGAAGGTGAAAAGAGAAAGTGAAGTCACTCAGTCATGTTTGACTCTTAGTGACCCCATGGACTGCAGCCTACCAGGCTCCTCCATCCATGGGATTTTCCAGTCAAGAGCACTAGAGTGGGCTATCAAATACAAAACAAAAAGATATTCAAAATGCCTAATTAATAGGGAAATTCAGAGCAAAACCACAATGAGATGTCACCTCACATCTATTAGGATAGCTCTTATCAAAAAATAGAAGATAGTGTTAGCAAGGAGGTGGGAAAAAAAAGGAACTCTTATATACTGCTGGTGAGAATATCAAATGGTGCAGCCACTATGGAAGTAACATGAAGTTTCCTCAAAAAAATTGAAAATAGCACCACCATTTGATCCAGCAATCTCACTTCTGGGTGCATATCTAAAAGAATCAAAATCCAGATCTCAAAGGGTTATCTATGCTTCTCCATAAATGAAACTGGAAGACACTACAAAGTGAAATAAGCAACCGCTGAAGGACAAATACTGCATGATTCCATGAATATGAGGTACATAAGATAGTCAAATCCATAGAAACAAAGGATAGAATAGTGGTTATTAGGGGCAAAGTCTCTGTAAAATGTGGAATTGCCTTCTAGTAGACATAAATTTTCAGTTACATAAGTTCTAGAGAGCTGCTGTATAGCAAAGTACCCATAACAAAACAGTATTTTGCACTTTAAAACATAGAGAGAGGATAGATTTTATGCTATGTCCTTACCAGAAATAAAGAAAAGCAAAACATAAAAGAACTCAAGGAAATTTTGGAGGTGATGGTTTGTTAGTACTTAAGTTGTGGTAATAGTATTACAAGTGTAAGCAGACATTCAAATTCATCAAGATTTTTGCATTAAATGTATGCAATTTTTGTATATCAGTTATGCCTCAGTAAAGTTTAAAAAATGATGACTAGCAGATCTGGGATGTTCAAGCTCTGCACATTTTTAAGAAAAGTCTGCCTCCTGACCTGTTTCTAGGAGACAATTTCTAAGCCTTGGAATATGTTGCCTCATAACAGTATCCTTGTTTAACCTGGGCCTTAATACATATCAAATAGTTTATGGTGACAGTGTGATCTATGGTGAGAGTCTTAGGCCATGCAAAACCAGTTTGACCTCAGGTGTGACTGGAGACTGAATACCTAAGATCAGCCAGGTATATCTGATTACTTAGCTATAATCAGTAAAATCCCTGGGGACTAACACTTGGATAAACTTCCCTGGTTGGCTATATTCCACGTGAGTTGGTATGCATCACTGCTTGAATCATTAAGTACTATTCACATGACTCCAGTGGGAGATGACCACTGAAAGCTTGTGCCTGGTCTCTCCTGGACTCTACCCATATGCCTTTTTCTTTTGCTGATTTTGATCTGTATCATTTCACTGTTAGTTGTAACAACTTTTCTGAGTTCTATGAATCTTTCTAGTAAACAACTGAATGTGAGGGTGGCCTTGAGGGCCCTGAACACACTATGGTATTAGTATGGTAACCTTTGTTGTTGTTCAGTGGCTAAGTCCACCCCATGAACTGCAGCATAGCAGGTTTCCCTCTCCACTATCTCAAACTCATGTCCATTGAGTCAGTGATGCCATCCAACCTTCTCATCCATCCTCTATTGCCCCCTTCTCCTCCTGCCATCAATCTTTCCCAGCAACAGGGTCTTTTCCAATGAGTCAGCTCTTCACATCAGGTGGTCAAAGTATTGGAGCTTCAGCTTCAGCATCAGTCCTTCCACTGAATATTCAGTGTTTATTTTCTTTAGGATTCACTGGTTTGATCTCCTTGTAGTCCAAGGGGTTCTAAAGAGCCTTCTCCAGCACTACAATTCAAAATCTTTAATTCTTCCATGCTCAGCCTCCTTTATGGTCCAACTCTCACATCTGTACATGACTACTGGAAAAACGGTAGCTTTGACTCTATGGACCTTTGTCAGCAAATGCTGTCTCTACTTTTTAATATGCTGTCTAGGTATCTTTCTAATTTTTAGGAGTATTACAGTGTTCAATAAACTTTTGAAACTTCATAATTTTTTTCCCTGCTACATATACATGCCTGAAAATAAAGTATGCAGACCCTCCCAAGAGGTCTGATGCACCGGTAGGATGGGGCTAGCCTCTCCATATCACAAGTTCTCCTTCCTGTCCTCAACTGCCTGTCACCTAGTAACATTCAAACCACCAGTGAAATTTTCTCATCCTTTTTCTTGTGTACGCTACTGTGACCTTCAATTAAGGTATTCGTCCACGGATCCTGGATCTGCTTGCACGAGCCCTATTCCTTGGCACTGCAACCCCCACCATGTTTGGTCCCTTGTGGCATGTGGTAACTCTGTTTCTCTAGGACCTAAGACTATAGTACACTTTGTTGTCTGGTACTCTTCCTACGTTATTTCTTGTGGGCATAACTGACTGACCATCTCAAAAAAGAAGATATAAAATAGGAGCTCAGAAATGTAATCTCAAGTATTTTTATTTGCATTGTGTTGGTGGAAATTTATTTGTTTGCCTATTCTTTTTTTTCTGAAAAGGAATTTTAAAATCCTCACTATCGCTTTTGTTTTCACAAGAAAACAGAAGGGAATTGCTTTGAAGCAGCTTATTGTCTCTGACTGCTTATCATAATATGGCTATTTGCAATTGTTTCAAATCCTAGAGATTGTTCTTCAGCACACCCCATCTAACAATCCAAGTGTAAATACAGCCTTAGGGGAAAAAATAATAATTTAATGAGTGACATCTGAACAAATGGATAACCCTAATTTTTTGTACCCCTGCTCTTCTGTCAAAACCTAATATGAACCTATATAAGAACACATAATATATGCATAAAATCTAGGCTCGTTGAACTTGTAAATGTCAATAGAGGTAGAATCACATATTTCTTTTATATACAAATTATCTCTCAGTTTAAATAATTGTATTAGTATTAAACATTTAAGCCATCCAAGCTTGTGAATATCATGATGATTAACACAATTTAAAACATGTTTAATAGAACAAGGACATTATACATCTTTAGTCTCAGTTTCTGTATACTTCAGTAGCAGTTTTTACCATTGCTATTGAGACAGGATCCCTGATTTTCAAAGAATTTATAAATCCAATTATTTTTATCATCATTTTTTAAAATCATCACTCTTTTGAAATATACCCCCAAGATGAGTCTGTTGTTTGGAGGCCAACATGCTAAATAAGTCCATATTTAGAAATGTCAAAGATGGATGAAATAAAAAAATACATATTTTATGTATTCAAATATATGTACACATTTTATATCACCTGCAGGGATTTCCATTACAATCTGATCAAAGATTACTCAATAAAGCAACACAAGTCCCCAGAGAACTTTCAGCATTGTCTTTGAAAGATGATATTGTAAGCCATGAGAGAAAAGCAGAACTAGGTAGAAAGAAAACAAAAATGTAGCAACCAAAACAACCTCTTTAAAATGTAAAATGTAAGGAAAGGGGTGAGATGTATATATTTAATGAAAAATGAATCCCTCAATCGACCTTTTTCCCAATTTGATTTTAATTTAATGATTCACAGAATTTCCTTCCACCCAGAAAAGTATACACTACCTCTCTCATGTGTAAAAATATTGCCAGTTCTGAAAAGTCTGTTCAACTCTCTGTTCTTTAATTTTTAAATTACAGATAAGCTCAGAAGTCTTAGTTCATCAACTCTTATTTTCAGCTAGTGGACTTGGAACATGGTTTCAGCCTTTGCATCATGTAATAGTCACAAAATTTTGTTGCTGTTCTTGTTTAGTCACTAAGTTGTGTCCAATTCTTTGCAAACCCATGGACTAGAGCCCACCAAGGCTCCTCTGTCCATGGGTTTCCCAGGCAAGAACACTGGAGTGCATTGCCATTTCCTTCTCCAGGGGATCTTCCCAACCCAGGCATCAAACCTGCATCTCCTGAATTGGCAGGCGGATCCTTTACCACTGAGCCACCAGGGAAGTCCATGGCTTAGATTAAAAAGTTAAAAATTAGCACGTTTCACTTTCCTCTCCGTTGCAAGTCCTACACAACTAGCACTCTGTCTGTAACAGAAACTGGACCTTAACACCCCAGGTAAAAATCTCTGAAGCAAATAGGGCAAGTTTCCAAATATTCTGGTCATCTCTTTCAACACCTAGGAAAAATATCCTTCTAAAAAGAACTGAGCACATTGAACCAATAGCAGTAGTGATGGGATGCATGGGTCCCTAGGATAGATTCCATCAATAGAAAAATCCTTGGAAGCAGGATTGAAGTTTACTATAAACTTCAGAAGTTATAGTAATTAAAATGGATGGTAGGAGCAGGGGAAAAGTCATTAAAAGAAGGCAAAGGAGTGCTAACTAAGTCCACTCAAATCAGGAAATTGTATAGGACGAAAATAATTTGGCAAAACTGGGATTAAATCAGAGACTGAGGAAAATATTGTGATCCAAGAATTTTATACCTATGCAAGATATTTTCATTATTTTTTATCTTTTTTTTCTTAAAAATATATATGGAGATATGAATATCTACAGTGAAAAGGCAAAGAACACTAAAATCAAATACAATTTGCATTGCTTACTGAAATAAAAATATTTTATTCTTGTAAAAATATTTAAATAATTTTATAAGACTTTTCAAAAAAAAGTCTTTCTATTTTCAACTAAGTATGTAAGAATCAATAGCTTTTTATGCCAGTAACAACTAATTTGAATATATAATAAAATAGAAAATCCATTCAGAATAGGAACAAAAATATGACATAGTTAGGAAAAAGTATAACTAGAGATACACAAAAATTTACATTAAAAGAATTACACGGCCTTACTGAGGGATGTAAAAGAATTGAATAAAGAGATAAATTATACCACTGAATAGTTATTTAAATATCATATATATATAATTTATTGATACTAATCTATATTTTAATGCAAGCATTTTAAAATGTTATATATTCCCTTACATATTAACTTGAAATTTTTAAAAGTTTTTCTCTAAGGTGCTACTTGTTACTATATATAAAGATATAGATTTACTGTATATAAGGGATAAATACAAATATACTTATTGCAGTGATTTTTACAGTAGTAAAATTACAAAAACAAATTAAATGTTTAATGATACCATACTGGGCTTCTCTGCTGGTTCAGTGGTAAAATATCCACCTGCAATGAAGGAGACACAGGTTCAGTCCCCGGGTCAGCAAGATGCCCTGGAGAAGGAAATGGCAGCCCACTCCAGCATGCACACCTGGGGAAATCCGTGGACAGAGGGGCCTGGTGGACTACCATCCATGGGGTCACAAGGAGTCAGACACAACTTAGTGACTAAATAACAACAACAATAGCACACTAGTTAATCTGTGATAAATCTATATACTATAATGAGCATAACAAGATAAAAATTAATAATAGTTTCTTATGTTTGAACATCATGGTCTGTCACAGTATGTATTACAAAATTCTGTATTTAAAGAGGAAATGAAAGAAGTGTCCTGGTGTTCCAGTGGTTAAGACTCTGCCAACCAATGAAGGGGACAAGAGTTCGATTCCAGGTCTGGGAAGATTCCACATGCCGAGGAGCAACTAAACCCACGCATGTAATTGTTCCACACTGAAGTCTACTCGTAGAACCTATGCTCCACGACAAGCGGAGCCACAGCAGTGAGAGGCCTGCGCACCCCAACTAGAGAAAGTCTGCACGCAGCAATAAAGACCAAGTGCAGACAAAATTAAAAATAATAAGTAAATAATGTTTAAAAATACAAAAAAAGGGTAAGAAAGAATTGAGTAACGACAAAGTTCTTCTTTAAACTAAAGAATGTCATTTGGAATTATTTTCCTCATATAATAATCATTCTTCAGTTGAACAAAACTACTAAAATAAGTTCTCAAGTCATAAAAAATGATAAATAACCAACAATTGTCCATGGGAAAACTATAAAGTGGTTGTCAATCTACACGCAGAAATTCATGTGAGATGTGAGTCTGCTCTGCTTACTAGTGTATTCCGAAATGTCTTTCTCAGGTTTGGACCTAAAGGGAGCATTTTGGAGAGATGATTGAATTAAACTTGGCACCTTATACTAGACAATGCCTGACATTCTCAATACATTATAGACCAGGGAACCAGTGCCTTTTCTCTGCCCCAGATGAATATGTGTTCTGCTGTTGACCATTTGTGCCACCATCAATAGGACAGTATATATCCAGTGTTGGCTGGTATCAACATACCATACAGATCCATCCATAAACCAGACCTCCAAATATCTTTTGTTACCTGGCTGCAAGAACTAGCCAAACACCCAAGAAGAGGTCAAAGAAGGGTAACAAACCAACAAAGGAAGGTACTGTGGATATTTGAGCCAACTATTTGTGCAATTTGCGTGTCTTCCAAATCCATTATAGTTGGACTGCGTCTTTCATGTATGATCCCAGTTCAATGGTAGTGCATGTCTAATTTATTTATTTATTGGAACAGAAAATGTTGAGTTGGTGAAGGAAACTTAGGCCTAATATTTGGTTGATGTCTTATAGCCAGATGTTCAGTCCTTAACAGTCATTAGCTAGGAGCTGCTTCTCAAATGGAGAATTGTTAATGACAGAGGATGAAAAGACACTGCTCGAAATTATGGATCTGCCCAATGTTTCCCTTACTGGAGCTTAGCAGAGTCTCCATAAAGCATCCATAAGTGCAAAAGACACTTAGAAAGTATCATTGGTCATGATACTCAAGTCTTAGGTGGTTTACACAGCAGCCTGGACTTGAAGAACTCTCTTTTTATGAGTCCTACTCCAAACTGGAATCCTTATGGTTTGCTCAGCAAAATGATCAGAACAGTGTACCCAAATGTGGTATATGTTGCCTCCCAAATCCAAAAATCCCACTATGCCTCTTTCTTTGTGGTAGACAGTACAAAGTACAGCAATTTACCTTTACATATGAGGACTTCCCTGGTGGCTCAGAGGTTAAAGCGTCCGCCTCCAATGCGGGAGACCGGGGTTCGATCCCTGGGTCAGGAAGATCCCCTGGAGAAGGAAATGGCAATCCACTCCAGTATTCTTGCCTGGAGAATCCTATGGACAGAGAACCCTAGTAGGTTACAGTCCACGGGGTCGCAAAGAGTTGGACACGATTGAGTGACTTCACCTTCACCAGGGCAAGTCTATTTCAAACAAGCCCCAGAAAATGGAACGTCATTGCACTGATGTGACAGGTGCCTGGAATTTCTTTCAATTTACCATATAACCTTCTAGCATATTTGTACATTGGTGGCTGAGAGGTTAAAGCGTCTGCCTGCAATGCAGGAGACCTGGGTTCGATCCCTGGAGAAGGAAATGGCAACCCACTTCAGTATTCTTGCCTGGAGAATCCCATGGACGGAGGAGCCTGGTAGGCTACAGTCCACGGGGTCACAAAGAGTCTGACATGACTGAGCGACTTCACTAAGATATTTAAGATACTTATGAGTTCTTGTTTCTCAAGACAAATTAGCATATTTTCATAGAAAGGATGAACGAGCTTGGAGATCTGTGACATATCAAAAGGCTCAAGATCCTACCAATTATATGATGACCAAATACATATTGGTATGAATGTAATTTAAAATAGTGAAGATGTACTACTCTATCCAGGTGAAAGTGATCTACTTCTGATTGTCCTTATTAATATAGATAGAGAAAATGGCTTCTAAGTCAATAACTGCATACAGCATACAAGAGGCTATGGGATATCTATGCTCTCTTGGACCCATATCTGAAATGAAAATCACAGTTGAAATCACTGCCTTCCTAAAGTTTATAATAACCTGCAATCATTCCCAAGACCCACCTAGTTTTTACACTGGCCATAAGGAGAGTGAGCCCTTGAGAGATAACATCACTTTTAGCATCCTTGTTTTGCGATGGTGGTACTACTCAATAAGTTCCTTTTGTTTTGGTATTGTATAGCATAGGAGGAAAGGAAACCCAATGGGGATGGGGTGGAGGTGGCTTTGCAGGGTGTCTCCACTTTGGTTCTCTTCCATAACCACTCTTACTCCATGAGCCAGGGGACCACTGTTGAGTTTGTACCAGCTGCCAATTATGGTTATGCCAATGGTACATTCAGGAAATATGGAAATAATCAAAAGATGGCACTGCAGACCTACTGAAACACAGTGAGGAAGAGATTCTGTCAAGGCTCTACAAATTGGTTTAACATTTTAATCCAATACTCAGGGAGAATGATAAATGTGTTTTCATATTATGCCAGATAATTAATACTTTTATGGGTTGTTTAGGTTTACTTTTTTAGTTAATTTTTATATCTTAACTGTCTTCTAATAAACATATTATTTTTAAAATATAAATTTTATAAATGCATATAATTAACAGTTTTCTTTTAATTAGCCTATTCACAAATATGCTCACTTTTCTTTCTTATTCAAGTTTGAATCCTTTTCTGGATCTTAAAAATAGCCTAGTAGACATTATGTGCAAATGCAAAAATAAAATATTTAATACTAAAAATATTTTAAAAATCAATATCAGATTCACTTTAACAATATTTAGACACTCACAGAACTAGTATTTGCCTAATTTTAGGATGGCAAATTTCAAATGACAGAATAGAATAGTAATAGTGTCTGGAGTACCGTGTTGAGAACAGTTCTGAAAACATATTTGGCTTCAGCTGAAAAACTGCTCTGGTGATATAGTGCTATCTGTCATGGACACTGGAGACTCTGCTACTGACTGATATTCACATATTTGTCATCTAGACCTTAGAAAGTCTGACTGGAAAACTGTCTCTTATGATGTAACATTACAACTATTGTATATGCTATTCTATTTAGAATCAGAGATAGTTGTTTTTTTTTTAATTAGGAATATTTGCATGCTTTAAATGCATCACAATATATCAAATAATTCAAGTATATAAAATGTGAGTTTGATTTTTCTTTTCTTTCCTGATTTTGTCCAACTGGAGTTTTATGTAGCATCTATATGATGAGCTTCCCTGGCTGCTCAGATGGTAAAGAATCTGCCTGCAATGCAGCAGATTCCCAGTCTCTGGATTGGGAAGATCCCCTGGAGGAGGAAACAGCAACCCACTCCAGTACTCTTGCCTGGAAAATTCCTTGGACAGAGGATCCTGGAGGGCTACAGTCCATGGGGTCGCAAAGAGTTGGACACGACTGAGTGACTAACACACAAACAGATATGATGTGAAAAGTTTCGAAAAACGTGACTGACACAAATTTCTGGTACAGACTAGCAATGATCTGACATAAACCATTGCACAGGGCTTGAATTGAGTGCTTTTTCCCTTTTGGATCAATAATATCAACTTTCATTCTGGATTGTCTTTAAAATGTTATGTTTAGTAATACGGTTGAAATACTGGTTAGTTAGGCTGTCAAAATATCATCTATCAGCCTATGATTTAGTTTCTCACATTGTCTTATGGAAAATGGAGATTTCTTGTGCAGTTTTCAGTGTCAAAATAAATGTAGTCCTGTCTGAATGCTTCAAACACATTTCCTCAAATTAAATAATGCGCTAAACATGTTGAAATCAGGTACCATTTGAATCTGTGTATCTCCTGATTAAAAGAAGTATTTTGCTAGAAATGTTTCAGACACACTTTATTAGCATATTTTAATTTTCTTTTTTCTATGTTTGCAGAAGGTGTTGTTTGATACCCTTTCTTCATAACATACTGTGTTATCATAATTTGATTAGGATTTAACTTGACTAAATCAGAGGTTAAATGTTTATTAAATGTATAGGAATCTATAAGAATGAACTACCCACCTTTTTCATAGTCTTATCAAGGATATTTAACAAAGTGTCTTGATCAATAAATATCGAAGCTATTTTCAGGTTGAATTTATCTCCTGGTAATTTAATAAAGCCCACTTGGAAAGTTCAAATTATTTCACAAAAATCCATTATTAAAAACAATATTATTTAGATTTTTTTATTGAAGTGAGATTACTCAAAATATTAGTTTCAAGTGTACAACATGATTTGATATTTCTATTAGACACCACATAAGTTTTTTTTTAATTGGCTGTATTCCCTATGCTGTAAATCACTTCTGTGTATCTTACTTATTTATACCTTATAGTTTATATATCTCACTGCCTTTCCTCACTTGCTCTTCCCCTCATCTCACTTAGGTTGCCTCCACATTTTGACTTTTGTAAATAATGCTGCTGGGCTTCCCAGGTGGCACTAGTGATAAAGAACCCGCCTCCACCTGCCAATGCAGGAGAAATAAGAGATGCGAGTTCCATCCCAGGGTTGGGAAGATTCCCTGGAGGAGGACACAGCAACCCACTCCAGTATTCTTGCCTGGAGAATCCCATGGACAGAGGAGCCTGGTGGGCTACAATCCATGGGTTTGCAATAGTAGGACATGACTGAAGTGACTTGGAACAGTACAGCAAATAATGCTACTATGAACATTAAAGGGGATATGTCTTTTCAAGCAAGTGTTTTCATTTTCTTTGGATATAACTCCAGGAGTGGAATTGCTGGATCACGTGATACTTCTATTTTTAATATTTTGAGGAAAATCTATACTATTTTCCATAGTGGCTGTATCAGTTTTTATTCTATCAGTGTTCTGGAGTTTCCTTTTCTCCACATCCTTGTCAACAATTATTTGTTGTCTTTTTTATTTGCTTATTTATTTACTACTATTTTGACAGATGTGAGGTGATATCTCATTGTGATTTTATTTTTTATAGATTAAGTTTACTTATTTATTAATGGCTGGGCTGGGTCTTTGTTGTTGCAAGCTGGTTTTCTCCAGTTGCAACAAGTCAGGGCTACTCTCTAGTTTTGGTGCGAGGGCCTCTCATTGAAGTGGCTTCTCTTGTTGTGGAGCGTGGGCTCTAGGGCACATGGGCCTATGTATCTGTGGCACGTGGGCTCAGAAGCTGAAGCTCCCAGGCTTTAGAGCACAGGATCATGAGTTGTGGGGCACAGACTTAGTTGCTCTGCAGCATGTGTGATCTTCCCGGGTCAGGGATTGAACCTGTGTCTTCTGCATTGGCAGGTAGGTTCTTTACCACTGAGCCACCAGTGAAGTCCTCATTGTGGTTTTAATTTGCATTTGCCTGATGATTAGTGATGTTGAGTATCTTCTCATGTGCTTGTTGGCCATGTGTATCTTCTTTGCAAAAATACATATTTAGGTCTCCTGCCTAGTTTTTAATCAAGTTGTTTGTTTGTTTTTGATATTGCATTATATGAGTTCTTTATATACTTTGGATAGTAACCTTTTATCAACTGTATCATTGGCAAATATCTTCTCCATTCTGTAATTTGCCTTTTTGTTTGTTGATGGTTTGCTTTGCTGTGCTAAAGCTTTCTAGTTTGATTAAGTCCCATTTGTTTATTTTTTCTATTTTTTCCCTTGCCTGTGGAGACAGATCCAAAAAGATATTGCTAAGACCTATGTTAAAGAGTGTATTACCTATATTATCTTCTTTCTTTGTGCTTTCAGGTCTTGCATTTAGGCCTTTAATTCATTTTGAGTTTAGTTTTGTATACCATGTGAGAAAGTAGTCCAGTTTGATTCTTCAACATACCTGTCAGATTTCCATAGCATCATTTATCAAAGAAACTTTTCTCCATTGTATAATTTGCCTCCTTTTTTGTAAATTAATGGACCTTATGTTTGTGAATTTTTTTTCTGGGCTGTATATTCTGCTCCATTGATCTATGACTCTGCTTTTGTGCCAGTAACATATTGTTTTGATTACCATAACTTTGTAGTATAGTCTGAAGTCAGGGAGCATGAAACCTCTAGCTTTTTATTTTTTTCGCCCCTTCAAGATTTCTTTGGCTACTCAGGGTCTTTTGTTTCCAAATTTCCATACAAATTTTAGGATTATTTGTTATATTTCTGTGAAAGATGTCATGAGCATTTTGATAGGGACTGCATTAAATTTGTAGATTGTTTTGAGTAGTGTGGACATTTTAACAGTACTAATTCTTCTAATCCATGATCATGGATTGTCTTTCCATTTGTTTGTATTGCCTTCAATTCCCTTTATCAATGCCTCACAGTTTTCAAAGAAGAGATCTTTTATCTCTACAGTTAAATTTATTCCTAGATGTTTTCTTTTTTGATGTGATTGGAAATGAGATTTTCTTGTTTCCTCTTTCTGATAGTTTATTATTAGTGTACAGAAAAGCAAAATGTTTCTGTATATTAATATTATACTCTGCAAATTTATTGAATTTATTTATTAGTTTTAATAGTCCTTGATAGCATTTTTAATGTTTTCTATATACAGCATCATGTCATTTGCAAATAGTGACAGTTTTACTTCTTTCCTTCCAAAGTAGATCCCATTTATTTCTTTTTCTTTGTCTGATCACTGTTTCTAGCATGTACAATACAATGTTAACCAGAAATGGTGAGAGTAAACATCTTTGTATTGTTTTTGATCTTTAAAAAAATGTGCTTAGAATTTCACCATTGAATATGAAGTTACCTGTGGATTCCTCATAAGTAGCGTTTACTTTTTAAGATGTATTTCCTCTATACCAACTTTATCAAGAGTTTTTTGTTTTATCATATATGGATGTTGAATTTTGTCAAATGATTTTTCTGCAACTATTGAGATGATAATGTGATTTTAATCTTTCCTTTTGTTAATATAGTGTATTACATTGATTGATTTGTGAATAGAGTTTATACCTCATCAAAAATGCTAATTCTGATGGAACCCAGCTATGGCTATCATGGGTAAGAGTAACATACTGGCTAATATTCTAATTATTCTTAATTCTCATCCCATCTGGAAAATAAAAGGCTAATGGATTCATGGACCTTAGGGAGGCTTAAGAAATTTCATGTTTCAGTATCAGATCTCTAAGGTTTAGTTGTAGACATACTATCTAATGCTGTTTGACTTTCTCTATTGGGAGAGAAACTCAATTGATTATCCCATCTTTTTTCCAAGAATAGTCTAACACTAAAGCGCCTCTCTTGCCATTGATGGAAAATTTGCTTTTCTGTGTAGTAAAAGAATCAAACATCATTAGAATCAAGCATCAATTAGTACAAATGATGGTGTGACCACAGATTTTTGAGGAACTAACAATATGTCTGACAAAATAAGAAGAATAAATGAAGGCCAATATTTAGCTTTTAAAAAGCTGCGTAACACATGTCCAAGTAATTTATTTACATCTTTTCTAAGTGATCTAAAATTATTTAGGATACTATTTTCTCATGCTTCAAAGAATGTTCAAATAATCATATAAAGTATTATGTTCCATGTTCTCTTAATTCATCTTCTGGAAGACAGATGGAAACTTGTCTGTTTTTCTTCAGATAGTTTAGAGAATTTTCTTTCAGATTTTAGTTTATGAATGTAAACCCTAGATTGCACTATGGCAACTATAAGTAACTTTCCAACTTATTGCATGTTTAATGAGAGACAAATCTTATTGCAGACACTGGTTGACTACTCCAACTACTCCCCTTCTTCCTGATTTGGTTCAAAACTTTGTCCCACACATAAAGTCATATACTCCAGGGAATATTTTCATTCTAAACCTGTATTAACTAATTATGATTGGGATGTTAAGCTGATTGTGATCAATTCATTCACTTTTAGAGAGATTAATGAAGTAATAATAACTTGATAAAATGTTTGTCAATGAGACAGAAAGGGGAAAAAAAGATCTAGAATTCTGATACAAGTTTCCTTGCTCTTAAAGATGCAAAGAGACAAATGACCCTTTTCTTTCCATGAACATTTTTCAGTGCTAAGTGAACAATATAGCAGGGTCTTACAATCATTAAGAAAAAACCGATATGCTAAGGAACAAAATGAAAAGATAAAAACAACAAATGGAAAAAATAAAACTATGTATGATTGAATCACTGAATTAAATAAACCTGGAGCTGTCCCAATTTTTTACATTTTTCTTATGATTTTATGAAATTTTTTTGTGATTTTCCCTAATTGTAGACAAAAGGCACTCCTGAATATTTTCAAAGTTGTATTTTCTCTAATGTCATCTACCTACTAATAAGTATGATTTGTGGAGTGAGTGTGTAAAGAAGATATGATGACCCAAATTTAACTGTAGACTATCAGTCCTTTTATCAAATTTTTCAAAACCAGTTTCCTCTTTGACATTTTGATTAATGTAATTTTAATGTATTCACTTAAGGAATTTTGAAATTACATATTTAAAAATTTGATGTGTTACATACTAAAATAGGTTTACTTTAGTCTTTTATACCAAAAATACAATTTGATTACTTTTTCAGTATTCTTTGTAAAATATTTTTATATAGCCATTACTCATAATGTTCTGAGAGGTAATATTATTATCTGAGCTTATTTCTCTGTTTTAACCAAAAATCTTCTGGCCTATGAAAAATTTAATTTGTTAAAACATGATAAACATGCATCTAAATTTAACCCTAATTTGTGAAAATTAGGTTTGTTGTTTGACATTCATGTATCAAGCTTTGGAAGTTTCACATTTAAATGCAAAACTATACAAGCATCAAAATGCCATTAATCTTCTATATAATGTATATGTTTTACTTTAAAGAGATAGGTGTATGTAATTTTAATGTCAAACTCAGAATCACCAAAAAGTACCCTGGCAATCAGTGGAAAGGTTTAATAGGTTTTCTGTCTTGTTCTTAATTTGCTGAAATTACAAAATCAATACCTTCAGTTGTAGCTGCAGTTACCCGTTTTACTGCTTTAAGATAAAGTCTACCAGAAAGTAACCTTCACTTTCAATTTGTAGTTGAGAACATCAGGTTGTTCTTGGCCACTAGTTAAATAGCCTGTCCTCAGCCATCCTGGGAAAGATATTCCAGATGTTCTGTGGTTCCATTTCCAAGAGGATACATGCTAAAAGGAACTGGGATTAATATAAAACAAAGAGAAATTCGGAGTTTTACACTTTCTCCCTTCCCTTTTCTCTTCACAACACTGAAAATATCTTCATTTATTTATTTAGCTTGAGCTCATCTGAATTCTCACTCTAATCTTCAACTATGTATCTTAGATTGGCATCAAATGTCCACAGCACTCTCCACCAAAATAAGAAATAGTCTTAGTGTGTCTGAACTCTGTCTTACCTCTAAGATTGTTGTTACAAGGGCACATTTCTGCCACTTTTAAGATAAGGAAATTCTAGCAAGTAAAGTCAGGTTAATACAAAATAGACAAGTAAAATACATTTCTAAGATTTTAGTTTGGGGAAAATGTGATAGATTAAACAGTCCCTTTAAATGTCAAAGATATTGGAAGTGACAAAGGGATTTTGAGTATTAAAGCTATATGTTTTTTCATTGTAATGTCTCAGTAAACATGGGCAATATCACTACCAAAACTTCAGCTCTACAGTGTTATCACATAATCTTACATGTATACAGTGTTTACACTGTTTTCCATATTAAGATTTACCTTTTGTGTACCAGAAAAGAAGCAAGAATTTGGGCTTAACTCAAATGCAGGGCTTTTTTCAGTCTCCAAATTCAGAGGTATTCTTTAAGCTATTTAGTAGAGATGAAAAATGTCTAAGTAGAAATGAAGATCTTACCAGATTTGCTTCTATATTGATGTTTTACTGTCAACATTTTCTTTGGCTACAAACACATGAGATATTGCTGTTTCATCTCATGACCACTGTGTCTGAGCTACAATAGTAATAATTATATTTTATTTTAATTTACCTCTTTACATGTTTGTCTGTTCTAATAGATTATAGGTCTTTGAGGGAAATGATTTCTTATTCATCTAGAACAAACCCCATTAAAATAAGGCATGTAGTATATTGTCTAGAGTATCAGGAAAAATTAAACAAAATGTGAACCAGAATTGAAATCACCATAAACTGCTGATGAACTCAATGTATGAGAAACAGTACCAATTTAAAGGTTGTTACTTCTAAAAGATGCATAGTATTCTGTCTAAGCAAAAGTGAAGGGGGGGAGAACTTTGTTATAGGATACATCACACAAGTAAATTGTTTTTATCTTATTTTGACACTGGTCCTTAGACTATTGGTTATAACCCAGTAGTGAGTCATAACATTGATTTAGTTGGTAGTGTCCGATATTATTTGTCTTGATAGAATGGAAAGAATGGAAGAAAGCTAGACAGAATAGAATAGAAAAAAAATTGAATAAGAAAGAAATATAATGCAATGAATTACAATATAGTAAAATAGAACAGAAGATACCAGTAAGTACACACTAAATAAAATTAAAGTTTTCTAAAGATTCTTGATTATATATTTGTGTGTGTGTGTGCGTGTGTGTGTGTGTGTGTGTGCTTAGTCACTAAGTTGTGTTCCACTCTTTGTGACCCCATGGACTATACTAGCTGCAATTTTAAATGTGCTTTACAATGACAGTATTGGTCCAAATGTCTGAAAAAACACAGAGTTAGAATATGTTTGGCTGTTTTGTCAGACACCAAAGATAATTTTGGTTTAAATTAAAAAGAGGTTGATTTATGTTTCATGTAAGCATCCTGAGGTAAGGAATCCAAGACTAGCATGGCACCTCCTCAGGATCAGTTCCTGTTCCCCTCCTACCCTGTTGCTCTGCTCGCCTTAGAGATGTCTTTAATCCATGTGACTCAGGATAGCTCACTTCGCTAGCCACGTTTTACTCATTAGGAGAGAAAAAAAGGAAATAAGAGAGCATGACTCGGAAGCTACCCACAGTGCTACGTCTACATCAGATGCTATACCTCATTTCAAGACAGATTGGAAATAGGATCTTAATTGTAAGCAGTCATCTATCTAGCTAAAAGCCTAGGTTTCAATTACTTTGTAAGATGGGGAGAAAGGAGATTTGGAGACAAATAGCAGTCTTGCCAGTTCTATGTTTGGTAGATATAAATCAGAAATACACAAATCACTTAACAGACATTTATTAAGCATCTACTTACTAGCTATGGACACTGTTCTAGGCACTGAGGATAGAGCAGTTAACAAAGAATGACAGGTGTCTGCCTTCATGGAACTTATATTCTTTTATATCTGGGTTATATACTTTTTTTGGGGGGGGTTATATACTTTTTAAACTTCATATTTTCCTGGAAATTCCCTGGCAGTCCATTGCGCAGTGGTAAAGAATTTGCCTGCTAATGCAGAAGACGCCTGAGATGTGAGTTCCATCCTTGGAAAGGGAAGACCCCCCTGTAAAGGAAATGACAACCCACTCCAATATTCTTGTTTGAGAAATTCCATGGACAGAGAAGCCTGGAGGGCTGCAGTCCATGGGGTTGGAAAGAGTTGGACATGACTGAGCTTAGAACTTGGTGCTCTCACTGCTGAGGCCCCAGGTTCAATCTTTGGTCAGGGAATTAAGAGCTCACAAGCAGCACAGAAAGACCAAAAAACAAAACAAAACAAAACCAAAAAAGCCTTCATATTTTCCTGATGCCTCAACACCCCTGCAAACAGATGATAAGCATCCTGTCCAGGCAACTTTGCATACCAGTGTAGCAATGATGGTCCTGTCACGTCCCCTTGCTTATCCTATGCTGACTATGACCAAGTGACATGAAAAACACCAATGAAACCCTCTCATGTCTTTGACTGTGTGCTCCTGTGTGACCCTTAACAAAGACACTTGCCCATAGGTCCTCACTTGTCTCTCTCAGCTCTGCGCCTTAGTACATGCGCTCACTCCCCACAGCGCCTCCTAGTGGCCCTCTGAATGGCAAGCTGTGCCTCCCTCAAGGATCTGTGAAATTTCCCACTTTCATATGCTTTTCCGTGGTGTTACTCTGTGTTCACACCAAACCCAGCATCAGAATACTAGTTTTTAAGTAATTATTTCTTACAACTTAAATACCTTAAAAATAATCACAAATGCTCATAAAGTAGGATTTATAAGGATGTCCATTGTGGTTTTATTTATAATAATGGTAACCTGGAATGCACTGAAATGTCCATCAATATAAGAAGGGCTAAACTAATTACGATTTCTCTATGTTATAGATAATAAGCTTCTGCTAGAAAGAAAGGCAGAGCTATGAATACTAGCAGAAGAAAAGCTCCAAATTATTCCATCAAGTGAAAACTGCAAGTTGCAGAATAATCAATTAAATAACTGCATGTACTTCTCAGTGGAGAAGGCAATGGCACCCCACTCCAGTACTCCTGTCTGGAAAACCCACGGATGGAGGAACCTGGTAGGCAGCAGTCCATGGGGTCCCTGAGGGTCAGACAAGACTGAGCGACTTCACTTTCACTTTTCACTTTCATGCATTGGAGAAGGAAATGGCAACCCACTCCAGTGTTCTTGCCTGGAGAATCCCAGGGACAAGGGAGCCTGGTGGGCTGCCATCTATGGGGTCACACAGAGTCAGACACGACTGAAGTGACTTAGCAGCAGTACTTCTCAACAAATACTCTCATTTATTTTTTCAATCTTTATCTCCTTGTCCCTATATATTCATTATATTTGTATATTTTACCTTCATAGAAAAACTCTGAATCTATATATACTAATTAGTCAGTGAGTTAGTAGTGGTTATTATAGGGACAATGAGTGGGATCTGGGAAGAAGGAAAATATTACATTTTTATGACAAATTTTATTGTATTTAAATTTTAAAGGAAAATGTCTACAAATTGTCATGCAAGCGAAGTCAAATAACCATGCAACACATACTCTCTTCCTGCTGGAACAACAGTCAATGGAGAGAATTGCCAAGAGGAGAAGACTAGCAGGTAAGTAGTTTCCCAGTTCCCATATGTATTACACTGAACAGAGTTCCATTAAAGGTCTCCATCAGACTCCAGTGAGGTACCCTAACACCTGGGGTGTGTGACTTTTTAGCTGCCAGTGTAGGGAAGCCAAAGTCCCTTGCCTGGTCACTCAGGGGCCAGGATATAAGAGAAATGTGCTGTGGCAGAATCTTTAATCCAGCACTAGCCCAGAAACTAATTAATTGCAATAAGAGTACCACTGGTCCCTCTTTGGCCTGATTGCAGGTTAGGGTTAGCCATTAAATGACATAGCAAAGTGTAAGTCGCTCAGTCGTGTCTGACTCTTTGCGACCCCATGGATTTTAGCCTGCCAGGCTCCTCTGTCCATTGGATTGTCCAGACAAGAATACTGGAGTGGGATGTCATTCCCTTCTCCAAGGGACCTTCCCATTCCAGGGATCGAACCTGGATCTCCTGCAGTGGTAGAAGTACTCTTTACCATCTGAGCCACCAGGGAAGTCCAAAAATGATACAGCAAACTGGTTGCCAAATCTGCCACATCAGCATTCTTGCTTAGAGAAGCGGCAACTTCTCTGGCATAATTAAGGAGCCGTGGTCCTAACCTCGAGGTTGGTGAAGCTTGATTGCCTCAAGCATGGGGATTAGCCAGTTTCCATGGGATTTTGTAAAAGATCACATTCTTTTACAGGAAATCAGTCTTGGGCATTATTTTTCACATTTATTTCTTAAGAATCAATATATTTCAAAGTGTAATTTAGAGATAATACGATAGTTGTTAACATATTAAATTTAGATATAGGAAGGACAATGGTAATCTTATAGAAAGTGGTAGGTTTGAGGCAAAAGACTGAGATCCTAGGATAAAAAAAAATGGCCAATGAGTGTATCAAACTTTGTGAGAAATATGACTTTCAAAGAGGGGTAACACACAGCTGAGTGGATGAGAGCAGATCCAGAAAGGCCATTTCAGTTGTGTGTGATGAGGGTGTGGGAGAGGCTGTAGAGAACTTCAGAGAGAGTAAAATGAGGAGGAGCCAGAATCAGAGAAGAGAGATCATGATGGGCGAGTGGTGACCATCCATGAGCACGAGAATGTAGCCAGAAGGACTGCCCCTAGGTGGGAGAATGAACTCCTTTTCCATCACACCCGGAGGAAACAGAGAAAGGATGGTGCAGAGGCCAACCTTTTGTATATTTTTATGATGAAAAGTGAGGGAGGTCCTATCTTATAGTTTCCAGTTTATCTGAAAAGTTGAATGGAATTCAATTTTTTTTCTAAGAATCAAAAGAAGAATACTCAGCTTGAAAGAAAAAAAAAGAAGAAGGTATTTGAAACAGTTGTCATGGAGGTTAAGAGATGAATTTTTTCAGCAGTGTTCCACATGAATACAAGTGACAACAACTTGCACTATTGTGTTATTTCCCCCAACAGGACTACACAGGCTGGGTGCAGATGTGGAAAAGACAGATATTTAGACTGATTCAGAATTGGGAATTTTCCAGTTTAGTGTGAGGGGAAAACCATGAGCTAATGCTGTGCCTAGAGCCCAATACATATAAAACATTCAATAAATCTTGGCTATTGAAGCAATCAATGGGTTACAAAAAAGACTCTCCCAAATGATCTGAAACCCAGTGCAGTGGGAATACAAGCTAGATTAGAAATTTGGAGATGCGGAATTGGATTTCAAGAGGAGAGTGGTTTCCAATAAAAGCATAGTACAGGTGGTCATCAGATAAGTAGGAAAAATTATGTTGTGCAGAGAGTCACTGAAAAAGAGATTGAATACTCAGTACTCTTAGAACTTAACAGAAGTGGACAGGAGGTCTAGCGTCCTCAGTGTGACTCTTCCCTATTTTTCCAGGTCTTGGGAATTGGTGACAAAGCATAGCAATTGCCAAGGAAATGAAGAGAAGCTCACGGTCTCGGTATTCTGGGATTACCCACTGTTTGAGGGCATTGGATGCAGACAGGCAGGGTCCCATCTTCCGTGCCTATGTTGTTTGTTTGTTTGTTTTAATTTATTTTCATTGGAAGCTAATTACAATTTTGTGGTGGTTTTTGCTATACATTGTTTTTTTGTTCTTGGTGGTGTTGTTTTATTGGTGGAAAAGGAAAAGTAGATTTATTCAGGAAGTCAGCAACCTAGGAAGATGGTGCACCAATGCCCTAAGACCATCTCCATGTGGCTAGTTAGGAGAGAGATTTTAAAGGCAGTGTGAGGGAGAGGGCTGCAGGGTGCTTGAACAGCTTGTGCACAATTCTCAGATTGGCTGGTATCAAGGTAAAGTCTCAGGCATCGGCAATCCTCTGACTGTAACTGATCTGGGATCTACATGATTCTGGTTAGCAGTTTTCATCTGATGGGAGTTCTGCTCTCTGTATAAATAACTGAGTAGTGTGTGTTAGACCCTTATCTATATCTTTCAGAGAAGTGGGAGTTCAGCGACTCTGCTATGTGGCAAGCCCTTGTAGTTTATTTTTATGATTTGTACTTCAAATTTGGTTTCCTTCTCAGAAACAGTTGCTTTCTCAGAACATTTGAAGAAGTGTTGTGCCATTTTGAATTGTTTCACATCAGAATATTATTCAGTTCAGTTCAGTTCAGTCACTCAGTTGTGTCCGACTCTTTGCGACCCCATGAATCACAGCACACCAGGCCTCCCTGTCCATCACCAAATCCAGGAGTTCACTCAGACTCACGTCCATCAAGTCAGTGATGCCATCCAGCCATCTCATCTTCTGCTGTCCCCTTCTCCTCCTGCCCCCAACCCCTCCCAGCATCAGGGTCTTTTCCAATGAGTCAATTCTTCACCTGAGGTAGCCAAAGTACTGGAGTTTCAGCTTTAGCAACATTCCTTCCAAAGAAATCCCAGGGCTGATCTCCTTTAGAATAGACTGGTTGGATCTCCTTGCAGTCCAAGGGACTCTCAAGTGTCTTCTCCAACACCACAGTTCAAAAGCATCAATTCTTCAGCGCTCAGCCTTCTTCACAGTCCAACTTTCACATCCATACATGACCCCTGGGAAAACCAGATCCTTGACTAGACAGACCTTTGTTGGCAAAGTAATGTCTCTGCTTTTCAATATGATATCTAGGTTGGTCATAACTTGTCTTCTAAGGAATAAGCGTTTTTAATTTCATGGCTGCAATTACCATCTGTAGTGATTTTGGATACCCCCAAAAATAAAGTCTGACACTGTTAACACTGTTTCCCCATCTATTTCCCATGAAGTGATGGGAAATAGATGGGAAAACAGTGGAAACACTGTCAGACTTGGGTTGGATTCTTCTGCCAAAAGTTATAGCTGTGTAGACGTGACAAAACTTAGTGTGTCCTGGAGGTATAAAAGACTGGAGTCTCTGAACACATAGTCCAGACAAGCAATAATGTTTTTGATGGACATCTTTAAGGACTGGAAGTAGTTGTGTGGATTGACAAAACTACTTTTGGACTTGAAGATGACAATACTAAAAATAGACTAAAGGATATAGCTTGGTTCACTGTGCTACAGAATTCCAGAGGGAAAGCAAGTAGCAATGACAAAGTTTATTTGTAATGCCACTTTTATTGTAACTCTAATGGAAACCAGGAATTGACTTGCTTAAGATATAAACCTGATGATTAGACTACATCATCTGGTCTTGACACCACCAAAGCCATTTGTTTCAATTCAGGCTGAGAAAAAGTCAAATCGTTTGTCTAGAGAATAAACAAATGCCAACCAATTCAATGACCATCCTTCCAGTTTGTTGTGATTGGTCATGTTTTCAGCACACTCATCTCAGCAGGCTCAGAACCCCAAATCTATATTTAATTTAAACATTACACCATCACACAAAAATCTTCCAACAAACTCACTGCCATTTAAAGAGAAAGGACAAAAGCAGCTCCTTACCAGAAGTACTTTATTGTCTCAAAAGAAATAATAATAATTACAAATATATAATTTTTAATCCAAGAAAATTGATTTTAGAAAACAATCCTTTTTCTTTCATTGTGCTTCTTAAAGGAGTTAGGAGACGTTTGCACTGCAACTGATAACTTTAACTTCATGCAGAAAAAGCAAGGAAAATATTACATAAGATTTGAGAACTAAAAGTAGACTTAGCTGGCATTTGAATTCAGATTTAAAACCTTCATCAAAAAGACTTCCCAATTATTAAGTGATCATTTTATCTGTTGTTCATTTCTCTCCTGGTAAGAAAGAGCACAACTGGAAGAGATTTTAGAGAAGGATCTATTAACAGAGGTGTAGTTGGGTTTAAGAGAACAAAGAGGCCAGTCTAGTTCTGAAAAAGCAGGGGGAGAAAATTGAGTTACTGGAAGCCAGTGGGAACTGAAGGCATGAGGAGGAGCCCTAGACTAGAGAGAGACCAAGTAAGTAACACAAATTGCTGCTCAGAGCAGGAGGAACAGAGAAAAAACACCCAGACTTCTCTTCATCTTCTCCCTCATCCTCCCGTCTCATTCTGATTCTTCCCATAAACTGAAACAACCAAAAGTCAGTAGGTGAGGGAGACTAGGTTATGCAAAACAGGTATCACACCATAGGGAAGAGAGTAGATTCAGGGCGGGACAAGATGGGATCCAGAAGTTCTAGGAGGGGAGAAAGAGATAACCAGAGAATATCAGCCCAGATGGACCAAGTTTCCGTGTACCATGAAACAGAGCCTAGCTGTTCAGTTACTGACTCTGCCACATAGTCATTTCATAGACTTGTGCAATCCACCCCCTTCTCTGACCCCTGATTTTCTTTCATAAAGATACCTGTGAGAGGGTTGCATTCTTACAGGATTTTCAAATTTTCCTAATGTTAGGTTTTAGGGGTGGGTGAGTTACTATTTAAAAAAAGGAAAGTACTTAAATACTGACCATCTAGGGTTGGAAACTAATTTGAAAAAGAAAATAAGAAAGATAAAATGGTCTAGAGGAACTTCCCTGCTGGTCCAATGGTTGAGAATCCACCTTCCAGTGCAGGCAGGGAACACGGTTTCCATCCCTGATCAAGGAACCAAGATCCTACATGCCACTGGCCAGTTAAGCCCACACAGCAATGAGAGAAGCCTGAATGCTGCAAAGAAGACCCAGAGCAGCCCCCCAAAAAAACCCCAAAAGGTCTAGAGATGGAATTAGTTGAGGCAAGCACAAATTTGTCACTGTTTGCCAAACGGTGGCATTGATGACTCCATCAACATTCATGAACACCTTGATGTAGCTACCCAGGAAAATAGAAAGAAAAAGCCCTTTCAAGAGTCCAGATTATGTACCAGAGGCATGACACAGGCTCTTAAATATTGTACTCAGGTTGTTTAAACCCTTTATATTATTTCTATTTTCACTTCCTGCTTTCATTTGAAATTTAATTCACTCATCTATTCACTAGCAATGGAATTAGCATTTCAGTTCAGTTCAGTTCAGTCGCTCAGTCGTGTCCGACACTTTGCGACCCCATAAATTGCAGCACGCCAGGCCTCCCTGTCCATCACCAACTCCCGGAGTTCACTCACACTCATGTCTATCGAGTCGGTGATGCCATCCAGCCATCTCATCCTCTGTCGTCCCCTTCTTCTCCTGCCCCCAATCCCTCCCAGCATCAGGGTCTTTTCCAATGAGTCAACTCTTCGCATGAGGTGGCCAAAGTATTGGAGTTTCAGCTTCAGCATCAGTTTAGTTTGAACAAAATCCTGTACTAGATTCCTAGGACACAAATATGGAAATGACATTATTGTCACTTGAGGACTTCTTACAGATGTAAACTAACTTATAGTTGCAAGGAAAAGATCTGTACTTAATCTGTAAATTCTCTGCCAGCATTAAGGGGAATGTTACATTTAAAATTTTTTTCCACTTGCCTGACATATTTCAATATAAATTATTAAATTCATTTACAGTGTGTGTTGGGACTTAAGGGACAAGTTGTTGTTTTTTTTTAATTCTATTATAATATCTTATCTTATTGACAGAATAGTCCAGTTATTGCTGTTTCTGGGATCTAGAAGATCTTTTGGAATATCTCACAATTTCAGAAGAAGAAAAATCTGCAAACAATCTAGATTTTTAGCTTAACATAAAAATGAATTCTGAGATGGCAATACCTTATCTTTAATTATAAATAATATTTTCCAGAAAGCATCTTAACTCTCTCCCCACTGTTAAGGTTTTAAAAAGTTGCCATCTGACATAATCAAATTAAATCTGTTCATATAATCCACTATGATTAAGTTGTCAATATAATAAAATTCTAGATAAATGATTGATCATTGCCCTTTTTACAAAGCATCATGATTTTGTTTATGTTTTGTTGGTTTTATTTGTTATTGTTATGTGCCTAGCTTCGCTTATTTCAGAAAACAAATAAGGCATTTGTAATGATGGCTATTTCCATGAATTTTATTTTACAACATTTTGAATTCATAAAAATAAAACCATTTTACTAGAACCTGAAAATGCAAACAAAATTTTTGTAAGCAATATGATTCTTGTGTGAATGAGATGATAAGTTGATATCTGACATTTTCATTGGATTAAGAATTTAAGTGTATGGATACAGCCAGGCCCAGACAGGGCTGTGACGCTGCATAACTTCACAGGAGCTCCATATTGAACAAGATGGTGCCCAGAAAGGGTCGAACACTACAGCTCAGAGCCAGCATCTACTATCACAAGTCAGAAATTATACAGTATTTCATTTTTATTAATCTATGCTTTAATACCCCAGTGATTTGGGGCAGCAAGATTTGTTATTACTGTAAAGGCTGTGACCCAAGGGTGTTTATTTGGCATCTATAGTACAATGGTTGTTGCTACCTTGTACTTTTAGATCTGGTCTTAAAGAACTAGCATTCTACCTTGAATTCTTTAATTTACACTCTATTAATTAATATAATCCAGAATCAAAACATATCACCATCATATGTGATGCCATAGGGCTGTGGTGCCACCACTACCACCTTGCTATTTTTATCATTTCAACCATTATTAACATAACTAGCACTAACCCCAAAGTTCAGGAGAGACCTCCTGCTTTCATGTCTTGCCCAGTGGATTTACCTCCTGTGGCTGTTACACCCACTAATCCTATATAAATTTGTCATCACGTTGAGTTGTGTTCCTTTGGCTGCCAGTGATTAGGCTGATTTCCCCAGTACAGTTTTCTATGTGGTTTCAACTTTCTCTGCACCATAGTTCCTAACTGATCCTATTTAAATTGTAAAAGCATTAAGCACCATATCAGATTTAATAGCATTTATAAATGTAAAAAGTGAAAAATCAGGCACTGTAACCTAAAAAGAAATAGTCTTCAAGTGAATTGGAAATATGATTGTAAAACCAGACATCCACAGACCTTCATTTTCGTCTCTGCTAAGCTCTTTTAAAATATTCCCCATCATAAACCACCTTCCTCTCATCCCTCTGCCATTCACCTCCACTGACGGCACATGCTCTTCTCTACATCCTAATTCTCTGACCTGATGAGATAGTGCCACGTCTTCTCAGACACATCCTGTGCTCCTCGCAAGCAGCTCTCCTTCCTATTTGTAAATTTATCATGTTCTTTCTGACTGTTTTTCAGAAACACAAATTGGGCAATTGTTGTTTAATATTTTATACTCTGTAAAGGTGGAAAGTATTTTGGGGACATATATTAAGCATTTGGAATGATGTTAAACACTAAGACACAATGAAAGATGCAACATGTTAGGTAATAATTTGCCTTTGGGATGTTCTCACTCTAGTTGGGGAAATAAAACATGAAAAGTAAATAAGAATAAATTTATAATTTGTAATTAAAGATAATAAAAGAAAGATTCTCAAAAGGCTGCACAGAGTAATCTCTTCAAAGAATTAGGGAATAATTGTTAGGACAGTTGAGATGAGTACAGCTGGTAAGTAGGCTGGGAAGAGAATATTCTAGTGCATGCCATATTACAAGTGCAAGTAATGATATAGATGACCGAAAAGGATCATAATGAGTAAAATTTTTACTAAAGAGAACAATTTAAGAAGGAGTTTGGGGAGATGCCAGAAGGCATGCAGCGGGGAGAAGGCAGGATTCAAATTATTCAGAACCATCAGTAATAAGCCAAATCATCTCACCTTCATCTGAGAAACAATTAAGAGCTATGAAAGATTTTGGAAATGGATAGTAATGGATCCACTTATCTAGTGATAGTGTAAAGGATGGTTTGGGTTGCAGAAAACTAGCAGCAAGACAAATCAAGAGGCTATTACAGTAGGTTCTAGTGTGCAGTGATAATTTACAGAATCAACAGAGAAGCAATGGGAAGAGAGAGATGAGCCATCTTGAAGAACTAATAGGCACTAATTTCACTTATTCACTAAGAAAGAAGAAAAAAGGGAGTCAGAAACGATTCTAGAGTTCTTTGAGTTGAGAAGATGATAGAGCCCTTTTTAAGGCAATGGCACCCCACTCCAGTACTCTTGCCTGGAAAATCCCATGGATGGAGGAGCCTCGTGGGCTGCAGTCCATGGTGTCTCGAAGAGCCGGACACAACTGAGCGACTTCACTTTCACTTTTCACTTTCATACATTGAAGAAGGAAATGGCAACCAACTCCAGTGTTCCTGCATGGAGAATCCCAGGGATGGGGGAGCCTGGTGGGTGCCATCTATGGCATCACACAGAGTCGGACACGACTGAAATGACTTAGCAGCAGCAGCAGTATAGTTGCTGGAGAAGGCAATGGCAACCCACTCCAGTACTCTTGCCTGGCAAATCCCATGGGCGGAGGAGCCTGGTGGGCTCCAGTCCATGGGGTCGCTAAGAGTTGGACACAACTGAGCAACTTCACTTTCACTTTTCACTTTCATGCACTGGAGAAGGAAATGGCAACCTACTCCAGTGTTCTTGCCTGGAGAATCCCAGGGACAGGGGAGCCTGGTGGGCTGCTGTCTATTGGGGTCGCACAGAGTCGGACACGACTGAAGCGACTTAGCAGCAGCAGCAGCATAGTTGCTTTACAATGTTTCTACTGTTCTGCAATGTTTCTACAATATTTCTACAATGTGGAAATGTTCTACAATGTTCTACAATGTTTCTTCTAGTGTTTCTACAATGTTGTACTATAGCAAAGCAAATCAGCTATATGTATACATATATCCTTTCTTTTTTGGATTTTCTTCCCACTTAGTTCACCATAGAGCATCCAGTAGTTTCCTGTGCTATATAGTAAGTTCTCATTAGTTATCTCTTTTATGCATAGTATCAGTAGTGGGTTGAGTTGAGAAGATGATAGGGTTCTTTAGACGCCAGCTTTGGAAAGTTCATTTAGAGGAAAATATGAATTCAGTCTTTAAAAAGATACATATTCAGTTATACATATGCATCAAATTAACAAATGAACTCTGAAGTTTAAGAGAGTTAAACTCTCTTAAGGTGCATAGCTTGTACAGTCGACAGAGACGGACTGTTTAAAAGTACAATATGACATGCTGTAAACTCAAAGGGAAGGAAGTGTAGATATACCAACTAGCGTCACAATAAGTGCAGAGTGATACTTAATTGAGTTACTTGATGATCATGCAGCAATGTGAAAACAAAGCTCTGAAAATAGTCTATCATAGATGTCTTCCTTGATAGCACAGTTGGTAAATAATCCACCTGCATTGGAGAAGACCCCAGTTTGATTACTGGGTATGGAAGATCCCCTGGAGAACGGATAGGCTACCCACTCCAGTATTCTTGGGCTTCCCTTGTGGCTCAGCTGGTAAAGAATCTGCCTGCAATGTGGGAGACCTGGGTTCCATCCCTGGGTTGGGCAGATCCCCTGGAGAAGTGAAAGGCTACCCACTCTAGTCTTCTGACCTGGAGAATTCCATGCACTACAGTCCATGGGGTCACAAAGAGTCAGACACAAGTGAGAGATTTTTACTTTCACTTTGAACAAAATCCTGATCTCTGCTAGACCACAGACTGCGACCTCAGATCACATATGATTTATGACAGCATCTACTACAATTTTGTATGTAGTGCAATAAGTATGCATTCTAGCTGTGGAAAGCAGGGCTTCTAATGAAAACATAGACTTCCCAGTTGGCAGTAGTGGTAAAGAGTCTGCCTGCCAATGCAGGAGACATAAGAGATGCTAGTTCAGTCCCTGATTTGGGAAGATTCCTTGGAGTAGGAAATGACAACTTGCTCCAATAGTCTTGCCTGGAAAACCCCATGGACAGAGGAGCTTGGAGGGCTATGGGCCATGAGGACACAAAAAGCTGGACATGACTAAGCGACTGAACACAATGAAAATATAATTATTTATCTAATTTAAATTTGGAAAACTCAGCAGTGGCCACAGGACTGGAAAAGGTCAGTTTTCATTCCAATCCCAAAGAAAGGCAATGCCAAAGAATGCTCAAACTACCGCACAATTGCACTCATCTCACATGCTAGTAAAGTAATGCTCAAAATTCTCCAAGCCAGACTTCAGCAATACATGAACCGTGAACTCTCTGATGTTCAAGCTGGTTTTAGAAAAGGCAGAGGAACCAGAGATCAAATTGCCAACATCCGCTGGATGATGGAGAAAGCAAGAGAGTTCCAGAAAAACATCTATTTCTGCTTTATTGACTATGCCAAAGCCTTTGACTGTGTGGATCACAATAAACTGTGGACAATTCTGAAAGAGATGGGAATACCAGACCACCTGACCTGCCTCTTGAGAAATCTGTATGCAGGTCAGGAAGCAACAGTTAGAACTGGACATGGAACAACAGACTGGTTTCAAATAGGACAAGGAGTACATCAAGGCTGTATATTGTCACCCTGCTTATTTAACTTATATACAGAGTACATCATGAGAAATGCTGGACTGGAAGAAACACAAGCTGGAATCAAGATTGCTGGGAGAAATATCAATAAGCTCAGATATGCAGATGACAGCACCCTTATGGCAGAAAGTGAAGAAGAGCTAAAAAGCCTCTTGATGAAAGTGAAAGAGGAGAGTGAAAACGTTGGCTTAAAGCTCAACATTCAGAAAATGAAGATCATGGCATCTGGTCCCATCACTTCATAGGAAATAGATGGGGAAACAGTAGAAACAGTGTTAGCCTTTATTTTGGGGGGCTCCAAAATCACTGCAGATGGTGACTGCAGCCATGAAATTAAAAGATGCTTACTCCTTGGAAGAAAAGTTATGACCAACCTAGATACTATATTCAAAAGCAGAGACATTACTTTGCCGACTAAGGTCCGTCTCGTCAAGGCTATGGTTTTTCCTGTGGTCATGTATGGATGTGAGAGTTGGACTGTGAAGAAGGCTGAGCACCAAAGAATTGATGCTTTTGAACTGTGGTGTTGGAGAAGACTCTTGAGAGTCCCTTGGACTGCAAGGAGATTCAACCAGTCCATTCTGAAGGAGATCAGCCCTGGGATTTCTGTGGAAGGAATGATGCTAAAGCTGAAGCTCCAGTACTTTGGCCACCTCATACGAAGAATTGACTGATTGGAAAAAACTCTGATGCTGGGAGGGACTGGGGGCAGGAGGAAAAGGGGATGACCCAGGATGAGATGGCTGGATGGCATCATGGACTCGATGGACGTGAGTCTGAGTGGACTCTGGGAGATGGTTATGGACAGGGAGGCCTGGCGTGCTGCGATTCATGGGGTCGCAAAGAGTCGGACACGACTGAGCGACTGAACTGAACTGAATTTAAATCGTCAATATATACTTGCAGACGTGAGGCAGTAGAACTAATATTGTAACCGCAGCTGTAAGGTATGTTATTGAAATAACTATTCTATCATTCCCAAAGAAAAGCTGTATTTTTATAAAGATGTCATAGGGTGATAATGGCATTGCTGTCCTCTGATATGTTGATTTGAAGCATATGAAAATTGAAAACCCCAAAGAGTAGAATATTGCTAAATTTATATATTCTACTTATAGCTTACACTCATATCTTAAACAGGTTTCTAACTTGTAAAATTCAACTTTAAAACTTTATAATTATCCAGTATAAATTAGCTGATTTTACTTTCTTTGACTTACAAATATTCTATTTTCCGTTATATTTGAATCCCAAAAAAATTCTTATATTTTATTTACAAACATAAGAAAAAGATCATACAATGATCATTCTACTACAGAACCTAAAATTAAATAAAAATCTGGTAACTATTTGACTATTTGGACAAAATACACATTTTGACAAGTAGTAAAAACAAAAAGGTATACCTTTGTCCACTTAACATAGTGTCTGCACTGATCCTATTAACAAGATTCTTCCAAATTCTGTTTTACTTTCTAGTCCTTGGAAACAAAGCCAGTTTATTTAAATGTATCAAAATGCTAAACCAAGGGTACAAAAATTACTTCTAAAATATTGATCTATTTTTAAAGTAGATTGGACAGTTCAGCATCGGTACATCATGAAGCTCAGTACAAAACGGATTTTCCTCTTTCAAGGCAGACACTATCATAATGTACTTGCTAAATGCATGCATTTGATATAAGAAAATTATGGTAATGTGACATTCCTACTACATGATGGAATATTCTTTTAGATAGTGAAACATATTAATAACACACATGATAGAGTTCTTTTTGGTTCCTGACATTTAGAACCAAATTTTTCAAAGGTTGTCTTCATTATGTATGTATTCAGGAAATCTAAACCACACCACGCATACAAACAAATGCCTCAGCCTTTGCTTCACTAGAATTTTGCCCAAGTCAACAGGTGATCAAAATTCTCTAGTTCTTTTAAATACAGTTCTTAAAGAAAACTAAAGGAAAGCATTTCTTGAGAAATTATTTGCACTGACACAATCTTTTGAGATAAGCTTGTCTTACCTTGTGATAAAAGCATTTGGGATAAAAAAGAACATTAAATCAATGTCTCCTGTTAAAATTCTGCAAAATAACATGTCCTAGGATTCTGTATGTTTGTTTACATCTACTCATGAATATGCAGGTGCCTGTATACACAGACCTAACTATTATGTTTACATGTATGTATAGATATGTAGTAGTGGTTTAGTCGCTAAGTTGTGTCCTTGCTTTGCGACCTTATGGACTGTAGCCCACCAGGCTCCTCTGTTCATGGGATTTCCCAGGCAAGAATACTGGGGTAGGTAGCCATTTCCTTCTCCAGCAGATCTTTCCAACCCAGGGATGAAACCTCAGTCTGCTGCATTACAGGCAGTCCCTTGCATTGCAGGTGGATTCTCTACCAGCTGGGCCACCAGGAAAGCCCATGTACAGGTTTATATACATATATGTCTTCGTGGCTAAAGTTAAATAACATACTAGGGAAGTCATTGCAAAAGTTTTCATGTCATCAATCTGATCACTTTGTCTCAGATTCTAACATACCCACTCCCCACAGATAAACCTGTGTGCACATACCTGCAGCCTCTGTGTGCCATTTCCGGGATCAGTACAGCTCTGGTGTCTAATCACAGAACTTCCCAGCTGCTGCTGTCACTGCTGTGACTTAGCAAACATGTCTTTGTAGATTTGTTTTAGACGACTTTGTTACTTTTTAAAGGAATAAATAAAATTGCCTCATGTAAATAATTTTGACATATTCATTATTAATAATGATTCATAATTCCCAAGAGGCAGCCATTATACAATATCACAGAGCCCCAATTTGGAAGTTAGACCTCATGGATATTTGAACTTCTCTCTCCCAGTGCTGGCTTGATTGATAAGGCACTTGACTTCTCTGTTCTTGGTACATTATCTTCCAACTATGAATACTAATAATCATATAACATATTCAGCATGGAAAAGTGCCTATACAGCACTTAAATGTGTGCCTGCACTTGAAAACATTAATTATAGAGTGTTATTATTATTTTCAAAGTCTGTCTCTTAAGGCATTGATTTGCTCTGTTTTTGGTTACCATTGGACTATCCTTTTTCATATTATATGTATGAAATATGTAATAGCCTTTTTCATATTACATTGTATCCATTGCACTAATTTATAGACTATTAAAATTTCCACTTGCAGTGACTGGAAAAAATTGGAGCCTTTTGGGTTTTTTTTGCTTTGTTTTACTTTGCCAAGTATCACTCCATGAAATAAACTCATGACCTGAATGAAAGCACAGTAGACATTGGCATTACCATCAGACTTATTCCACTGCAAAATGTGGCAAGGTGAATTGGAGGTCAAGGCCCATTCTTATACATTACTTTCACTATCCAAAAAGATAGTTATGTTTTGTAATTTAAGATGTAAGACACTCTCAAACATATAACATGATGCTTATGCTTTATCTGTTTCCTGAATTTAAAACATTGGAAAGTTTAATAATACCTTTGCCAACATTTGGTAAAAACTTGAAATTGGCTACTGGGTGTTAATTACAAGAAATTAGAAAAAAATCTATCTTAATTTATTCACTTGGATTTTGTTGTAGATTCTATATGATTAGTTAGCACAATATGGAATACAATGATGCTGAAGCCAGACAATTTGGCTTCAACAATATATATCTAGAAGCATAGCACAACACAAATTAATCTATAAAATAATTATTTTCATTTTAAAAAATTTTGGTAATGCTGTGCTTTGATAGCACAGCAGCACAAATACTTGTACAAAGGGAGGTAAAGGAAGGAAACAGATTGGAAGATCAGGACACCAAAACCAGTTTGTTTGTTTCTTTGTTTTTCTAGACAAGGGTTTTCATTTTTCTAAATCTCAATTTAGCACCTTCTACTACAAGATGATATAATTTGACTAGATTTGGAGAGGAAAGAGGGCCCAATGTCAACTCTGAATGGTAACTCCCTCAAGTTGTATTGAGACTCATTTTTAGACTCTATTTCTGTCTTGCCAAAGGGAGAATGATGCAGTGGAAGAGGATGAAGGCAGTGACAGATCATGTATTTTTATGACTGCATAATTATATAAATAAATAAGATTCTTTATAGCTCTAAAAAAGTATTAATTACTTATGGCCACTCTGAAAATCATTTAAAATAACACTTTCAGGTGTATCCTTTTTAAAATAAATTTTAATATATAACCATGACATTCAACTGAAATGTATTTGACCTCATAAAGGAAGAAGTATGACTCTGTTTTTAAGTATAAATTTTTTAATTAAAAAAATCCAAATTACTCAATATGACTTGGTTTACATCACTTGAAAAGTGTTGTATGCTTGGAAAATTGTTTGCGCTACACAATAGATGTCTGAATCTCCTTAAATAACAAGGCAGAAATGAATGTGGGTTGTGAACAGAGTGGAAATGCTGTAGATTCAGTAACTTCTTGAGAGCAGAGGCAATGTCTTAGTTAACTTTGTGTCCCTCCCTAGAGCCTAATGTGAATAATATGCCATAATCTTAAAAGATGATGGTGTGAAAGTGCTACACTCAATATGCCAGCAAATTTAGAAAACTCAGCAGTGGCCACAGGACTGGAAAAGGTCAGTTTTCATTCCAATCCCAAAGAAAGGCAATGCCAAAGAATGCTCAAAACACCGCACAATTTCACTCATCTCACATGCTAGTAAAGTGATGCTTAAAATTCTCCAACCAGGCTTCAGCAATACGTGAACTGCGAAATTTCAGATGTTCAAGCTGGATTTAGAAAAGGCAGATGAACCAGAGATCAAATTGCCAACATCTGCTGGATCATCAAAAAAGCAAGAGAGTTCCAGAAAAACATCTATTTCTGCTTTATTGACTATGCCAAAGCCTTTGACTGTGTGGATCACAATAAACTGTGGACAATTCTGAAAGAGATGGGAATACCAGACCACGTGTCCTGCCTCTTGAGGAACCTATGTGCAGGTCAGGAAGCAACAGTTAGAACTGGACATGGAACAACAGACTGGTTCCAAATAGGAAAAGGAGTACATCAAGGCTGTATATTGTCACCCTGCTTATTTAACTTATATGCAGAGTACATCATGAGAAACGCTGGGCTGGAAGAAGCGCAGGCTGGAATCAAGATTGCCGGGAGAAATATCAATAACCTCAGATATGCAGATGACACCACCCTTATGGCAGAAAGTGAAGAACTAAAGAGCTTCTTGATGAAAGTGAAAGAGCAGAGTGAAAAAGTTGGCTTAAAGCTCAACATTCAGAAAACGAAGATCATGGCATCCGGTCCCATCACTTCATGGCAGATGGATGGGGAAACAGTAGAAACAGTGGCTGACTTTATTTGGGGGGGCTCCAAAATCACTACAGATGGCGATTGCAGCCATGAAATTAAAAGATGCTTAATCCTTGGAAGGAAAGTTTTGACCAACCTAGACAGCATATTAAAAAGCAGAGACATTACTTTGTCAACAAAGGTCCATCTAGTCAAGGCTATGGTTTTTCCAGTAGTCGTGTATGGATGTGAGAGTTGGACTATAAAGAAAGCTGAGCACCAAAGAATTGATGCTTTTGAATTGTTGTGTTGGAGAAGACTCTTGAGAGTCCCTTGGACTGCAAGGAGATCCAACCAGTCCATTCTGAAGGAGATCAGCCCTGGGTGTTCATTGGAAGGACTGATGTTGAAGCTGAGACTCCAAAACTTTGGCTGCCTGATGCAAAGAGCTGACTCATTTGAAAAGACCCTGATTCTGGGAAAGATTGAGGGCAGTAGGAGAAGGGGACCACAGAGGATGAGATGGTTTGATGGCATCACCGACTCAATGGACATGGGTTTGGGTAGACTCTGGGAGTTGTTGATGGACCGGGAGGCCTGGCATGCTGCGGTTCATGGGGTCGCAAAGAGTTGGACTCGACTAAGCGACTGAACTGAACTGAAATATGGATAAAATTATACTGTTCAACTGCTCTAACTTCCATTCAAACATTTACTGAATATTCATCTATTCTAGTACTAAGCAGTGTTATTTGCTGATATAAAATTTTAATTTTTTTTCCCTTAAACCAGTTATTCATGCTTTGAGATCATTTTCACAGTAAAAACTCATTCGTGAAATTTTTTTAACAACATTGTGGTCTAGTTTCTAGCTATACAGCACAGAGGAGAGAACTTAACATTTCAAGATCCTCTTGACTCTAGTTTAGTCTGTATTGGATCTTAGCTTTGGGCACAAATTGGATTCCCAGGAAATGGGCTTGGAGATAAAGATTAGTGTGCAAGAAGGTTCTCAGCAAATGTCCATGGAATAAAACTCTGGAAAGGGAAAGTAGGAAAGCAGGATTGAGAAGTGGGAGAGAGAAGCTGAGATGTGATACATTCTCAATGAGGATTTCAACCATTTATAGGGGAGGTTCAGGAGCTAAGACGACCCTTAAGCGTTGTCTCAAGTTGAGGCTAAGCTTCCCTTGTGTTTTTCACTAGGAGTGGGTCTCCCCGGAAACCCAATATGTACTTGGGTCAGACACTTCTGTTCAGCTCCTTAGGGGCTGGGCAGCCAAGACCTGGTTCAGGTGTCATTTGCTGCCGAGAAGGAAGTAAGTCCTTCATTTCTGAAGGGACTTTGCCTCATGCACCACACTGTCTATCTCAGTACAGTGGTTCTCTCTTAAGACAGAGGAAATTGTCTAAGCACAAAGCAACACAGGCATAAAGACCATCCCATCATACATTTGGCCATCATTTCTGAGAATTCTGAGAGAAGAAATGTCAGTTATTAGTAGGTATAACCCTAATTAATTTGGAATGTTGGCTCCGACTGTGGCTTGTGCTGGGCCACGTGGCCAGGGTGGCAGGAGGCATAGAGGTTGCACTAACTTTGCCAGCCTTGCCTTGGTGAGAGGCTGCATCTGCCCAGAGGAAGGAATTGTCTTATTGCAATCTGCTTACCATCAGGTCAATGTATTCAGCTTTTACAGAGGTGCTGGATGTTTTAGTAAGGGCTCAATCTTTATTGATATTCTCACTCACATATAAACACTGTGAACACAAATATAGCCTACTTTATTCCTTTGTTTTTCTCTTTCAGATGTAAACAATGATTGTGTTGGCAGTGGTGAAAGAAATCCATTTTTCTCCTATCAGCCTAATGGGTTGCATATTGTCAAGAAACACTATTTTTAACATATATACATGTCACATGATAGCCTTATTTACATTGCTACACAAAACAATGCCAGAAGAAACATGGCAGTACAAAGTAAATTGTATTACTTAAGCATTTTGAATGATTGCTTGATTTTTAGAACACCTGAACACTTCCAATACTAAATTCCATAGGATTTGAAATTTAAGAGGAAAAATTTTGAAAGAAAAATATTAAGTGGTTTATTTTTATATGTACTAAAAAGTCAACATCTTTATGAATTCTACTAAATGTCTACCTATTAATCATTTATTGTCATAAATTTTAATCTGCATTTCTACTATTTGACATATTGCTGGCTGTATACATAAAATAATACTAAGTAATAATGACAACAAATATCCTTAGAATTTTTGAAGTTTACATCTGTGTTCTCATTTGTTTATATATGTGAGATTATATACAGAGACGACCCATTTCCACTGTTCTTCAAGTCAGATCAGAGTATTTAGGTAACAGTGCCACCTATTGCTATAAAATTGAAGTAACCCTGTTTGTCATCATTCTCGTAGTATTTCATACTACAATTCTTCTGTTTCCTTCAGCCTAAGTTTGCATTTCTATTTTAAAGTAATAGACAATTTCATGTAATTTAAATATATATGATACTTTCAGGAAAATTACATTTAAAGAACAGTTTTATTTTGAAGGTTTACGTACACAATGGTTCAAAAACAGTAAAAAAATAAATTAAGCTTGAATTTTTGAAAAGCAATATTATAGCAGTATAGGCCAGAAATTTGTATTTTAATTAAATTTTATGTCATTATCAAGCATAAATAATGGTCTTTTTTTAAATTTGTGACAAAATATACTAAAATACACCTAAGACAGATCTTTAGAAACAGAAGATAAATTTACTTCGCTCTGCAAAAAATGAATTTATTTTCAAAAATTTGTCCAAAGTATTAATTTGTATTTAGATAAGAATATGTAAATTTGCACATTTGATTTCATGCTTCTATTTTGCAATAAGTCCAAAATTCACTGCAAACATACATTCATGTAATTAATATGTAATAAAATTACCTATTCTCAATAACATGTATGTGAATATATTTTTGGATATAACTACATTTTTAACATCAGTAAAATTAAAAAGTTCATTTGCTTGATTAATTCTTAAAGACTATGAAAGGTCATTTAGATATATTGTGAGTTTTTTGTTTATTGTTTATTTTATTTTAAAAATAACTGTGTAAGGTTTTGTAAATGATGAGATTGTCTTAAAAAATGTAAAGGGAAGTTATGAATTTTCCAGTAGCAAAATCATCAGTGAAATAAAAGAAAAGCAGAATTTCCTTTACCTCCTCAAATGGATTATGATTTAAAGTCATATTTATAGAGTTTAAAAATACTTTAGATGAGCAGAGGTGTTGATTTTTAATTTGCTTCTCAGTCTTTAAGGAAGATATTATAAATTATGCTTTTCTAAAACCTAATTGTACAAATTTTATGCTTTTCAAAATAATCACTGCAGTTTTATATCATCTTTGTAATTAAACAAAAATTTTTCAATCTTTCAATTATACCTTTTAATTTTTATTTTCAATTGCAATGAAATGTTTTGTTGATTGTGCAAGCTTATATAAAAACTATATTCTTGAATCACTTCAAATTGTGTCATTTAAATTAAAAGTAAACTTCATGAATGCTATTTAAATTCTGAATATGCTGAAATATTGAATCAGTTTAATATCACTAAGTGGTAATACACTGGGGTATATGTTCAGAAGACACTCAAGTTTAGTAAAAATATGGCCAAATTCATATCTAAGTGACCAGGAAGTATTTGTCTCTTTTTTTTGGATTCTTAAATAATTTATGCTGTTGGTAAAAATGCAATATAGTGTGATATAGACCAGGAATTTTGTACATAACAGCTAGCACAGTTCTTGGCACATAGTAGGTGTTAAAGAAAGTGAAAGTGAAGTCGCTCAGTCGTGTCCAACTCTTTGCGACACCATGGATTGTAGCCTAACAGGCTACTCCATCCATGGAATTTTCCAGGCAAGAATACTGGAGTGGTTGCCATTTCCTTCTCCAGGGGATCTTCCCAACACAGGGATAGAGCCCTGATCTCCCTTATTGCAGGCAGACACTTTACCCTCTGAGCCACCAGGGAAGCCCCCTAGTAGGTGTTAAGCAACTATTTATTCAAAGTTAAAAGAATGAACACAGTTATCGTGTGTCCTAGAAGGATCAAAACACATTTTTCTAAATTTTAGCTCCCTTGTGTATAATTGCTATTCTTATTCAACATAATTGATTATTTTAAGCACCATTCTATTCAAGTAGATTGTTTTCAGAAGTATTTTAACTCAGATTTTTACAAGACAATATATATTTTAAGGTCAGAAAAAAATATTGGAAAAAACCTGACTATTGTTTCAAATATCTTTGTTTTATACAATATTACAAAAAGACTTTAAAAATTATTGTCTGTTAACATCTTCACAAACCTTTAAAAATTCCTCATTCTCAGAATAATTACTTACTGTTTTTCAACTGGAAAAAATAGAAACAAATAGCATGAAATATAAAGGATGGGCTAACAGTGAAAATATCCCAAGCAACTGTTTTGAGATAACCTCATCCTGTAATATAAGAGGGCATAAGAGATTTTGTTTATATAGAACATGCTATTGTCTATAAGAGTAAAGAATACTGATATATTGAGAACAAAAACATGTTGCTTGAGAAAAATAAGCTTACTTTAATGTATATACACTGAGCTTGATAATCCTTGGGGTCTGGTTTGACTTGTTTTGTGCTATTGGAATCAAAACAAGTGTTTTGTATAAAGATCTTCAAGTTATTGATTTAAATTTTGAGATCATGGCCTTGTTTATCAGATTATTATTAGAATATAATTCAATCTGGGATAAAAATGGGGAGGGGTGGACATTTAGGTCTAACATTTAATTATTCATCTTAGCTTCCCCACATACTTTTCTAAGAATGCAGACTTGGAATGCAAAGATAAGATGGTTATATCCCAACAGCTAACATCATCATTGCTTTTATGTCTTGGTTTTACTAGATCATTGCTTTAAATGAGCATCACAAAACCAATGGAGCTTTAGTGTCTGCATTACCTTCTCCTCATAACCATTTTCAATTTATTTTTTTTTCTTGCATGTCATCATTTTAATGTAAATCTTTCTTTTTCTTTCCAATAAACTGAAATGATTAAGTAATTCTGCCTTTTGCATGATTAAAGATGATGGATAAGCTTGGGTGGATAAATATCAAGGCTCCTAACAGAATCTGTACACCTCACATGTCAGATTTCTTCTAGCTTGCTCACTGTTAATGACAGGAAAAATTAGCATGTCTGTGGATAGCCTAAGAAGAATCCAAAGATAAGGAAACTATATCACTTTTTCTTACTAAATTTTAAATCACTTTCATTTTTTGCAGTAATTAATCTCTACTGTGAAGAGTAGAAATTGAATTGCATGTAAGTCCTAACCACAAAGAAGGTTCACATAAACTAAAAAATCAGTAGTTATTTAATAATGTTTTCACAAGTACACAAGTATAAGCATATAAAGGATAAAAAGAAAATATTAATACAAGGATAGTTACTGAATCACTGATGATATGAAACACTTATAATAGCACTAGTTTGGTCACTTTTTCATTTAAATGGTAAATAACAGCAAAATTGATATTTACCACTTTAAATATCATAACTACTTTATCTTTCATTTTTTTCATAATTTACTTAGATATATATCAAAAAGAAACTATTGCAAGGGAGCATATATTAGCTTGTCATTGCTTCTATATATAAGTTAAGTGATGTTAAGAATTAGGTTTTTGGCCCAGCACTATCTTCTTGTGATCAATTCAGATTTTTAAGAAATTCATGCTAAAGACCAAGATTACTCTTTTAACACTTCTAAGGATACACCATATTTTCCTCAACCACTCTTAGTTTTATAATATATTGACAAAAATCACTGTGTTCTAAGCAGAGGCCTGTGACAACAGCAAAACCCACCCTGCGCTAGCTTTGCCACCCAGGACCACACAACATTTCCTGACCTGAGTTTTATAGATGTCTGTATCATGGTAGCCCTGATTTTTTTCTTTTCTTTCTTTCTTTTTTTTTTTTGACAGAATAATGAGTTTTCTCTGATTTTTTTTTTTCCTGCGTGTATTCTGGATGGCAAAATTTGGGCCACAAAATGCTAATTTCTAACCTAACACCATGACAGCAATCACAGCCTTCACAGGGATGGAATAAAGAGAGCAATCTAACATCCAGGGGTATGAGTTTCTCATCAGTGGCTGGCAGACTGCCGTGAAGGCTTACAGTAATCCCATTGGACAGCCCCGGTTGATGAAGCCTGGGAACAGGCAGCCACAATGTAGGGAGTTCACAATTGCAAGCATTTGTCCATAATTTAAAGCTATACGAGAAGTGGAGAGCATTCATCTGAACAACAAGCTGTAATTTAACTGGAGTAACATTTACACAGTTTTTAACCCATTAACTCCTCCTTCCCTCATGCACGCTGACTTTGTTGTTTTAGAAAATATATCTTCCCAAAAAAGCAATGTGCAAACACCTAACACAAGCTTATCTGTTGAGCTGTGAAAACCTGCCATAAGAATAAAAGCTTTTTGTTTGGAAACACAGCTGTGAGTGACATTTCTAAATCTCAACCTTGGCAGTTTTTTGATAGTTTCCTCTTATGCAGTGCTTTTAGTACTTGAAATTCATTTTTAGTATATCACAAGCATATCTAGGCTGGTATTTAGCTTTTTTTTTTTTTTTTTAATGTGAACTAAGTCTGACCACTTATTCCTCCAGCCCAGGATATTTCCAAATATAAATGTAATAATTCAGGTAACTCAGTTTTGCCATTCACACAGAACTCTGTGTAGTGTGTGTGTTCTTCCTTGCTATTGCCCCAAATTATAGACTTTTGCAATGTATGCCTTATTTACTTCTCACATTCCTTTGGAAATTGGACATTATTTCAAGAAAAAAAAAGATGCATTTTGTTATATCAATAATACAGACTGATAGTTATGAAATATACAAAGCACTTCTTTTTTTAAGAAAGTTAATGGTTAGATTGTCTATAGGTCATTTTGCATAAAAGTCTGTGATCATCTAAAACTCAGAACTGGAAAGTTAATGCTGGTTTCTCTTCTGATAACTATTATTACAGTCTTTAACACCTTGGTCTTCTGGTCCCAATTACTTTCTCTCTCAATAAATTATTTGAGGGGTATAATATATCTGCTTGTTTACTAATCCAACCATTTTAAGGACAAAAAAGCTCCTACTTTTAAAATCAAGATCATTACCTGTTGTGTTGAAGTAGCGTAGGTTGCACTAGTGGTAAAGAAACTGCCTGTCATTGTAAGAGACACAGGAGATTTGGGTTCAGTCACTGGGTGGGGAAGATCCCCTGGAGGAAGGCATGGTAAGCCATTCCAGTATTCTTGCCTGGAAATCCCATGGACAGAGGAGCCTGGCGGGCAAGAGTGCATGGGGTCACAAAGAGTTGGACACAGTTGAAGCGATTTAGCACACAAAAAGAAAGAAAACCAGTAATTCTTTTAAAAATTAGACATTTTATTGAGGCACAAATCAGATTCTCTACTATCTATTATTGCTTTTGTCCAGTCACTGTCTTGTCTGATTCTTTCTGATCCCATAGACAGCAGCATGCTAGGCTTCCCTGTCCTTCACCATCTCTTCACTATGCTCAGATCTATTGTTATAATAAGCCAAAGTGTACCCTGGCATTGAACCCAGTGGGGCTGGTGTGCCTAGGTTTTCCCTCTTTCCTGAGCCAGCTGGCTTTTTGTGAAACTGTCTCAGATACACTATGTTATTACACCACAATACCTGTGGTGTCTGATGAATGAGTTTCTTTTTCAAATACAATCTAGAATCCTCAAGAATAACCAAGTATTATTGCCAGATGGCCCTATATGTGACATTTCTATTCACCTAGAAGAGGGACATCTATTCTCAGATTATCCTTTGTAATTCAGACTAAAGCCTACATTTCTCCAAAATATGTTCATTATATTAAAGACAATCAATAAGTAATTGCACATTATCAAATTCAGACTCCTTTCCTTAGCACTCAAGGTCCCAACTTTCCTTGGTGGCTCAGATGGTAAAGAATCCGCCTACAATGCAGAAGATCTCAGTTTGATCCCTGGGTCAGGAAGATCCCCTAGAGAAAAAAAAATGGCTACCCAGTCCCGTATTCTTGCTTGGAGAATCCCACGGACAGAGGAGCCTGGCTGGCTACAGTCCATAGGGTCGCAAAGAGCTGGACATGACTGAGTGACTAACACTTTCACTTTTTCTAAGATATTAAAGACAATCAATAAATAACTGTACATTATCAAAATTAAATTCAGACTGCTTTCCTTAGCACTCAAGGCCCCGACCTCAGTTTATAATCTTTTCCAACTTTTTTATCGTAAAATAAAACACAGATCTGGAAAGCCACACTTACACAAATAGTATGGCTTAATGAAATATTATAAGGCAAAGGCTCTTGTGACCCCACTTAAGTCAAAAAACAGAACTCTGTCACCCAAGCAACCTCTCCACAGGGTCTGTCCCAGTGGAAGTTTACTCTCTTTGCATTCATTTACGGTTTCATCACCTATGTGTGCAGCCCTAGTCATAAAATATACAGTCTTGCCAAAATTTTAACTTGATATCTCATCCATTAAAAAATGAATCTTTAGATTCTCCTCTCCTATCCTTTTCTTTCCATATAATTTTTCAGGTGAAGGACACACAACTGGTAGTATCTTAAAGAACATACAAATAAATGAGCTGAGTTTGTCAGTCTAGATTTGCTGATTGCATACTCTTGGTACAATTTACAAGTTCTTCTGTCCCTTAGTTCCTGAACATTGGCATTGCATTCAAAGTCTCAGTCTCAAGACTGATGCCATGGATGGTGTGTTCTTTCATCAAGAGACACAAAATGTTTTCTGTGATGTTTACAAACGGAATGCAAAATTCCCAAATCTGTTAATTCATTAGGAATCGCAAAGTCATGATACTCTGATTCTATCATTTTGTCTTTATTTATTAGATGGAACAACTTCATAAGGAGGCTCTGTAGGATAGAGTTAATCTACAGCTGGTCTTGGAAAACTCTCTCTTTATCTCCAGGGATGCCTAGATGTCTGGCTTGACTCTTGACCAAGATAAGTGCACTGAAATTTATGATGTTTGGTTTAAAATCCAAAACTCCCCCGGTGAGCCCCAAATCTCAGAGCCAGTTTGTTTATGGATAGTTTTCTACTGGCATAACTGGTTACACAGCTGGATGATTATGTAACCAGAAGGGCATAAAAGACCTCCTGGAAGCTTCTGCCCTGAGCTCTTTTAAAACCAAAATTCATTGCCCAGATCAAGTCAAAGTGAACGAAAACCATGGGGAGATTTCACCTGAATATCTTTTGGATCCCAGTGCCTACCTGTGCTCCTTTTCTTTTGTTGTATTATCCTCTTGGACTTTAGATAATAGCCTTAAATGAGCATGTTCCATTGAGTCTTATAAGTCTCTTCAAATATCCCAAACTAAAAAATACTTCCAGAGACAATTCCCCTCAACTACTAATTTGTTATCCAATAGTTTAGTTCATATAAACAGGCAAGATAATGTTTATTTCTTTACTCTGATTTAACCAGTTTTTCAAAAGAATCAATTCATTTTCTGTTATCTTCAGCAGTAACCAATTATTTTTTTTTTACTATACTTTTTTAAACTTGTTTGTTTTAACAAGTTTTAACAAGTTCAAACATAGCCAATAAGTTTAGATCAATTTCAATGTTTATGAAGTTCAGATTGTCCCATTTGTCCCAGTAATCTTTGACAACTTTCCTGCTTGGTATGGCAGCATGGTCTAGAGTCACCTTTTGCATTCCCACCCACCCCCAAACTGAGGTTAATAATATCCATTATTCCAAAAGCACAGTCTCATGCTGGGAATGCTCATTGCTGCAAAGTCACTCGTTGTCTTGAGACCTTTTCAGTGAACAGAACTAACTCGTAAACAAATATTTTAGAATATTTTAAGAGTTTATACTCATGTTCTGAGTTTAAATAAGCCCTATCTTGCACGCTCACTCAGTCACATCCAACTCTGTGTGACCACATGGACTGTGACCCACCAGGCTCCTCTGTCCGTGGGATTTCCCAGGCAAAAATACTGGAGTGGGTTGCCATTTCCTCCTCCAAGGATTCTTCCCGACCCAAGGATTGAACAAGTATCTTTTGCATCTCCTGCATTTGCAAGCAGATTCTCTATCACTGGTGTCACCTGGGGAACCAACAGGATGTTTATTTAACTTCTTCTATATATCTTCTCCAGATTGAATTCGCAATGAACTCTAATAGAAATTTGAGGAGGTCTATTTTTAAAAAGGGAAGTTACAAATGTTTGGCTACAGAGGTAACACAAATGTTAGGACAATAACCTAGAGCTTGTCACAGGTGAGCTGCTACCAACCTAAAGTACAAATGAATGAGTGGAACCTAGAATGATCAAGAGTTGTGTAGTCAGTCACCTTATCAGGAATCATGAGCACAGTTAGTGGACATGATTCAAGAAAAAGATTGCAGGGAGGGAGCCAGAAATTAACTCTGATCTCAGTCTCTTCCCTCCTTCTGATCTCCTTCTAGTGAAATTCACGTTATACATGTTGTTTTGTAACCTGTTTTTTATATTTACTCTGTCAATAACTAGTCTTCAAGAGTAATACTTCAATTACCAAAAGATCTATTGCACTGTTGTTGTTGTTCAAACACTCAGTCATGTCTGACTCTTTGCGACCCCATGGACTGCAGCACACCATCTTCCCTGTCCTTTACCATCTCCTGGAGCTTGCTCAAACTCATGTACATTGACTCAGTGATGCCATCCAACCACCTCATCCTCTGCTGTCCCCTTCTCCTCCTGCCTTCAATCTTTCCCAGCTTCAGGGTTTTTTCCATTGAGTCTGTTCTTTGCATCAGGTAGTCAAAGTATTGGAGCTTCAGCTTCAGCATCAGTTCTTCAAATGAAGGTGAAAGTGAAAGTTGCTCAGTCAAGTGTTGGGCTCTTTGCAACTCCATGGACTATACAGTCCATGGAATTTTTCAGGCCAGAATACTGCAGTGGGTAGCCTTTCCCTTCTCCAGGGGATCTTCCCAACCCAGGGTCGAACCCAGGTCTTCCCCATTGCAGGTGGATTCTTTACCAGCTGAGCCACAAGAGAAGCCCAAAAATACAGGAGTGGGTCAGTCAGTCAGTTCAGTCACTCAGTTGTGTCCGACTCTTTGTGACCCCATGGACTGCAGCACGCAAGGCATCCTTGTCCACCACCAACTCCTGGAGTTTACCCAAACTCATGTCCATTGAGCCGGTGATGCCATCCAACCATCTCATCCTCTGTCGTCCCCTTCTCCTCCTGCCTTCACTCTTTCCCAACATCAGGGTCTTTTCAAATAAGTTAGCTCTTCGCGTCAGATGACCAAAGTATCGGAGTTTCAGCTTCAGCATCAGTCCTTCCAATGAATATTCAGGACTGATTTCCTTTAGGATGGACTGGTTGGATCTCCTTGCAGTCCAGGGGACTCTCAAGTCTTCTCCAACACCACAGTTCAAAAGCATCAATTCTTTGGTGCTCAGCTTTGTTTATAGTCCAACTCTCACATCCATACATGACTACTGGAAAAGCCATAGCCTTGACTAGACAGACCTTTGTTGGCAAAGTAATGTCTCTGCTTTTTAACATGCTGTCTAAGTTGGTCATAATTTTTCTTCCAAGGAGTAAGCATCTTTTTATTTCATGGCTGCAGTCACCATCTGCAGTGATTTTGGAGCCCCCCCCAAAAAAATAAAGTCTGCCACTGTTTCCACTGTTTCTCCATCTATTTGCCACGAAGTGATGGGACTAGATGCCATGATCTTAGTTTTCTGAATGTTGAGCTTTAAGCCAACTTCTTCACTGTCCTCTTTCACTTTCATCAAGAGGCTCATCAAAGTAATGTCTCTGCTTTTTAATACATTGCCTAGGTTTGTCATTCTATTGCATACATATGCCACAAATAATGCACTCAAGTAGTAAATATTTAATTTCTCTTTTCTGTTAATTTTCTATTATTATAGAAGGGTTTTTATGGAAGTTTATGTCACATATATTGCTTGCACAGCTTTGTAGCTATATCTTGGTTGTGCTGTGCTGAATCACTTCGTCATTTCTGACTCTTTGAGAGACTATGGACTGTAGCCCACCAGACTCCCCTATCCAAGGGATTCTCCAGGCAAGAATACCAGAGTGGGTTGCCATGCCCTTCTCCAAGGGATCTACCTGACCCAGGAATGGAACCCACATCTCTTATGTGTCCTGTATTGGAGGCATATTCTTTACCACTAACGCCACATTGGGTAAATATATTTTTCTATAATATATAGAAACAGAAATGAAATTCTAAGTAGCAAGTATATTTTCAGTGTTCTGGGGATATTTTTTAAAAGTGCTGTCTACAAATATAGCACCACACTATATGTCCTACAATGTTTTCATATTGTTTATTTAAAATGTGCTCTCTGGGGACTTCCCTAGTGGTCTAGAGGCTGAGACTCTGAGCTTCCAATGCAGGGGCTTAGGGTTCGATCCCTGGTCTGAGAACTAGATTCCACATACTGTAACTAAGAGTGTACATGTGGCAACTAAAGATTCCACATGCAACTGAATATCGAAGATCCCACATGCTGCAACTAAGACCCGATGTGGCCAAATAAATAAATAAAAATAATTTAAAATAATTAAATAAAATGTACCCTCTGATGCCAGATTTTCTGGCATCAGAACCTGACTCAGCCACTGCTTAGCTTTGAGGCAAGTTGCTTAACCAGTCTCAGCGACCTTGTGCTGTAATTAGAGTTGATAGTTATCTACCTACTTGTAAGTTTGTTGGAAAGATTAAACAGGATGCTGAACCTTTAAAACAGTATCTGACATATGGAAAATAATAAATGTCAGCTAAATGACAGCAGGCACTGAAACTCTAAACTACACGTTTGACAATTTGATATGTATAAAAGTTATTATTGTTTAGCTTGAAATTCTTTAATAACAGCTTGAATTTTTTAAAATTTCATTATAGGTGTTAATGTTTTTTCTTTATGAATTGTTTATGCTTTTCACATATTACTTTTATTTCATAGTATTTAGTTTAAATATTAAATAAGGCATACATATGTTAGATGTAGTTTGGATATTACATATGCTTCAAACTATTCTCAGGTTGCCATATGGATTTTAATTGTACATTATACATAACTGATTCTATCATTTTTTAAAATGATTTCCGACTTTCTCATCATGATTGTAAAGGCCTTCCACAACTTAAAATAGCAGAAATAATCTTTCTATTTGGGTTCAATCCCTGGGTTGAGAAGATCCCCTGGAGGAAGGCATGGCAACCCACTCCAGTATTCTTGCCTGGAGAATCCTGGCAATGATTCTTGCCTGGACAGAGGAACCTAGTGGGGTACAGTCCATGGGATCACAAAGAGTTGGACATGACTGAAGTGACTGAGCATGCATGTATGCTCAGTCATGCTCTCTTATTATGTTTATAATTTTGTTTTGTATACCTATACCCTTACCATCTTTGCAATTTTAAAATAGAGAATTTAAATATCATTTATCCATGATGACTAAAGATCATTTTAACAATATTTTGTATGTGCAATATATGATTTTATCTCTAATTGCAATAGCATTCTTATTTTACATGAGATTAGTCATGTAAATATAAATATAATTCAGGAATTTCTGTCATTTCACTCATATGTCTGTAGCTTTCTTATCTATGTGAATATATTATAAGGTAAAGATTCTTTTTTAAATTTATTTTTAATACTTTTTTTTAAAAAAAGGTCTTCTTTTAAGATTTTTTTTTATAACTCTTAATCACACAACCCACACAATCACATAATCCATACAATCACATGTTTGGTAAAGTACTATATTTTAAATATAAATGGGTCATAATTCATTTAAGGTTCTGGGAGTTAATTTATCAGAAGTCACTAATGTTTAATAAATAATAAAAATAGAGAAAATGTTAGACTTCATTACATGTATTTGTGGTAAATATTAGTTTACAAAACTATTATTGCCTCTGGGAGTGTGTATGTATATGTGTGCATATGAAATGTCCTAATTCTAATATGAGTTATACTATATTGTTATTGTTGTTCTTTAGTCACTAAGTTGTGTCCAACTCTTTTGCAACCCTATAAATTATACCCTGCCAAGCCCCTCTGTCCATGGGATTTTCCAGGCAATATTGGTGTGGATTGCCATTTCCTTCAGGCAATCTTCCTCACCCATGGATTCATGCTGTAGATTACAATAAAAAAAAAAAGATTGAAAGTCACTGCTACAATGTAAATCCTTTAGATACTATTAGAATAATTTTTTTCAAGTTTCAATGTCCCCCACCAAAATTTTTCCATGATATTTACTGGCTTTATATTAAAAATCACTATTTTTACTTTCCATTTTAAAAGGTAATTTTGTCCAAAGTAGTCTGCAAGTTTAATCCATTTCCATTACATTTTAGTATTTATCAACATGTTAAAGAAATCTAATTTGGAACTAATATGGATTTGTCTTCTGTAATTTCGTCTCTGCATCTCCCTGAATTTTATTCACTACTTGGTATTGTAACATTTACTCATACTAAATTTACAGCTTTTCTTTGCATCAAGAAAACCTTATTCCATCAGCATGAATGCAAGAGCTTTCTCCCATGCCAAATGAATGGGTAGTATGCCCTCTGCATTAAGTTGCTTCAGTTGTGTTCAACTCTTTTGTGACCCCCATGGACTATAGCCCATCAAGCTCCTCTGTCCCTGGATTCCTCCAGGCAAGAATACCAATGGAGCAGGTAGCCATTTCCTTCTCCAGGGGATCTTCCCGACCCATGTCTCTTATATCTGCTCCATTGGCAGGCCAGTTCTTTACCACTAGTGCTACCGGGGAAACCCAGCATGGCCCTACCCTGCACCATTTTAATCCTGGCATTTAAAAAACAATTGCCATATCACTGAAAAGTACAGAGAACAATGAAACACTTTTGTATGCTGAGAAACTGAAGGAGTAAAGCTTTTACATGTTACCTGATGTTATATGAGCTTTGACAGGAAAACAGTAATCAGATTATAATCTTTTATAAACTAAATGAGCATTCATAAATAATTGTCTAAATGTCAAGGCTAGATCAATAACAGACAGATAGCGAGAGATATCTATATCTATCTGAAAATGTAACATTCACTGCAAATACACGTAACAAAGTCATTTTTTCTGTATGTTTATTATTTATTAAATGTTAGTGACTTCCCATAAATTAATTCCCAGAACCTTAAATGAATTATGACCTACTTATATTTAAAATATACTGCTGCTGCTGCTAAGCTTGTTTCAGTAGTGCCCGACTCTGTGCGACCCCATAGACGGCAGCCCACCAGACTCCCCTGTCCCTGGGATTCTCCAGGAAAGAACACTGGAATGGGTTGCCATTTCCTTCTCCAATGCATGAAAGTGAAAAGTGAAAGTGAGTTGCTCAGTCGTGTCTGACTCTTAGTAACCCCGTGGACTGCAGCCCACCAGGCTCCTCCGTCCATGGGATTTTCCAGGCAAGAGTACTTTACAAAATATTCACTTATGTTAGTAAGAGTTATAAAAGAATTGTTACCTAATTATACATTCCTGTGTATAAGATCACATTTATACATACTGCATATCCTTATTTATAGTACCCTTACCAGATCCAAGGCTCCATGTAATATGTGCCTGGTATGGTGCCTCATTCAATTTAAATCCACCCTGTGAAGTTTAAACCCTCATTGCACAAATGGTGAAACTGACATTTGTAGTTTCAAACTTTGTATGTTTGTGTCCAGATCCTGGGCTGGAAGTCAGAGTTTCTCACTCTGAAGCACTACAAAACAGGTAGAAAAGCTGGGGGGTTTTGTGGGTTCTATCATTTTGGGCAACCATCGGACATAATTTTTTTTTTCTTAAGTCCAGAGTCACTTGCAGCAGTTAATCTTATCATTGCCACGGCCTGGATCCGCACTTTATCCCTTCCTCTCAATTTCATTTTGCAGCGGTTACCCCAGTTCTTTTCACTCTAGACATATTGGCTTTTTTTTCTTTTTTTTTTTTTGAAATTCCATTTTTCATGTATAGAACTTTTTGAGAGAATACATGATTCATCTAGTTGAACTTCATATATAGGACAAAGCCAAACAAGTTGAATGTTTTCATTTTTCACTTTGGGGAAAAAAATAAGCTTTTAGTCAAATCAACTTAAGAAACAGCTTGAATTGCAAGATAATACTGCTTCTATAAGTAATTGCTTATGTGCTTGTCCTATTTGGAGTAGAAGAGCTGTGATTTATGAACATTTTTATTTAAAGTATAATCTTGGATTTACTCCAAATAATTGTCATCTTTGAAATGTTGTCAACCTGGGCTAGCCACAGGGATGCCAGAATTAAAGTATTATATCAGCTCACCACATGGTCCACCCATTGGGCTCAAGTATGTTTTTATCCGCCTCCCTTTTATCACATATTTCCTTACTTCACATTTACATTTAATCCATTGACTTCCGTGATTTCTTTTATTCCAGAGAGCATGTAAAACACAGGGAAAATGAGTCGACATATTCACTTAGCAGGAGCTTTATTCCTGGTTCCCTTTCTCTCTCTTTCTGGATGAAACTCCATTAGGCAAAAGTGCTCCTGGTATTAATCTAAGATGATTAGCTGTGAAGTGGAATACAAAGGCCAGCCTGGAGTGGAGACATCTGACAGTGGGAAGATACTTTAGAGCAAAAGAATCAAGAAGAACATGAGTTTAAGAGGCAAACCTCAAATAATACTAGGCACAGGAAATAACGTTAGCTACAGCTGCAGACCAAATGGGAAAGTACATTCACCAGTGTGGAGACTGTTACTGGCCTTCCGTTAGAGGTGCATAGGGCCCAGAAAGTACCATTGGTGTATTTCAGTTGTTTTCTTCTCTCTCTCATTCTCCATTTTCTTTTTAAATTTTTATTTTTTAAAATTTTTTTCAACAATTTTTTGATGTGGACCATTTTTTAAAGTCTTTATTGAACTTATTACACTATTGCTTTGGTTATATGTTTTGTTTTTTTGGCCATGAGGCATGAGGGATCTTAACTCCCTGACGAGGGATCTAACCCACACCCCCTGCATTGGAAGGGAAAGTCTTAACCAGTGGACCTCCACGGAAGTCCCTTCTTTTTGAATTTTTAATCACCTGACCTTTTTCTCCTACACCCCCCAGATCTTATTTCTTCAGCTTGTCTAACCAGCTGTGAATATAACTAGTGTTAGAGGCAGCACTGCTTCTCATCCATAAACTCTGTACTCCCCTAAATAATTCAGCCTCCCTTGCAATTATATTAGGCCAAGGGCTTCTCCGGTGGTTCAGTTAGTAAAGAATCTGCCTGCAATGCATGAGACTACCTGCAATGCAGAAGGCACAGGTTCAAGCCCTGGGTCAGGAAGATCCCCTGGAGAAGGAAACGGCAACCCACTCCAGTATTTTTGCCTGGGAAATCCCATGGACAGAGGAGCCTGATGGGTCCTGGAGTGCTACAGTCCATGGGGTTAGCAAAGAGTCTGACACAACTTAGCAACTAAACACCACCACCATGAAGATAGTTCTAGTCAGTACTGATTTATCAGAGGTGACTTGCTGTACTTAGAAGCCAAATATATGAAAGATAGTATGGTACCTCCCTGGGGAAAGGGTGACTGACATCAAAACCTGTAGGGAACCTGGATCCTGGAGTCAACCGATGGAAGAGCATCGCCAGTGACTGGCATTAGACTTCCTATGAAAAATTATTAAAAGCTGTGTATTAACCTATTGAGGGCTTCCCTGGTAGCTCAGAGGTTAAGCATCTGCCTGCAATGCGGGAGACCTGGGTTCGATCCCTGGGTCAGGAAGATCCCCTGGAGAAGGAAATCACAACCCACTCCAGTATTCTTGCCTAGAGAACCCCATGGACGGAGGAGCCTGGTGGGCTACAGTCCACGGGGGCTCAAAGAGTCGGATACGACTCTTTAACCTATTAACCAATTAACCTATTGAAACTCAGAGATTAATTTTTCCTAAAGCATAGTCTAATTTATAAATTTAGCTACATTTTAAACTAATTTATGCATTGATATTCATTACAGATATGCCAATTAAGTAGAAAGAATGCACAGACCATATATTAGGAGTCTAGAATCTTACTTCTTATCCATTCTACATTCCTTCAAACAAAGTGTGGAGTTACTACACATTGTGGAGTATTATAATCATTATTTTAGATATGCCTTGGGAATAGTAAATAAGACAGATAAGATCCCTGTTCTCAGATAAAGCAGTCAGACCAAAATTAAGTAAATGAACAAATTAGGTAATTCAGAGGTTAATAATCACTGTTAAAGTTGATACTAATACTGTGATGGACAGGTGACGGGGGGACTATTTAATTGCATAGTTCAGGAAGACCTCTCTGTCTTAGAATTAAGACATGAATGAAATAAAGGAGCTAGGCCAAATACTTCAGAGAAAAGAACTTGGGTTTATCTATTCTTAATGTATAAGGAAAAGAAAGGAATCCAAGAGAATATCACAGTAAACCTGGAGAGAGTAATATTATATGGGTCAAGAGTGATATAAAGCATATTCAATCCACAGGAAGGATTTAAAATTTTATTCTAAAGTTATGAGAAAATATTGGGGAAATTTAAGTAAGAAAGTATTTTAATGGTGTGTACATTTTCATAAGATAATTATAGGCATAGTGAAGAAAATAGACATATTTTAATGTAGAACTGACTAGACTCACTAATAAATTAGATTAGCAAAGTAAAGAAATGAAGAAACCAATAATAGCTCCTAGAATCTAGACTTGTGCAATGGGGTATGTAGCAATGATTTTTGCTAAGATGAGGAGGCTGGGTGGAGGATTTTCTTCCAGGTGCGATTTTTGATGCCAATTACATGTCCAAGCAGAAGTGTTTAAAGGAAATTAGATATAAAATACTGGGGTACAGTGTAAAAAAGCTAAGAAAAAATTTGGAAATATTTTAAGCAAATATTGAAGGCACTGTATTGGTTCAGATCACTTTGGAAGAGAGGCTAGGCAGAGAAGAGGATGAGAATAAAATCGTGGGATATTCCAGTGTTTGGTAGTTCTGACCTAATTCCTCCATCTCTTATTCCTCCTCAAAGTGGATGACTCAAAGTTTCTAAGAGCTTTGTCTTGAGGGGATCCATAAGGAGTGATTCTAGTGAAATATTCGGGTATAGTGATAAGCCATCAGGAGAAATGATATCAGGAAGAGGGCACTTTGAAAAATATCTATAAATCACACAGCTTATGTAGTTGCTTATTCTATCTGAAACCCTGATTTAATTATGAAATAGCTAACTCAGAGAATCCTCATTATATGACTCTACTAGAGAAAGTAAGTGCAAACTACTTCCCTTAATATATACTGGGAATACAATCATAAATTTGAAATAAATTATCACCCTGCCACAAATCTTGATTGGATTTCCATGAATAGCCCACTAGTGAAATATTCACTTGGCTAGTCAAGGAAGTGATAAGGGGGCCACAGAAATGAGTAATTGTTCCAAGAGTGATCTGACCTAGTTTGTTCTATGGCTTGGGGACATCACTCAAATTTCCTGTGTGTGTTTTGAAGCAAGTGCTCTGAAATGACCAGCAACAGAAGTTCCATTTACCATCTTCATGGCCTATTTTCACAGGCAAACCACCACCATTGCTCACCAGGTAGCACAGATTTAGTTTTTAACAGTGACAAAAGAGGCTTTAGGGATGGGAGCAAAAGATGTCTCCATGAAACAATGATATTTAGCTCTTGAAAAAGCTCTGTTGAATTCCAAAATGCCAGCCGCAGACTTCTATTTAGTACTGTGAACATGGTGTCCAGGCAAACTAGAGGAAGATAGTAAATAAAAGGCCTGTATCATGGTCCTAATCAGCAACCTCATGATCTATCTTAGTGAGAAAGAATTGTTTTAGAAGGAAAAATTAGTCACCTAAATTGTTTTGGTAAATTCCTGGATGTAACTACCAAATCTCATAAGTATACACAGTGAAAGTAGATGAACAGAATCAACATGCATTGGTTTGATTACTCATGAGCTATCTCAGGGTCACAGAATAAGTATTACTTACACTGGATCATTGTGCAAAATGCAGTTGCTACTATAAATCTGAAGAGGAGTGAAGACAAAGAGAGAAGATGGAAAGTGAAGGAGAATAAAGGGGGAGATGATTCCTTACATGAAGTCTCAGCTCTAGGATTTAACAGCTCTCAGCTGGATGCATAACTGAGGATCCTTGTATTCACTGTCCCTTCTCAAAAGCTTCTTTGGTCCAAACACATGCCTAATTTACCTAATTATTAACTTTCTATTAGATCTACCAAGTTCTTTCTTCATTTCCCAGTTAAACATTTCTTTGCCCAGCAGTCTAGTTCACTTCTTTTTTTTTTTTTTTTCAGCATGAATTAGGCTGGTTAAGCACTGGATGTTTTTTTATTTTAATTTTTGTTAGAGTATAGTTGATTTACAATGCTGTGTTAGTTTCAGGTGTATAGCAAAGTGAATCAGTTATACATATATATGGGTGCATATGTGTGTGTACACGCATGCATGCGTGCAAGCACACCGATTTAGTTGTGTCTGACTCTTTGTGACCCCATGAACTGTAGCCCATCAGCTTCCTCTGTCCATGGAATTCTCCAGGCAAGAACACTGGAGCAGGTTACCATTTCCTACTCCACAGGATCTTCCTGACCCAGAGAGCAAAGCTGCGTCCCTTGCATCTCCTGCATTGGCAGGCAGATTCTTTACCGCTGTGCCAATTGGGAAGCTCTACACATACATATATCCAATCTTTTTTATTGTTTTCCCATATAGGTCATTACAAAGTACTGAGTACAGTTCCCTGAGCTATAAGGTAGGTCCTTATTGGTTATCTATTTTTTATACATAGTTGAGTGTATATGTCAACCCCAGTATCCCAGTTTATCCCTCCTCCTGACTCAAGAATTGGGTTTTTGGGGTACCCCATAGTTTGCATCTGTTACCAGTGGAACTTCTGAAAAACTAAAATAATACCTGGGTTTAGGCTGATGAGTATGGTATATTTTTTATCTTGCATTTATATTTTTGTTTAATTTTTCCTGAACATTCACATATCAAGCACTTTCATATAGTCATCAATTTATTTATTAAATATTTATTGAACATTTACGTATACTAGAGGTCCCTTTATGACATACTAGATACAAAGCAGTGACCAAGATAGACATGTTCTATGCCCTCAGACAACAGATGATCTCATATGGAAGCAGGCATTCTATTAAAAATTACAATGAAATTTGATGACTTCTGTACAGAGCAATTTTGGAGCTCATGACAGCTACGACCTGGAGTATCATACAAATCATGTCCTATTTTAATCTGTAGAAGACCTCTAGGAGGAATGACCTTAAACTGTCTTCTGAATTCTGATTCACAGGGATATTTCCTGACTTTCATATAATCAGTACCATTGATTGTCTTTGTCTTTGTCTTCAAAACAATTTACTAAGGTATTTTCCTGATATATTAACATATGTATTCTGTGTTTCACATCCATGTAAATCCTGAATACATAACATCAGACACAGTAGAAATACCATAGAATAAAGGCCATAAACTAAATCAGAGATAGTGAAGTGGTTTCAACACAAATGATGATGTACACTGTGTTGATGATGTACACTGTGTTGAGAAAGATTCCGGCGTCACATCTGAGATCAGCAAGAAAAAGGACTAATGAAAATACCTGAGACATGAAAATAAGAAGAGGAGGCATGGCTCCATTTGCTCTCTGTGCTAGACTGAGTGCGCCTAGCAGCCTCTTTGACTAGACTGAGACCTCCTCCATAAAACTGAATTCCCTGAGGGCTGAAATTTCTACATTTATTTAGGGGCTGAGTCATTATAAATGAGACAGGAATTTTATATAGCCTCCTTCTTTCCACTGAAAATTATCAGCTAGAAAAATTTTTTGTAATTTAACCTTATACCACATTTTTTAATCAATTGGAAGAGGATTTATAAGGAATTTTCTTGGAAAATGACCCATTTCTATTCTTTATTATGGGGTATCAAACTCTGCCTTTCTAATTCATATAATGTCTTTCACATTCATATGCTGATATTATTATTTTCCAAATTCATACTCCACCCAGAAAAGATGGAAGTGCCAAATATAAATAAATATATATATATATATATATATCAAATTAGCAAGGTACAACACGCAAATGACAAAAAGGGGACTTTTTTTTCTACTTTTCACTGTTATTCAACAACTCAAGTACTTACAGGATGAAACTTCATAGAATGAAGAAAAAAGAGTAAAAAATACATTAGTACCCTATTAACCCATGTGTAACTCCTTATGAAAATGTTTGTCTCTCAGTCATGTCCGGCTCTTTGGAACCCTATGGAGTGTAGACTGCCAGGCTCCTCGGTCCACGGAATCTTCCAGGCAAGAACACTTGGAGTGGGTATCCATTCCTTTCTCCAGGGGATCTTCCCAACCCAGGGATCCAACCTGGGTCTCCTGCATTGCAGGCAGATTCTTTACTGTCTGAGTAACCAGGGAAGCCCAGAAAAACTCTCAAATTCTGTTTCCTTCAGTAAAATCAATAATATGTACCTATAATAACTGAATTTTTCACCTGCACAAAATGGCAAATTGTTGTAACATTTGTTCTAATAATATTTTCCTTTGTTTCTTAAGGAAAAGGTGTTTTCACAACTTTCTCTTTACTGGTGCGTTTCTTAGGTCTTTCTCTCCCGGAGCCGCACCCCCACACCCCCACCCCGGGCACTATTTGTGCTGAGTAACTTGTGATTTCACATGCTTATTTGGCACTTTCCTAAGTGCTTATAAAAAGCCTTTCAAATAATCATTCAACCAGATTAAAATTTTAGAAGAGAATGAGATTGGTACTTTTTGCCAGGCATAGGGTGGGCAACATTAAAAGAAAATGGTTAATGTTGTCTATGCTGCTTACAATGATTCATGGTGAAAAATGTGTCTCAGTTTATTGCCTCCATCTGAACAGCAAATCTATGTAGAAAATCTGATCAAAGCACACTCTTTAATAATGCATCATCTCTTACTATTGACATTCTTAAGTTGTGTTGACTTTTACAACACTGGTAATGGTGAGAGAAGCCTAACATTAATAAGTGAACTGATATTTAAAATATATATGCTCCACCTGAGTCTTTGGAAAGTCATTTGAATGCTGTCTTAGGTCAAATATATTGTGGGAAAAAAAATCTCTCCCAGTGGCTGAGGGATAAAAATGTAGCTAAATGTAGACCAGTAATCGTCTCTGTGCATTTTCTTCTCATCTAGTAGAATCTCACTGCTGTGTAGCACGTTTGCACTTTAGCTGTTGGGCACCCAGTGGATTGGTCATGAGTGTCTGATCTGTGAGTGCTGAGTTTTCTGATTTCAACACCAGCAAAGGTGTTCCAAGACTGTTGTCTCCTCCTCGGTATTCTAATGACCTTTCAGCACTGAATTGAGATAAAGCAATGGATGCCACTAATAGAATTTGCTGCAGGGAGGCTCATGGTGAATTGCTGACTTCACCATGAACTCTAGTGCTATAGGACACGAAAACAAAGCTACGGTGCAGGAAAGAACAGTGAATGGAGCATAGGAAAAAAGCACAAATTTTTTTTAAAAATTAATCTGAATATTCAGAGACTGTGTAAAAACATTATGTGGTTTAACATGTAACAGTTGTGTTCCTGAAATCTGAAGCCAGGCTGGTGTCTTCTTAGGTGAAATAAACCCTATGGCAATGCACATGTTTTTATGCCATTTTGCAGGGCTGAGAATGGTATTATACATTATAATAAACAAAATGCAGGAATGTCACAGTTGGCTAAATTCCTATCAATTATGAACTTAATTTTTACACACATTTAATACTTATCTCATTTCAGACTTGGCTATACTGAGAAATTTTCTTTTAAAGAAAAATGGTTTATACAGTTCACTTCCTGCCATAATCAAGGTCTTTCTAACCTGATATCTGAAGGTTATGCTTCAGTGAATAATTCAGTAGGTTAGTGAAACTCTGGCAGCAAAGAAAGTGCTAATCTTAGATTGAAGCTGTGAGGGATATTAAGAAACAATTGCAAAAAGTGACATATTTAATAGAGAAAGATTACGCTATGCTACATCTATTTAATTTGAATTGAATAAATTTTGCCAGTATTTTATGAGATGCAGACTAGAAATTACGTGAAACTTCATAGTGTCACTTTACAAGAGAGAAGAAAGGTCTCAAATATATTTTATTGTAATTTTGAAGACGTCTCTGTCATTGAAGAAAATTTTGAGGAAACTGGAAAAAAATTCACTATGGAACTTTATTCATTTGAATTTTAAAATAAAGAATCAGAGAAGGTGATTTACCAAGAGATAAATAAAGTGCGGAACTAAAAGGAAATCATGTCATATGAGTCCTTGAAATCAGGGAATTCCTTCTGGACTGTGACTGAGTGAGGCTGGCTTCCTTCTTCATTTTTCAAGGGAAATTTAGTTGATCTGGCTGAGACAAGTCTGAAATTATGAATAATTGCAAGCGCTAAAATGATAGGGAGCAGTGTGTGACCTTAATCACTAAGTAGAACCTCATATGAACCCATATCCGACATTTACAATTATGTTTTGCAATGTGTGCATCTGACCTAATCTCTGAAAAAGAAAACATAAATGCTTCTAATGCTTAACCTATCACTGCTTAAGAACTTTAAAATGGCATCTTCATTAATAAATTCACTTGAATGATATTTATCTGTGGGGGAGATTGCAAGTATAAATATGTTTCAGAATCTGCTCTCTCTACCCAGACTGTGTTCCATGAAAAGTAGGAGTCTACTTTAAACAATCTTGGGGAAAATATATACTCTATCTTCTTCTTGGCCATTCCCTTCTTGAAGGGATCTTCCTGACCCAGGGATTAAACTCAGGTCTCTTGCACTGAAGGCAGATTCTTTACTGTCTGAGCCACCAGAGAAGCCCCATTTTCTTCTTCGCTGTTCACAATATGATTTAACATGTGAAAAATCTAAAATAGCCTTCTGGAAAACAAATTAAGTTTTTCAAAGTATAAATGAACCAAAGTAACATTTTTTAATCTCGCAGTTCCAAATTCAACTTCTACAGTCTCTCCTCTTCCATATAACACCTATCTTGAAAACACACTTTTGGAAATTGTTCCTTATATTGTTAGATGGGTGAAGTCACCCAGTCATGTCCGACTCTTTGCAACCCCATGAACTGTAGCCCACCAGGCTCCTCTGTCCATGGGATTTTCCAGGAAAGAATACTGGAGTGGGTTGCCATTTCCTTCTCCATATATTGTTATAAAGGACTGAATGTTTGTGTCCTTCCAAAATTCATGTGCTGACATCCTAACCCCCAATGTGGTGGTATTGGGAGGTGAGACTTTGGGAGGAAATAAAGTAAGGCTTGGACATTAAAGAAACTGCCTGCAATGCGGGAGACCTGGGTTCGATCACTGGGTCAGGAAGATCCCCTGGAGAAGAGAAGGGCTACCCACTTCAGTATTCTTGCCTGGAGAATTCCATGGACAGAGGAGCCTGGTGGGCTATAGTCCATGAGGTCACAAAGATGTACATGATTGAGTGACTAAGGTAAAGAAGCCTTAGAGAGGAAGCCCTTTGATGCAGTCAGTGCCCTTACAAGAACAGGAAGGGCCCCAGAGTTCCCTTCCCATGTGCACAAGCACCCAGGAAATGCCATGTGAGGACACATTAGAAGTTGGTCTACTGCCTGCCAGGATGGTCTTCATCAGAACCCAACCCATGCTAGCATCCTGATCTTGGACTTCCAGTCTCCAGAACTGAAAGAAAATAAATGTCTCTTGTTTAAACTCTTATGGTATGTTGTCATAGCAGCCTGAACAGACCGAGATAATCACTTTGTCACTTTCCATTTTTTATCATATCTTACTTATATCATATCCTTGAATCACAGATTGTCCTTGGTCCTTAACTTGCAAAGGGATGTGCATCACAATCTTTTAAAAGGCAGAGGTGTGTTAACATGGAAAGGACAATGGGTTTTGCTGCTACCTATCCTGGAGTAATTAGTCTACTCACCCAAAACAGTATTAGTAACATTACACAGCTAAAGTGACATACAGATTAAATAAGTCACGTCATATAAAATTTTAAAACAGCTGGTGCAGTTGGTAGACAATTAGTTTCCAGCAAGACATCATTACGATCATTATTAAAGAAAATCTAAAAATGAAGACTACTGGACCTCTGTGGGTATGCACACATGTGCTATAATGATATCAAAATAACTTTGCAACAGATTCACCTGTACCATCCAAAAAAGAGGAGATATATGTATATATATGGCTGATCTACTTTGCCGTACAGTAGAAAATAACACAACACTGTAAAGCAAATACGTGCATGTGTGTGCCCTGTCCCTCAGTCTATTTGCAACCTGTGGATGGTAGCCAACCAGGCTCCTCAGTCCATGGAATTTTCCAGGCAAGAATATTGAAGCAGGTTTCCATTTCCTACTCCAATCAAAATTAAAGCAACACAAAACAAAAAACAACTTTGCAACATCATGGCATAGTAGATAGCCTTAGGAAAGAAGTGTGTGGGCTTTCTGATCTCTTTCCTTCTTAGCCTTATGGCAGATTGAGTATCAGTTCAGTTCAGTCACTCAGTCATGGCTGACTCTTTGTACCTCAAGGACTGCAGCACACCAGGGTTCCCTGTCCATCAACAACTCCCAGAACTTACTCAAACTCATATCCATTGAGCCAGTAATGCCATCCAACCATCTCATCCTCTGTCATCACCTTCTCCTGCCTTCAATCTTTCCCAGCATTAGGGTCTTTGCATCAGGTGGTGAAAGTATTGGAGCTTCAGCTTCACCATCAGTTCTTTCAATGAATACTCATGACTAATTTCCTTTAGGATTGACTGGTTTGATCTCCTTGCAGTCCAAGGGACTCTCAGCACCACAGTTCAAAAGCATCAATTCTTTGGTGCTCAGATTTCTTTATGGTCTAACTCTTACATCCATACATGACTACTGGAAAAACTTGCTTTGACTAGACAGACATTTGTTGGCAAAGTAATTTCTCTGCTTTTTAATATGCTGTTTAGGTTGGTCATAGCTTTTCTTCCCAGAAGCAAGCATCTTTTATTTCATGGCTGCAATCACCATCTGCAGTGATCTGGGAGCCCAGTAGTCTTTCACTGTTTTTGTTGGTTCCCCATCTATTTGTCTTGAAGTGATGGGACTGGATGCCATGATCTTAGTTTTCTGAATGTTGAGCTATAAGCCAGCTTTTTCACTCTCCTCTTTCACTTTCATCAAGAGGCTCTTTAGTGCCTCTTTGCTTTTTGCCATAAGGGTGATGTCCACTGCATATCTGAGGTTACTGATATTTCTCCTGTCAATCTTGATTCCAGCTTGTGCTACATAGAGCCTGGGATTGTGAATGATGTACTCTGCATATAAGTTAAATAAGGAGGGTGACAATATACAGCCTTGACATACTCCTTTCCCAGTATGGAACCAGTCAGTTGTTCCGTGTCTGTTTCTAACTGTTGCTTCTTGAGCTGCATATAGATTTCTCAGGAGGCAGGTAAGGTGATCTGGTATTCCCATCTCTTTAAGAATTTTCCATGGTTTGTTTTGATCCACACAGTCAAAGGTTTTGGCGTAGTCAATAAAAAAAATCAGCTACAGGCCCACGGCAGACTGAGAGGGAAAATCCTGCCTGTTCAATGACTGTGGCAGATGCTATCAGTTCCTTTGCTACATCCTTGAAACTTACTTGTTTGGTGTGCTCCTGCCAACTTCCAGGTGCTAGCCTGCCACCTGTGAGTGTTGTATGCCTGAGAGGGCTGTGATCTGGCCAGCTGGCCCACATGAAGCAAGGTGGATGGGGAAATCCATACCAACCCTACTCCCCATTCTTTAAGAAACAACTCTTGAGAGTTGGGTATAAACCTTCAGGCTCACTCGCTGTTGGGGGGGATCATTCTGAGTGCATTTTTCAGATCTGGATTAAGTTAAATCCTTACTTTGTTTTCGATGTTTCCTGCTGGTGGTTCACAGTAACAAACCTGCCTGCAATTTGGGAGAGCTGGATCCCTGGGTCAGGAAGATCTGCTGGAGAAGGAAAAGGCAACCCACTCCAGTATTCCTGCCTGGAGACCCATGGACAGAGGAGCCTGGCAGACTGCAGGCCATGAGTTCACAGTGGTCACATGCGTCACACACACACACACACACACACACACACACACACACACACACACACACATGCACATTGCAAATAAACTATTTGCCCTTGAAGATTTGTCTCAGAATCTGCTTATACCCTTACACCCTTTGTTGCTTAGACCCTGAAAATTTCGCTATTTCCCCTAAAGTCACTGCAAGTTATTTTTTCCCCTTTAAGGAGTACTTTGGTGGCACTTCTTTATATTTTTACTTTTTACTTTATACATATATTGCTAACAGTTTCTTTTTCTAATTATGTTAGCAACCTCCACAGTAATGGTTTTTGTAATTACTGACCCTTCTCACTTTGCCAGAGTTAATAAAAGTGGTAAAAATTATAGAGCTCAGTTCAGTGCTATGAGACAAACAGGTGAACATTGCTTATTAGTTATAAATTTATTTTATGTGAATTAAAAGCAATAAAACTATAATAGCAAACTCAAAGTTTCAAAGAAATCTATCACATAAGAAGAAACTACTATCATAAAATCTAATTCAAATTAAAATCAATAGAAATAAAAATATTGTAAAAAAAAAAAATACTTCTGGCACGGCCAGTTGTCCTACCAAGAATTATAAAGGTGATGTTTGACTGAATAAATGAAATTTGAGAAATATTTCCCTAGAGTAATGGTGGTGTGTTTAATAAACAAATGGCTGGGAGACTGTTTGTTATCATTCAGGTCCTGTTTTATTTGTCTCAAAGTTTTATATATTTTTGGAAAATATATGCTACTCTCAACTGGACTGTTAAAGTTATTTTAGCAGATCTGATACACTGATTTAAATTCATTGTGACTTTCCACTGTACCAAGTGTTCCAAGCTGAATACTGACCCTATTAAGAAAAGTGATATTGCTCTAATTGTTTTATTTAATACTTCACACATTTTTGCACACACATACATAGCAGAAAATAGATACATATATAGATAGATAATAGACGTAAAATTATAAGTATAGGTAGTCATATTTTCAACCATGATGCTCTTTGGCTGGCTTCTCTTTAATATTCCCCTCTCAACATATAGTCTTCTATGTTCTTCCAGAGTGAGTCAGTTTCTCTAGACTACTGTGAATTTGAAATAAAAAGAATAAATTCCAGGCTAATTACTATCTCAAAGAAGTTTTTGTTTATTCTATGGTTGTTCAATCCAAAATTCTTGTTCTTTGCTCCTCCCCAAATTTCAAAATGCATGACTAAAACTGATCTTCATGCCCCTATACTAGAACTGCATTATTTAACAGTTTTGGAAACTTTATCAGTTACATTTAGATTGGTCCCTAAAATTGGGGACAGGAGAAGATGAAAGTTATAGCAACTTTCCAGAATGCCTCTGGATATCAGTGGTCTTTCTTTCACTAAATATGGATCTAACATTATGCTTAGATTAACATAAATTAAGACAAAATGAGTCTTGATGTACATCAAAATTAAATTATATTTTTTACTTGCCCAGCTTCAGACTGAATGCAATAAAGTGCCCACATTTATACTAAATATTAAAATATTTATCTAACACTGACTGAATAGGCTACAGCCTAATTTCAAACTTTGCCATCAGTGCAACTTATTGAAAAAAAAGAGACTAAAAAAAATAAACAAATTTGTCTCCACCTGTATTTGTTATTACCTTGTCTTTGAACAATATTTCACACTTAAAAAATATTGTCCGTATATTCCTAACAAACAAATCAACTGAGTAGGTTATAGCATCACACCAGATTCATCAGTTAGGTCATAGACAGAAGAGAGAAACATGTAACTCCTTAAGAATGACAAACACACTTATTTCTGTCTCCATTCCAATCCCTCCTGCTTTGATTACACACCCATCTGGTTGGCCATCTGGTTGGCCATGGACAAGTGGATCTATAATGAAAAAAGAAGTAGCTAGGGCTTCCCTGGTGCCTCAAATGGTAAAGAATCTGTCTGCGCTGCAGAAGACCCAAGTTCAATGCCTGAGTTGGAAGACCCCCCTGGAGAAGGGCAGGGCTACCCACTCCAGTATTCTTGCCAGAGAATCCCATGGACAGAGGAGCCTGGTGGGCTACAGTCCATGGGGGTCACAAAGAATCAGACACTACTGAGTGACTAACTCACTTTCACTTCAGCAGCTAGAGAAGGGGTTATGCACTCATACATCTCAACCATCCAACGTTTACCTTAAAGCAAGTATCCGTGCCTTCATCTTGTACCTTCACCAGGTAAAATACTGAGCTCATACATTTCCCTAATCACTGCTATTGATACAAATACAAACAAAAGAATGACCTATTGTCCAAAAATTGTGATTCAGTGGCTCTGTTTAGACACCTCATAGAAAGGACATTTGTCTTTTCAGACACCAGCCTTTCCACTTCTGCCCTAAATCCTGTAATTTTCACTTACCTTCTATTTCATTTCCTCTCCATCCATCCATCTCCTCACTTCTGCCTTCAAGCACACCCAGGACATTTGCTATTAAAAGAAAAAAAAAAAATCCACACTGTAGCTTCCAAATAATATTTATTTTATTTTTCCTCCCATTGCATTTTTTTAAGCTTAACTTTCCACAACCTCTCTCTAGATAAACTTTAAACAATACATATTATAAATACTTGAATATCTATAAAAGTTTAAATCTATTAAATAGTGAAAAATCACTCTTTAGACCAGCTTCCACTAGTACCTAGCTCTCTTTCCCACAGGCAATCATTTTCATCAGTGTGTGTTCTTCCGAAGGTGGCCTAAACATGTTTAAGCATATGTTTATGTCCTGTTTGTTTTTTACACAACTGATTAATTGCAATGCATCTTGTTCCATGTGTTGCTTTTTTTTTTTAACCTGATGTTAATATACCTTGGAGGCTGCAAAATATCTGTACATATGAAAACACCTAGGTTTATTTTTTTTGTTTATTTGGTTTTTTGTTTTAAGAGCTGCTCAGAAGTCATTGCATGTGACTATTATCATTTATTTACCTGTAAATTAGCACATAGGTGTCTCAAAATTTGATATTTCAGTAATAATGCCACAAATACCCTCTACATAATTCATTTGGCAAGTTTAAGAGGGGCTTCCCAGGTGGTGCAGTGGTTAAAGACTTTGCCTGTAATGCAGGAAGCACAAGAGATGAGGGCCTGATCCCTAAGTCCAGAAGATTCCCTATAGTAGGAAATGGCAACCCACTCCAGTATTCTTCCTTGAGAATTCCATGGATAGAGGAGCCTGGTGGGCAACAGTCCATGGGGTCGCAAAGAGTTGGACACAACAGAGCAACTGAGTACAACACACACACGTGTAAGATACATTTCTAGGGATGAAATTGCTCACTTAAAAACAGAATTTAAAAAATCATTTAACCTTTCCTCTCTGAATTAGTCTATATACTAGTCAAAATAACTCAATAATCCTTACTACCTAGTTACTTGCCTGCCTTCTACTGCTTTTCGTGTCCATTTTGTGCACTTCTCTTTAAATGCCCTTGGCACTCTTTTTACAAACTTATCTTCTTTTCAATGAACCAAAATCCTTCTCCTTCATGAACCATCCTCTAATTCTTCATCTGGCAAGGACACACCCCTGTTTCTTAATACTGCCATTAAATCTCATTTACAATTAACTGTCATGCCATTTACTACTCTCAACTTGGTAATTTAGCCATTTGCTTTAGTACTTTAGTTCCCCGCTAGTGTCGGAGAAGGCAATGGCACCCCACTCCAGTACTCTTGCCTGGAAAATCTCATGGGTGGAGGATCCTGGTGGGCTGCCATCTATGGGGTTGCACTGAGTTGGACACGACTGAAGCAACTTAGCTTAGTGTCTTAGAAGGCAGTCCATACCTTCTTGTTTGTTTCTTCCTTAGTTGCACTTAGCACAGACCTGTATATTAGTAAATGTTTGTTGCATGAGTATATTATTAAATAAATTAATGACAATGAATAAATGAACAAGTGAAAGAAATCTAAGTTTTGCAAAGAATCACAATTCAGTCTGAGAAGGCTGTGCGTATCCTTCCAGAATTTTTTTCTTTTTATCTGCCTGATAATTTTTTATTTTCAAGGCCACTGTTAGATGAATAAAATCTTACGGTACTTTGAATTCCTTCCAGATTGAGATAAATTGCAATCCCTTCAGGTTTAGCATTACCCCCACATATCTGACATCCAAACGAAGATGGCATTAAGAAAATATTTTTCTATTCTAGTTGTGTATACAGGGTTAGATATTAATTCCTGTCACTAATAGAGAGCAAACGCATAGCTCATGAAGAAGAATCTCTTCTATTCATCATTGTTTGCGGAAGTTTTGCCTACCCTGCTTCCCTAGGTTATTTTCTTCTGGAGTCTAGATTCTACTGAAGTTTGAGGGAAAAACCTAGACCTCATGTAAAGCAAACTACAGGGCCTCTGATTAGCTGTGAGAGACACACATTTGTGAGAATTACTATCCTAAAGCATCGCTGACCACATTTGCCACCACTCACTATACAAATAACAGAATTGGGGATTTTGTGGAATGAAACTCTGCCTTTCTCAATAAGACAGACTAAGGCAATAAATTGGCTCAAATGTTTAACTCTTATAAGTATTTGTTTTAATTTTAGACGTTCTCAAATTTTGTCGTTAAAAAAAGAACGGCTTAAAAATGTAGATAATGAGATATTGTGATATTTTTAAAATTACATTAGAAATGACAAGAAGGACTCCTGTCCTAACTCTGCCTCCGTCACATTGTCCGGTCAGTTATCTCTCTGTCCTCCATCTTCTCATTGAATAAATAACGATTTAGACTAGAAAATTTGAAGGTCCATTTAAGTCCTAATGATCTATTTAGGAGTGGAGCTCTGGAGATAGAAAACCTGCCTCCCAGATACAGTTCCACTGCGTCGTGCTAAGTGAGTCTTGGCAAGTTATTTAAGTCTGTGCCTCCATTGCTTTCTCTCTCTTTTTTTCATTTGGGGCTAATGATGCCTGCTTTACACAGTTATTGTGGGGTGCAAATAAAACAAAGTAAGAGAAACGAATTGCAAATTCCAGAGTCACTGCATGCAAATAGTAGTTATGAAAAGAGTATTGGTATTTCTGCCTTAATTATGAATGGAGACAATGCTCATTTTTCTTGCACAGTGTTTTATTAGGTAGCATGTTTGCTGAATAAAGCGTGGCATGGCACACTGTCTCCATAACCTACACTCTATTTTTTTATAAGTTTCAAAACTCTGGGAGAGTCTAGTTATATCTTTTAGCCACAAGCTTTCAATACCCTAGGATACAAAAAAAAAAAAATCTTTGGTTTTTTTTTTTGTTTTTTTAGAGAATGAAATAAATGCTAATATAAAAGAAGAGTGTCAAATGCCCTGCAGGAATATTTGAGAATAAGCCAACTAATATCAAGAAGTGCTTAAACATTTTTAGACTCCCTGTATTTCTAATAGTGGGTAATAGTTTACATTTAAGATTCAGACAGTTTTTAAGGACTTCACGTGCATTAATTCAATTAATTTCAAAATGAAAAAATTATCATTTTAATTTTATACCTGAGCTTAATTGGGGAATACTTTAAATAATTTTATCAAAGTCAGATTACTAGGTAACCTAGTCACCATTTCAATTCACACAATTCAAGTCATCATCAAAGATTATGATTGTACCTGGCTCAGAAAAGGTGTTGAATAACAACAACAACAAAATATAGCTTAGTAGTAAAAATTACTCCCCACTCAGATATCCTAAAGAGTCATACAAATAAAATTTAGTGTTAAGACTTATTATTCTTGCATTTTTAAATATAGTTTGAAAAGAATGGAGAGTCTATATGAGACAAGAAGTCTGTATGCAGCAAAAGGAGGTGGGAAAGACCATTTACAAGTTCATAATGATTTTTGTTTCAGGTAAATTAGCCACTGTCTTGCATTTATCATTTCTGTAGAAGATGAACATTGATATTAACTGCTATTTGAAAACCAGTATCAATACCACCTATAACAGTATCAGTATCAAAACAGGTTAGCATTAGTACACAAAAAAATATTTCTGATCATCAAAACTATAAACAAAAATGCACCATCCAATTATTTTCTTTGATTTTTCTTGCATTTCTTAAAAATATTGCCAAAACATTGAGAAGAAGTGGTAAAAAAAATATGAATTCTTAACACTTGTCTGCCCTTTGAAGCAACAATAGTTATATTGTTATTATTTTTCATTTCTTTATATAAGTATGAAGATTGACTCTATTTATGTTTTGATGATTTACTATGTTTGATTATAAAATGTAACAAGTTCAGCATCAGTAATATTTGTCTCTATTTCAATTAGAAACTAAATGAAGAGTTTAAAACCACCAAACCATTATCATTACAACAATATTACCAAATGGAAGCAACTGGAGATTTTGATACAATAATTTGCCTTAAATGCTTTAGACTTAAAAAGGTTTTAGAATCTAAGAGCAATTATATCACTGATTTTAACAACATGAATAGGTCACTGAAATTGGAAAAGGTGGTATTGCTCAGAGCATGATTTATTTACTTTCCACAGATGAAATGTTATTTTATTAAAAAAAAAAATAAGGTTGCTTAAAATCTTGCTAGCTAAAGTTACATTGAGCAAGGTAATATAGAAATAAAGGATCAGAAGGACAGACGATCCCAGAAAATGAGAGAATAACGTTTCATCAAACCTAAGACACTGGGTGCATTTACATACTATCAAATATATGGGCTTGATGAATCCAGTTCCCTTTGTGTGTGTGTCTGTGTGTGTGTGTGTGTTTCAACATGTCTTTGGTACAGATGCTGTCATTTACAAATGCACCTTTGTGTGCACATGTCACAATAGTTGTGAAGAGGTATTGGCAGAAAGATCCTTAAACAGGAGGATTGTATTTCCTGGGAAGAGAGTGAGGGAGGCTATTCTCTAAGCATTAGCTGCTGTGCTTGCTAACTCAGAACTTCACTTTAAACTAGCTTTTGAAATTGTACCCCCCTACCCCCCATAGATTTAAGGCAGTTAATATAGGTCCTTTGTTTTATGTCTAGTTTGTTCTTAAGTGGGGAAGAATATCCTTCAGTCTTCTGTCCAAAGAGTTTAAACTCCCCAGTTACCAGAAAGGTACTTGAACAAGGTTCACAGGAAACCCTGCGTCCTCTTGCAAAACAAGAAACTAGGAGAAAATGCAGTGCTTTATTTCTAGCAATTTATAATTAGCAAACCATTCTCCATAAAGCAAGCAAATAGAATATGAAATATAGAAACAAATGGAGTCCTCTTAAAAAAGGATACTCCTCTTATTTCTTGGTTTTTAAAATGAAACATTAACTCTTTTTTGTAGGTGATGTACAAGTGGCATAAACTGCATTATAAAAAACCTCATATAAATGCATATACATATATGCGTACATGTATTTATACTCATCTAGATAGATTTGGATATCCATATGGATAGATACAAATATATATCCACCTAGATGGATAGATAAAGATTTAAATATAAATATACATTAAGAGAAGAAAGAGAACAAAAGAAAGGAAAGAGAATGGAAGGAAAGAGCAAGAACGAAGTGGGGAGGGGGGAAAGGAGAGAGAGAGAAAGACAGATTTTTATGAAGAGGGGATCTTGCAGGATCTGAGAACCACTTCATTTGCTTTCATACCCTTTGCTTCTTAGCAGCTATAGAGCTGAGTGGAGTATTCTCACCAGGCTTAGAGAAAAAAGGAAAATTTCTTGCCTCTTTTTCTCTAACCCCTCCAATTAAATCCCTGCCAACAACCTGTGCTTAGTCTCAAAGCATCTCTACATAATGCGGGGGATTACGCTGAACTATACTCTGAAATTGAGAATACCCATTCAGTTGTGTATTTCCATATATATAGAGAAGACATTATAAAAATGAAACCAATTCAATCAATAGTTTATATTTTAGAATCTATAATAAAACATAGAAACAACAACAACAACAAAGGAAATGTAGATTGATACACAAATACCATTCAGGCAAATATAGATTGACATCATAGTATTTATGAAACACCAATTAAAGGATGCATGTTCTAATTGCGACGATGAATATTCCTTTCACAGAACATCATAAATGCTCAAGTTGTCCTCAACCTAAAGAAAAAAAATATAATTATATCGCCACCTAGTGGATACCACTGGCAAAGCAGGTGTAAGAAGTAAAAGCTAAAAAATTGTCACCACGTAACAAAAAGCAGCAAAACAGGCTTGCTATAAAAATCTCGAAAATGAACCCCAAATTAATTTGTGATGTTTTGCTGGCTTTCAGAAATACTAGGGTACTCCTGTTTTCAATGTTTTGTACAGAACAGCGTTATTCTGTCTCTCTGGATTTCAGAAAAAAGTGCCCGCCTCTCTTTCATAGGCAAGGTGTCTTCACTGAGCAGCATTAAGTCAACTTTATGTTAGGCATTTGAACCATGCATTGAAGCTGGTCTTAGACAGAGAAATACGTACTTTAAATGGAACTGAAGATTAATTTGTTTGATTTGTTGTGTTTTGGCAGTATATATTGCCTCTTAAATTCTTGTCTGAAGAACAATGAGCTTGATGATTATCACTAGAAGCCAAAGGATATTCCAGATAAAGCAAAAATTAAAATTATAAAGAGATCTTTGCATTATATTAAGGACCTGCCTATTAGCAATTATTTTGACATTAATGAGGGGAAAGCTCAGACAAACTCGTTCTAAACTAAAGCTATACAGAGAGGTTATTTGGTGCAACTTCATTTCTTAAAAAAAAAAAAAAAAAGCTGTAGTGTTTTTTAACCAACACAAACATTTTTACTGTAGGACCTAATGAAAAATTTTATTTTGCCTCTCTCCCTTAAGTGTTCAAGGGAATGTTATAAATATTTAAAAGCTGTGATTTACAGCTATAAGATCTAAAAGCAGTGGACTGAAATAATATTCACCATGTAATATGTTTAGCACAATAATGTTCATCACAAAGACGTATATCTGGTGTATGTTTTGAGGGGAGGGTGAAAATGCACTTACTGGAAAGCCAGTGCCTAGATAGCAGTAAAATGCCATGATTTCTCAACATTCAAAAAGTAGATTAAAATACATCATTGCTAGTAAACCAAGATCATTGATAGTTTTAAAGAAATTGTTGGATCCAAACTAGGGATGGCTTTTAAAAATCATAAATTTATTTTTTAAAAAAAGAATGTATGGAAAAAATAATTGTTTAGAATTAAACAGTAAAAAGTAGTAGAGCTTATCTATTCTCCATGGTAGACAGGGATGAGGACGTGTAATTTATGGACTAGATATTCTATGTATCTAAAAAGTATATTATTAATCCTAGAAAACAGTATTCAACAATAAAGTTATACCACTAAAAATTATAGTTGCAGGTAAAAAAGTAAAATAAAATAGCAGCAGGGAAAATAAAATTTCAAAATAGTCCCTCAACTGATATGCTAAGATTGATTTCATTTGTGCTGTTTTTTGCTTATTGTTTCTTTATATTTCTCCTTTGCTTTTGCTTTTAAGTTTTCAGATCTGAAATATCATGTATTTCTAAGTAATGGAACAGCTTTTGGATAACATTTTCACAATGCTAGCACATTTAATATCCTGCTACCTAACTCTACCATTTTCAAAACTGGTATTAAAAACAATTTTCTAATTTTGTAACAAGTAAAAGAACAAAAACTTATAAAAAATTTTTTCTTAAAGATTCTCTCTTTAAAATTTGACTGGCATGTTTCTGATCCAAAGATCAGAAATTGAATTATGTATATCAGTATTTGGTATAATATTTTAAGTCTGTATCATGGTAACTGAGAAAGCTAATTTACCTATATAGCTGCTTCCAGCATATAAAACAGAAATGAGACTCTTTTCTACAGATACATCCCTGCAAATGTTTTTGAAATTTTTCCCAGGCCTTTGTCTCCTTTCTTGTGAAACTAAATATAGATCCTATGCCTGCTGTTTTCCTTCTACTAAAGATTTAAATTTAAGAAATAATAGATGCCTGTCTAGACAACCCTAAAATTGTTTTACTTACTGATGTATGGATGACTGATAAATGTCATCTTTTCTGCCTGCAGTGCATTTTGAATCTAGTCTACTGACATCTGTCTGTAGGTTGACCTGGGTCTGCATTTTAGATTTACATGAAACATTTAAGTTTTACAACTATAAACCTCTCTATTTCATTGTTCCTACTCTACATCCAATACAATAAAACAATTAGATCCTCTACCATGTTTCTTCTTCCTCACATGGATGTTTTTAATTAAACCAGCAGGGAAGATTGTAATCAAACGAAAGGCAATGGAATTTACTTCATCCCTTACCTAGTGAAACAATTATTAAATTCCCTAGCTTCATATTTCTCATACCGATAAAATTAAATCTGCAGCTCTGCTAGGAAGAGTGGGGGAAAAAAAGAGCAGTGCCAAGTAATCAAAGCCTATAGGTCTTCAGAACAATAATGCAAAATATATAACTCTGTTGTCTGGAAAATTGTTAGCTTACTCCTGTAGATTTCATATCAGTTTTCCTTATTTTCACTTTATTGGGAAGTGTTCCTATATTTTACACATAATAACAGAACAGTAGCCCTTAGAAATGTGGTTATAAGACCTAATTAGGTTATTTCTGAACAATGTTTTTATAGAATAATGGTTTACCTTGAGTTGACCCACGGTTCTATTGAAAGAAATAGGTTTTTTGCTTATGTTATATTATAAACGTGAAATTACCAAGAACATGAATACGAAGAAGTGCTTTGCAAGCTGTGTGTCTATGAGTCTTTGTTAGACATCTCATTACCCTGATACACTGTGACATGTGACATTCCCACTTTTCACCTTTTACACTGCTTACAATGCTTGGACAAGTTTAAAAATTTATACAGAAAACAATCATCCTTACACTTTTAACATGTAGACAAAACAATTTACATAATCCCTAGCCAATAAAGAAACAAAGAATTTGAGCAGCTAGAGAATTGATACTTCAATAACATGAACAATGATTCCTGACAGCATTCCATCTAATTTAGGTTTGCACTAGACATTTAGCTGGCAATAACTGGTGAAAACGTTTTTCCTATGTCCATACTTCGTAGCACTTATCTCAAATATATCAGTCTCCATCACTTGACTATGAGATTAAAAGCAGAAAACATAACATTTGTCACTATCAAATGATTCCCTCATGGTAGGCATTCAATCAATGTTAAATGGATTGATGGATTAATTAATATTAAAGGAATGAATAAATATGATGACAGTTGAAATGTTTGATATTATGCCACCAAATCCAGACTCCATCCTCTTTAACATCAAAATATTAAAAAGCAATAGTTGTTGACTTTCTCCAGAATCATATAAAGGATCTTGAAAGTCACAGGTGAAGTTAACCAGCAGATAAAAGCATGAAGACCTGAAAAGAAAAAAAAAAAAAATACTGTCTGACTGAATTGTGTATTTGGATAAGAGGAAGAAAAAACAATTAAGGTAAACATAACTGCTTAATATTTTAATTGTGAACTTGAAGCTTTAAGATACATTAATTGAAGGTCCTTAATGAAAATTAGGCTGTAATTCTAACTTCATGATGCTCCTTTATGATTTATTTTGTCTGGTTTCAAAATGAGTCCATGTTCTGTGGGGAACACAGACTCTAATTTATGAAGTGATTTATATGGACATATGCAGGGGACTTTGGCTGAAACTGGTGTTTGGTCAGGGATCCAGGAGACAGAGTTGTATCTGTGGCAAATGTGACTATAGTCAACGCAAATTTTGCAGACAATAAAATTAGTAAGATGATAATGATTTTTGAAAGCAATTTACAAAGATAAAGTATGGTATCTGGCACTGTTTTGGACATAGATTTGGATACAGGAAGTCAAGAAGAGAGTACAGGAAACTTTAAAAAAAAAATCCTTTCGGAATAAAAAGAGAGAGAATATTACCAAAAGGAACATAATGAATGAAATTAGACAAAAGGTAGGTGACTGCATTACTATTCTTCTTAAAGAATTACTTATTATTATTGTTCCATCAATTTCTTGTTTATTTGCTGCTAGTTAATGTAAATGGAAAGTAAAAAAAAAAGAATTCCTTAAACTTGCAATCAGAATAGATATTTAATAAATTAGAAGATAGATTAAATGAATTTACCTGAATGCAATTCAGAAAGAGAAAAACAAATATGAACCTGATTGAAATTTCAAGGCAAGAAGGCAAAGCCACTAAATATAGCTAATAGATGTTGTTGAGTCTCACTTTTGATACAATGGAATAAGTTTGCAATGGACTGACCTTCTTACAGGTATATATTGCTTTAAACTCTGGCCAAAATACCATCAAACAGCTACCTTATGGGCTTGAAGAGTCAACAAAAGGAGGCCTATTTTGAATGAGACCAGATGATTGGAAATATAAACTCTAAAGAGGTGATAGCCTGTGGCTTTAGCCTCAGGGCAGGCTCAGTTTGCGACAGAGCATAGGTGGACACAAGCTCCGTTAGAAAAACCTACTATATTTCAGGCCTAAAAACTAGCAAGACAGGACAACCAGGGAAGTCAGAATGTGAGGGAAACACTAGCAAAAAAGAGACAGAAAAGGGAGCCCAGTCCCTTGTGTAACATCTAGCACATCATAGACACTGATACCAAGCTAACACCAGCAAATGCAAGAAGCAGTCTATAAGCAGTCCAGCTAATAAAACCCTCAAACTGAACTGCCCACGGCAAAAAGTTTGTAGTTTGCATCATCACCATGTGAATTCAATGCTAGATCAAAAAGCATCATAACTGTTGGAGGAAGCTAACAGAATCCAGAGACTCCACAACATAATAATCAAAACTCAAGGAATACAGCGCAAACTTGCTTGTTGAAGAAAGGTCATCAACATCACCAGCTGTGAGAGGACACAGACGTTGGTATGAGACAAGGATTTTAAAGAAGCTATTATAGTTATGCTCAAAGAGTGAAGGAAAATATTTTTGTAATCAAAGAAAAGATAGTAAACTTTCAGTCAGAAATAGAAAATATAAAAAGAATTGTAGAGTGAATTGAATCATGCCTCCCTCCCCTCAAGCATGTTGAAGTCCTAATCACGGGTGCTTGTGTCTCCTAATCACTGGTGCTTGTGTCTCCTAATCACTGGTGCTTGTGTCTCCTAATCACTGGTGCTTCCTCATTTGGAAACAGGGCTTTTGTTGATGTGCTGTTGTTCAGTTGCCAAACCGAGTTGTTGTTCAGTTGCCAAACCAAGTCACTTTGCGAATCCATGGACTGCAGCACACCCGGCTTCCCTGTCCTTCACTATCTCCTGGAGCTTGTTCAAACTCATGTCCATTTGTTGATGTAGTTACTAAAAATGAGGTCCTCCTGGAATAGAGTGAGCTCTATATCCAATTATTAGATTTTTATATAAAAATAGTCTCAGACACAGAAGAGACAGGTGGCAGGATGCCTTGCAAAGGCAGAGGTCGAGATTGGAGTTTTGCTGCCACAAGCAAAGGAATGCTAGGGATTGCCAGAAGAGGTGAGGAAAAAACTTTCCAAAAGTTCCTAGATGGAGCATGGCCATGATGACACCTTAATTCCAGACTTTCAGCCTCCAGAACTTGGAGAGAAGACATTTCTATTGTATTAAGTCACCCAGTTTGGGGTAATTAGTTATAGCAGCCCTGAGAGACAAATGCAATAATCAAATGAAAACTTTTTAACTGCAATTTAAAAATACAATTCACGTACATACACTACCATGTGTGAAATTGACAGCTGGTGGGAATCTGCTATCCACAAGAAGCTCAGCTCGGTGCTCTGTGAAGATCTGGATAAGCAGGATTGAGAGGCGGGAGGGAGGTCCAAGAGCAAGGGGATGCACGTATACGTGTAGCTGATTCACTTTGATGTGCAGCAGAAACTAACACAACACGGTAAAGCAATTATATTCCAATGCAAGATGAAATATAAAAGGGAAAAAATTTTGGATACAATATAGAAAGTTTCAAAACGCACTACATGGGCTTAATAGCAGAATGGAGATGATAGAGTAAAAGGTCGATAACTTTGAAACAAACCAATAGAAAGTGGACAATCTGAAGAATACAGACTGACTTGCAAGAGGACTGTAACTATTTTGAAAACAAAAAAAACTTAAAGGCACAAAATAATCCAAATGAGTAACTTTTACTCTACCCACATATATGACTTTTAAAGAGACTGTAAGAACGATAAATTAAGAGAAAGTGTGAGAATTTACTTATAAATTCATAAACTTTTTATAAGGGCCAAGAAACCAATGATCAAAAGAGGAATGAAAACGTATTTATATAGAAATGAATGTGTGGGAAAGGTACTTAGGGAAAGAGGGTGGAGATGACACTTTCTGCACGATAACAAGGTCTCAGTTATGTATGTGCTGACAGATGATTGAAATAGTTGAGAAAATTCACTGGAATATAAAGATTTTGGAAAATGGAAAAGTATTAATAATAAAGCATTAACATAGATATTAAAATCACAGAGATTGAGAGAATACAGTGAAGAAAATAAATAGGTCTGGCTCTAAATTTCTGAATAAACTCATTTAAATAACAATTATTGAGCTTTTATTAGGTACTGGTCACTGTGCAGGAGAATGTCTTAGGGATTAAATTAAACAGCTGTGTGGATGTGCATTAAATGGATGGGATAAATGTCAACAGAGTGGAGTTGCTGAGGTCTGGTGCAGCCAAAGTTCTGGAAGTGGGAGTGGGAGACCTCCCTGGCAGTCCAGTGCTTAAGTCTCCACACTTCCACTTCAGAGCCCCAGATGAGGGAACTAAGATTTCACACATCAGGCAGTGCATTCTAAAATGGCACAATAGTTGAAATGGGGAGTGAGGAGTGTTCTCTTTCTGAATCTGAGGATCCAGGGGGAATTGAAGAAGCAAAGACCGCAATATTAAAGCGAAGTCCTAGAGTCAGAAGAACTGCAAATTAGCACTGAGGGGCAAAAAGATGGAAGGAACAATTATTAATATTTTATTTCAGAGGTGACAGGAGAGACTGACAGCAATATGTTAAAGAACACATAGAATAGAAGGAGAAATGGATGCAAGGAATTGGTCAAAGGTAGATTTTTAAAAGGACAAGATTAAGCTGATTAACACTGAGAGAAGTAGGAAGCAGATTTTTAAAAGTGATCACTCAGTTACCCAATGGGGTATCAGTCAGGTCAGTTCAGTCACTCACTCGTGTCCAACTCTTTGTGACCCCATGAATCACAGCATGCCAGGCCTCTCTGTCCATCACTCCTGGAGTTTACTCAAACTCATGTCCATCGAGTTGGTGATGCCATCCAGCCATCTCATCCTCTGTCGTCCCCTTCTCTTCCTGCCCCCAAACCCTCCCAGCATCAAGGTATTTTCCAATGAGTCAACTCTTTCCATGAGGTGGCCAAAGTATTGGAGTTTCAGCTTCAGCATCAGTCCTTCCAATGAACACCCAAGGACTGATCTCCTTTAGGATGGATTGGTTGGATCTTCTTGCAGTCCAAGGGACTCTCAAGAGTCTTCTCCAACACCACAGTTCAAAAGCATCAATTCTTCGGCACTCAGCTTTCTTCACAGTCCAACTCACATCAATTCATGACCACTGGAAAAACCATAGCCTTGACTAGATGGACCTTTGTTGGCAAAGTATTGTCTCTGCTTTTTAATATGCTGTCTAGGTTGGTCATAACTTTCCATCCAAGGAGTAAGGGTCCCTTAACTTCATGGCTGCAATCACCATCTGCAGTGATTTTGGAGCCCCCAAAAATCTGTCTGACACTGTTTCCTCTGTCTCCCCATCTATTTCCCATGAAGTGATGGGACCAGATGCCATGATCTTCATTTTCTGAATGTTGAGCTTTAAGTCAGCTTTTTCACTCTCCTCTTTCACTTTCATCAAGAGGCTTTTTAGTTCCTCTTCACTTTCTGCCACAACGGTGTCGTCATCTGCATATCTGAGGTTATTGATATTTCTCCCAGCAATCTTGATTCCAGCTTGTGCTTCCTCCAGTCCAGCGTTTCTCATGATGTACTCTGCATATAAGTTAAATAAGCAGGGTGGCAGCGGTGATGTACTCCTTTTCCTATTTGGAACCAGTCTGTTGTTCCATGTCCAGTTCTAACTGTTGCTTCCTGACCTGCTTACAGATTTCTCAGGATGCAGGTCAGGTGGTCTGGTATTCCCATCTCTTGAAGAACTTTCCACAGTTTATTGTGACCCACACAGTCAAAGGCTTTGGCATAGTCCATAATGCAGAAGTAGATGTTTTTCTGGAACTCTCTTGCTTTTTCCATGATCCAGCAGATGTCGGCAATTTGATCTCTGGCTCCTCTGACTTTTCAAAAATCAGCTTGTACATCTGGAAGTTCATGGTTCAAGTACTGCTGAAACCTGGCTTGGAGAATTTTGAGCATTACGTTACTAGCATGCGAGATGAGTGCAATTGTGCTATAGTTTGACAATTCTTTGGCATTGCCTTTCTTTGGGATTGGAATGAAAACTGACCTTTTCCAGTCCTGTGGCCACTGCTGAGTTTTCCAAATTTGCTGGCATATTGAGTGCAGCACTTTCACAGCATCTTCTTCCAGGATTTGAAATAGCTCAACTGGAATTCCATCACCTTCACTAGCTTAGTTTGTAGTGATGCTTTCTAAGGCCCATTTGACTTCACATTCAAGGATGTCTGGCTCTAGGTGAGTGATCACACCATCATGATTATCCGGGTCATGAAGATCTTTTTTGTATAGTTCTTCTGTGTATTCTTGCCACCTCTTCTTAATATCTTCTGCTTCTGTTAGGTCCATACCATTTCTGTCCTTTATCGAGCCCATCTTTGCATGAAATGATCCCTTGGTATCTCTAATTTTCTTGAAGAGATCTCTAGTCTTTCCCATTCTGTTGGTTTCCTCTATTTCTTTGCATTGATCGCTGAAGAAGGCTTTCTTATCTCTTCTTGCTATTCTCTGGAACTGTGCATTCAGATGCTTATATCTTTCATTTTCTCCTTTGCTTTTCATTTCTCCTCCTTTCACAGCTATTTGTAAGGCCTCCCCAGACAGCCATTTAGCTTTTTTTGCATTTCTTCCCCATGTGTAGAGTCTTTTCTTGTGTATAGATATATACACAATGACGTATAGATATAGATAAATAGATGAAAATAAACCTGCAGGTGAGTGTGCATGTGACCATGAGCATGTATATGTTCGTGTGTGTGTGTGTGCATAGGTACACACTTACAACTCTGAATAGTGAGAAATAAGTGAGGTTAAGAAATATAAAGACTGGAGAGTTAGTGTAAGAAGTACATTTTACTTTTAAAAATTGCTTGGGGCCTCCTGGTGGCTCTGTGGTGAAGAATCCACTTGCCAATGCAGGACACATAGGTTCAGTCCCTGGTCCAGAAAGATCCCACATGCCATGGAGCAACTAAGCCCGTACATCACAACTACTGGTCTCTAGAGCCTAGAAGCCACAACTGCCGAGCCCATTTGCTGCAACTACTGAAGCCTGTGCAGCCTAGAGCCCGTGCTCCACAACAAGAGAAACCACTGCAGAGAGAAGCCCACACGTGGCAACTGGAGACTAGCTTCCGCTCACTGCAGCCAGAGAAAAAGCCGGTGCAGCAATGGAGACTCTGCACAGCCAAAACTAAAAAAAGATTAGAATTATTTTCTTTTTCCCCCCTTTTTTAAAAATCACTTTAATACATCCAGCAATTTTAATGCCATTTGTTGAAAATATATTTTCCACATTTGAATTATTTGACATTTTTTAGAAAGAGATTGATAATATACATGTGAGTCTATTTCAGATCTATATTCTGTTCCACTGGATAATCACCTATAATTTTCTCTGTACCAAAATACATTGATATATCTTTATATTAAGTCCTGAAATGATATAATAAAAGTTTTCAAATTTAATTCTCTTTTTGAAAGTTGTTTTGGCTATTCCTTTTGTTTTGTTTTCAATTTATTTTTTTTATTTTTATTTTTACTTTATTTTGCTTTACAATACTATGTTGGTTTTGCCATACATTGACATGAATCAGCCACGGGTGTACATGAGTTCCCAATCCTGAACCCCCCTCCCACCTTCCACCCCTTTTAAAGTGCTTGAGTTTATTTAATGAAATTTGGTTGATGTGGAATAGAAGGAGATATATTTCTAAAAAGTGCTAACGACAATGTAATGTTTGTATATGATAGAAAGCACTCTTCAAAGTAATTTGATTTTAAGAAGTTTTTATTTTCAACACTCAGCCAATTATATCCATCTAGTTATTTAGATTCAGCGCTTTTTACTTGTACAGTACCCCTTGAAGCAACATAATAACACTTCACAGTTATTTATATATAAAAACAGTATCTGGTTGGAATAAACTATTGTCTCTGTCTTCAGCAAGTACAATTTCATATGCCATTGTGGACTGAAAGTAAGAGCTGATGCAGTGAGATGTAGAAGGAAAGGATAAGAGCAATCTCATAAATCAGTAAGCAATCACTATCAGCACCATTTTTTTCTAAGAAGCAAAATGCATTATATTTAAGTGCAACAAAACTTGTTCTTGTTGTTGTTGTAGTTTCTAAATCAAGGGCTACATACACCTCAAATTCAGCAGATCCTGTTTGGACGCCTTTCTGCACATGGTGCTGTTGACCCCATTTCAATTACAGTGATTGAAATTGTTTGATCCACTCACTCTTACTAACTTAGTATCTAGTTTCTCAAAGAAATGAAAACTTTTTAAAAAAGTTTAATTGATGCTTTATATGCTAAGTCAAGTTCAACTCTTGTGACCCCATGGACTGTAGCCTTCCAGACTCCTCTGTGCATGGGATTTCCCAAGCAAGAACACTGAAGAGACTATCCAGCCATTTCCTTCTCCAGGGGATCTTCCTGACCCAGGGGTTGAACCCAGGTCTCCTGCATTGCAGGCAGATTCTTTACCAAGTGAGCCACTAATGTATACTCACTCACCTAAAAACTGGAAAAAAATATTGAAAGAAATTAATCATAATATTATTCCAAAATAAACAGTATCATGATATCTTCTCATATTTCAGACATATTTAACAATGTCTGTCTTATTACATATATGATTTGCAAACTGATTTTTTTCATTTTATATTATATTGAAAAGCATTTCTTGGATTTTAACCATTATCTAAATAATGGTTTCATATACCTGAATGTTCCATTCCTTATTTGTAAAGGTTTTTTTTTAATTCGGGCCCTTAATGAGAAAATTGACTACAACATACAACACTCTCAATATATGTCGATTTGAGCATAGAGAAAGCAACTTATATGCACACAATACATAGATAAATATGTATGAACTATGGACTCATGGAATTGATCTGGTTCTCTGGTGATAACTGCTAAATCTTTTTCATAAAAGTTAATAAATTTATCAGTCAGTTGTAGTTCTGGTGGGTGTCTGTGTTCTGATTCTGGGCTGGGTCCTCACATTTTTTGTTCCAACTTCTGGTCATCTACTGTGTGATTCTGCATGCCTCACTGGTAACAATAGCAGTAAAAAATTTGCAGAGGATAACTTTCTAAGTTTGTAAATGTTTGAAGATAATTTTGTAGTAAAATATTTGTTATAAACAATATTTTTCTTTTTAAAACTCAGCTATTTCTATTTCTGCTCACTACTGAACACCTCTGAGAGGTTCAAAGTTTCAGGATTTCTAGTGCAGGTGACTGGGGTTTTATCTCCCCATGCAACCTGCTGGCTTGTAAACAACTACAGCTGGTGTCATTTGGAAAAACTCTTTCTTCCTTTTTTAAATTAATTTTTATTGGAGTATAGTTGCTTTACAATTTTGTGTTAGCTTCTACAGTATAGCAACATGAATTGACCATATACATACATATATCCATTTCCTTTTGGACTTCCTTCCCATTCAGATCACCACAGTGCATTAAGTAGTGTTCCCTGTGTTACACAGTAGGTTCTCACTAGTTATCTATTTTATGCATAATATAAAGAGTGTATTATGTGCATATTCAGTCTTCCAATTCCTCCTTCCTTGGTATCCATACACTTGTTCTCTAACTCTGTATCCCATTTCTGCTTTGCAAATAGGACATCTATACCATTTTTCTAGATTGAACATATATGTGTTTATATATGATATTTGTAGAAGAACCTTTTTTAAAATCTTGGAAATCCATTAGTTACAGTCTGTATTGCATCACCAGCATTCTTTCCAGTGACTACAATGATTCTGTAAAAGAGTTCAGATGTCACTTATGGGTTTGTGTTTGAACTCTTTAACATTGTGCATGTACAAATTAATTTACTTTGCAGTGCTCAGCAAAAATATTACTAAATGTATTCCCCAGACTACTACATAAGTATTCCCACAGTTATCCAGAATCAGAAGAGTCACATATGAACTGAGCAGCAGTTAGTCTTTTAGATATTTAGTTCTCTCTGAAAGGATAACAGGGTTTCTCGGGTGGCTCAGATGGTAAAGAATCTGCCTGCAATGCAGGAGACCTGAGTTAGATCCCTGGGCTGGGAAGATTCCTAAGAGGAAGGGATGACAACCCACTCAAGTATTCCTGACTGGAGAATCCTCATAAACAGAGGAGCCTGGAGCCATGGGGTTGCAAAGGATAACAAACTTTTTTTATAGTTTTAGGAAAAGGTAACAAACTTTTTTATAGTTTTAGCCAGCAGTCAGTTATGGCTATTTGGGAATATCCAGTACTTAAAAGATAGATAAAATGATATATATCAGAAAGGGAAAATATTGTATACACTTTTCTTGCTGATTTTGTATTTTTTGGTTTGGAGCTTCATTGTCTGCCTGGTCTTACTATAAGTAATTATCTGAAACTATAGCATATTCTTTCAAAGTCTGTCCAGAGTCTGCAGTAAGGAGGGCTAGCTAGTCTGAGACACATGAACACCCTAATAAGGCTCATAATTTTATATCCCTTCAAACAAATATTGTCAAACTACAATTTGACATTTTTAAAAATCAGGGAGATGCTGGGATCTATTAAGAGGGAGAAGGGAAAACAAAGAATTGCAGATGGCCATATCATGCTGCCTTGAGGAATTCATATCCATACTCCAAGTTACAAATATACATGTATTTTCCACTTTGCAGAAGACTAGACAGTTATCTCCTAAGTCAAGTGTTTCACATGACAAGGAGGATCAGGGAAGTAGTCTATCTTCTAATTATTTACAGAACTTTCCCTGAAGACAGTTTTAGGAAACACAACCTTCTTCTTCCTTTTACATTTCTGGAGATGTTGCAGGTGTTTAACCGTCTAGGCTAGGACATTGAGCAGTTCTCCTTAAAACAGTTCTGATATTTTCAGTTTTATCATAGTTGTCTAATTTTGAGACAATTATTACCTCTATGTATCATAAGTATTATAGACTTGATACATTTTTTTAATGTATTTACTTCATCTAAAAATAAATGGGCAAGTCTCATTAGAGACTGAGGAGATATATAAGCAGGACAATTCTAAACAGAAGGGGAAATAAAGCTTCTTATACTCATCAGAGGGTTTCCATTTCTCCCTCCTTCCCTCATTTCTCTTTCAGCAATCTTCCTTTTTTTCCTTGCACAAAATCAAAATTTCTTTTTCTGGCTTCATTTCCACATGCTAATTCTTTCAGCTAGAATTTGTCACAGCCTTATCTATTCCCCTGAAACCTATGTTTTGATGCCACATCCTCTAAATAATAGCCATGCATATGATGAATGATGACACAAGGTGATACAGATGGATTTCTTGGTAATTTGTATTATTGAATTAATTAACATAAATTTAAACTGGACCAACAATGACGTTTTCTTCTTTTTTTCCTCCCAATGGGTAGACCATTTCAAAGCCCTTAAATACAGTCAGGTAGGAAACTTACAAACACTCTAGGTAATTATTTATTTAGGTAATGAATCTAAACACCTGCTCAAACATCTCTATTTAAATCCAGGTAGATTAGGATTCAGAATCACCTGCAAACATCAATTACTGACTGCTCTGGGAAGGTCATGAAGACACTTTAAGTCTCAATCTCCTCACCATAAAATAGATATTAATAGTATCTATTAATATAATTCAAACATGAGTTTGAGAGTCAAGTGAGAAACATGCAGACAAAGTACTTAGTACAGACTGTGGGAAATAGAGGCATGTAATAATATTATCTGCTATTATTGTTATTATTTATCCAAGTAATCATCAAAATAATTAGGATCCTACTGGTTTACTGGCTTAATTTTATATAGTCTGTGTTCAGACATTACAGAATACATAAGTAGCAGAGTCTACATATTATATTTAAAGTATCTTTATATCCTGGGGTCTAATAAACTGATTCATACAGCTATGAATTATACTTTTCAATGTGTTCAGTAATATATAATTCTAAAATACCATATTATCAATGTACTTTTCAACTGTCCCTTTTTTATTTTGTAGATTTTTAAACAGCAACCTGGTAGAACGAAAAGCAATTCTAGTGGCAATTTTCTTAATTTTTTTTTTACTTGAGTATCCAATATAATAAATGTGGGGGGAGGGAGGACTGTCTTATTGACTGAGTAAGTAAAACTAAAATCATCTTCGAAACAAATGGAGGTTGACGATCCTTGCCATCACTTTAGATGACATAATTGTTAAAGACCAGTTCTTTGAGGATGTGTTTGCTGTTGAGTCCTATTGACATCAGTGAAGATGCCTTCATTATCTGGTTGCCCTGACTAGATGTTCATGCACTGAAACTTAGAAAATGCCAATAAACAGCAACAATTTGATGATTTTAATGTCTGTGCTCTTTCAAAACTCAGATTGTTTTTCTAAATGGCCAAAGGCAGTAATACCAGACAGGCTGTCTGATTATTTGGTTTAAAAATCAAACTGAACTCTTAAGTCCAGTTATCATCTTTTTGACAGATTTTGAAACAGACCACCAGAGCTATACTACAAACTGTCAAAAAACAAAACAAAAAAAAAGTTGTGTTTCAATTCTATAGCTTCCCCAAGGCCTGGTTACCATTTGGTATTCTTAACTCACTTATTGAATTTTCACTCAAGTAGTTGATGTTTTCAAGAATTGTCAAGCTATTCCATTAGAAAGAAAAACTTGTTTGTAGAATGTAAATGTGGCTCAACCAGAATTATGTCAGTTCACTAATTTTCACCTCTCACGTGAATATATATGAATATAATATAATATTTGAATATAATTGTGACGGCTCAGAATAATCAATTTCTAGAGAGATTTTGGTACAATTGAGTACAGATAAATGAAGATGAGGTTTAATTTTACGTTAAATTTAAATATTTTGTTTCAAATGAAAATATGTATGCTAAAAATTGTTTTACATCCTAAGATGTCATTTTTCTAAACAGAGGAAACTTTTAGAACACAATTTTTTCTTAAAAAAGTGAGTGACAGTTGCAATTTTGTTTTACACATTCTTGACATATTTCATTTCCATGGCATTATTTATAGTTTCTTATATTCAGTTCAAAATGGAAGCATTATGGAACTACCAATTATTAATGGCCTTATCCCTGGGTCAGGAAGATTCCCTGGAGAAGGGCATGGCAACCCACTCCAGTATTCTTGCCTAGAGAATTCTGTGGTCAGAGGAGCCTGGTGGGATATAGTCCACAGGGTCACAAATAGTCAAATACAACGGAGAGACTAACACTTCACACTTCACTTCGCTTATTCTCCCGCATTGCAGGCAGACGCTTTGCCATCTGAGCTACCAGGGAAGCCCTAGAAAGTCAAGTAATTTATAGTTTGTGAATAATCTAGATATGAATAAAAGACAAGCCACACTTCCATGTATGTGGCTAAGCATTTGATTAAAATGTTGAAATGCATTTTAGAGACTGAATGGCATATTCTTCCCATTTTACAGATATGAGGAAACTGCACAACGGAAGGTAATTATCCTGTGCTCGCTCTTACTTCTGCCTATAGCATTACAGCCACAGTTATCCTGATTCCCAGTCCTGTATGGTTTGTCATACACTCATGCTACCAGCATGTAATCATTTATTAACCCTCCAGGGCAGGAGAAAATAGGATGACATATTCAAAAGGCTGAAGGAAAAAAGGGTTAACTAAGAATATATTAACAAGGCTGTCATTCAGAAATGAAGGAGAGATATCAACTTTCCCAGACAAACAAAGCTGAAGGAGTTCAGCCCCACTAGATCCATATTAATAGAAATGCTGAAAGCAATTCACCAAGCTGAAAAGAAATGAAGCTAGTTAGTACCATAAAGGATTATGAAAATATAAAACATATTGATAAAGGTTAAGTAGGTAGTCTCATTCAGAATACTCTCTCATTTTAATACAGTGATATGTTAATTGTTTAACTCTAATATAAATCTTAAAGGATAAATGTATTAAAGCATAACTATAGCTTATTAAAGCATAACTATAGCTATAAATAATTTGCTAATGTAAACAATTCTAAAAACATATAAGTTATAATGTCAAAAGCAAAAATAATAACAGGTAAAGAAGTAAAGGGGTAGAATTTTTGTAGGTGATTCCAGTTACCAGCTTAAAATACCCTATTATTACTGTAAGATGCTTTATGTAAGAATCATGGAAACCACAAAGAAGAAACCTTTAGTAGATTAAACGAGAAAGAAAAGGGAATCAAAACCATAGCACACAGAAAATCATCAATTTACAAGGGAGGACAGCAAAACAGGAAGAAAGAAACTATAAAATAGCCAGAAAATAATCAAGATGGCATTAGTAAGTCACTATCAATAATTTGTTACTCTAAATATAACTAGGTTAAACTCTCCAATCAAAAGACATAGAATAGTGAAATGGATTTAAAAAAAAAAAACAAGGCTCAAGTAACATCTCTCATCTGTAAGAGAACCACTTTGAGCAAACATAGGCTCAAAGTGAAGGGATGGTAGAAGATATTTAATGCAAATCAAAACAAAAAGAGCAGCAGTAGCTAGCTATAGTTATATGACAAAAAAAGGCTTTAGGTCAAAAACTGTAACAAAAGACAAAGTCAATACATAATGATGAAAAAGTTAATCCATTCAAAGGTCATAACAATTATAAATATGTATGCACTCAACACAGGAACAACTAAATACTAACAGATGTCAGGAGAAATGGACAATAATACGATAGTAACAGGGGATGACAATATTCTACTTATAACAATGGAGAGATCATAGAGACTAAAAAGCAGCAAGAAAATACTGGACTTGAAATCTAGTACAGACAGACATAGCAAAACTGCATAGAACATTGTATTCAACAGTAGCAGAATACATGTTCTTCTAAAGTGCACTCAGAATATCATCAGAGAAAGATTATATGTTAGATCACAAAAACAAGTCTTAGAAAATTTAGGAAGATTAATATCATAAAAAGTTATATATAATGTACACAATGTGGAAAACCACATATCAATAACAGAAGGAAAACTGGAAAATTCACAAATAGGTAAAAATTAAATAACACCTCCTGAACAACCAATGGGTCAAAGAAAAAAATGAAGAGAGAAATTTAAAAGCATCTTGAGGCAAATGAAAATGAAAACACAACAAAATAAAACCTACTAAATGAGACACAGCAAAACAGTTCTAAAGAAAGTTTATAGCAATAAACATCCATATTACAAAAAAAAAAAAAACCCTCAAGTAAACAACCTAACTATATATATATGAAGGAACCAGGGAAAAAACGGAGAAGGCAATGACACCCCATTCCAGTACTCTTGCCTGGAAAATCCCATGGACGCAGGAGCCTGGTAGGCTGCAGTCCGTGGGGTCACAAAGAGTCGGACACAACTGAGCGACTTCACTTTCACTTTTCACTTTCATGCATTGGAGAAGGAAATGGCAACCCACTCCAGTGTTCTTGCCTGGAGAATCCCAGGGACGGGGGAGCCTGGTGGGCTGCCGTCTCTGGGGTCGCACAGAGTCGGACACGACTGAAGCGACTTAACAGCAGCAGCAGCAAGGGAAAAGAAGAAGAAACTAAGACCAACGATTGCAGAAGGAAGGACATAACAAATATCAGAATAGAAATAAATGAAATAGAGGCCAGAAAAACAAAACAGAAAAAAAAAGCTGGCTTTCTGAAGATATTTTTTTTTAACTGAAAAAATTTTTTACTAGATTTATCTCATTTACTAGACCAATTCATAAAAATAAGACAATAAAATAAGACATTAAAGAGGAAACATTATAACTGAAAACAAAAATACAAAGGATGATAAGAAAATACTATGAACAGATTGGAAAACTTGGAAGAAATGGATAAATTGCTTGAAACTTAAAATCTACCAAGATTGAATCATGAAAAAATAGAAAGCCTGAACAGACCAAAAATGAATAAGGAGACTGAATCAGCAATCACAAACTTTCCAACAAAGAAAACTCTAGGATATGAATGTTTTACTAGTAAATTCTATCAAACATTTAAAGAAGAATTAAGGCCAATCATTCTAAATGTTTTCAAACATTTGAAGAGAAGGAAATAATGACAAATTCATTTTACGAAGCCAGCATTATCAAAGTCAGAAAAAGACACTACAAGAAACTAAAATTACAAGCCAATATCCTGAATGAATATATTAACAGATGCAAATATCTGTAACTAAATACTAGCAAACAGAATTCAACAGCATTACTTAATACTGGTCTTGGCAAATTTTTTTTGTATATGACAGCAAAAGCACAGGAAGCAAAAAAAGAAAAAGAAAAAACTAGTAGGACTACATCAAATTAAAAAGCTTCTGCAAAACAAAAGAGATAATAAAATGAAAATACAACCTATGGAATGGGTGAATATATTTGCAAAAATATATCTGAAAGGGGTTAATATCTGAAATATATATATGGAAATCACACAACATAAGGCCAAAAGAAATCAAAATAATCCCTTTTTGTCATGGGCAAAAGACCTGAATAGACATTTTCCCGAAGAAGACATGTAAAAGACCAATAGGTATATCAAAAGGTGTTCAACATCATTACTCATCAGGGAAATGCAAATCAAAACCATTAAAACTATGAGATATCACCTAGCATCCATCAGGATTGCTTTTATCAAAAAGACAACAGATAATAAGTGCTGGCAAGAATGTTGAATAAAAGAAACCTTTGTATATTGCTGGTGGTAATGTAAAATGAAGCAGCCATTATGGAAAATAGTACTGAGATGTCCCAAAAAGTTAAAGTAGAACTACCATATGATCCAGCAATCTTTTTCTAAATATATATCCAAAGAAAACAAAATCAGTATTTAAAAAATGTTTTTGCACTTCCATATTCATTGCAACATAATTCACAATAACCAGATATGAAATCATAATAACCATATATGGAAATAACTCGTTTTCATTCATGCATAAATAGATTAAGGATTGTGATATATAAAAGCACATATATTACATATATGTGTATATATATAAATTTATTTATCACGTATTTTTATACATGTATTCCCCTATAATATATATACTATTTACTGGGTTTTTTTCTTTGCTTCTTGCCACAAGTTTAGTTATACTCTCAAAAAGTCATTTAATAGTCTTAGCACATTTACTACTCTATAGAAATGCAGCTACTGTTTGCCTTCATTCAAAAAAAATGTTTTTCAGCCAAGTTTGGAAACATCCATGAGGTATATTTAGGGAGACAGTTACCTATCTTAGTAAGCTATTATCAAAAACAGCATCTGCATTTCTAAGATTCCCTGAAAAATCTCTCTGTCTCTGAACTATATGTTACATTAGGATGTAAGAGGTTTCTATGACTATTTTAGAATGTTCTTTCTTTGTTTTGGCTTCCCTGGTAACCTAGCTGGTAAAGAATCTGCCTGCAATGCAGGAGACCCCAGTTCAGTTCCTGGGTGGGGAAGATCCACTATTTGTTTGTCAAATAATATTCTAAAAATAAGATAATAAATATTTAAAACATTTCTTTGATTAGTGCTTTGCATCATGTAGCTTTTCAGGGGATGTTTAATATCTAAGGATCACAAACTGACATAAACCCTTATAATGGAAAATTCAAATTAGATACAGTAACACGTACCTATTAAGACTGAGACAGAGTTAACTCCCGAGATGTTTTTCTCTCCTTCTTTATGTTGGACTTGCCAAATTTAATTATTTTTATTGATATATTCATTAATTTGCCTAATTGTTTTTGAAGGACAGTAACACTATGGCAAACTCATTGAAACCAGCTGATAGACGACTCTACAGAGCTGACACATAGCTCATCAGGCACTTGAACAAATATTGAAATGGAATTGAAATAAAGTAGGGTAATTTTCCATTGTCTGTCTCCTCTTATTAGGCATTCTAATATTACTTTTTTGTTTCCCTTCCCTTTAGCAAACACTTTCTCTCTCTCATACAATAATCAAAATTCCATTTATACCTTGACAAAACTGAATTTATTTACAAATTTGCTGTTGTTGCTTAGTCACTAAGTCATGTCTGATTCTTTTGCAACCCCATGGACTGTAACCCCCCAGGATCTTTTGTTCATGGGATTTCCCAGGCAAGAATACTAGAGTGGGTTGCCATTTCATTCTCAAGAGGATCTCCCTGACCCACGGATCGAGACTGCCCATCCTGTATTGGCAAGCAGATTCTTTACCACTGAGCCACCTGATGTCGTCACTCAGTCGTGCCCGACTCTTTGCAACCCCATGGACTGTAGTTTACAAGGTTCCTCTGTCCATGGAATTTTCCAGGCAAGAGTACTGGAGTGGGTTGCCATTTCCTTCTCCAGGGGATCTTCCCGACCCAGGGATCGAACCCAGGTCTCCTGCATTGCGCGCCGATGCTTTACCACTGAGCCACCTGGGAAGCCCTTATTTCAAAATATCAAATTAATATTATATCCTAGCCTTTTGAGTTTTCATGCTTTTTTCTCTGCTAAGATCAACTGCCACACTTAAGATGTGTTCTGTTTCCATTTTGATCAAATAAAATATTAACTCTACCTATCATTTCATTGTTATCGTTCCCTCTATTTACTTTCTGACATGATAACGTCAATCAAGTGTTTTTATCAAATATTTTCAAATTTCCTTTTATCACCTAAATTATAGACAAAATTTGGGCTTATATATATACATTATATATACATTAATATGAGTTCATGAATCATAGGATTTTCAAAGATTTTATGGTCTTCAATGAATATCTTATATAACAGGGACTTGTTAGGTCACTCAGTCATGTCTGACTGTTTGTGACCCCATGAATTGCAGCACGCCTGGCTTCTCTGTCCTTCACCATCTCCCAGAGCTTGCTCAAACTCATGTCCATTGAGTTGGTGATGCCATCCAACCATCTCATCTTCTGTTGTCCCCTTCTCCTCCTGCCTTCAATCGTTCCCACATCAGGGTCTTTTCCAGTGAGTCAGTTCTTCACATCAGGTGGCCAAAGTGTTGGAGCTTCAGCTTCAGCATCAGTCTTTCCAATGAATATTCAGGGTTAATTTCCTTTAGGGTTGACTGGTTTGATCTCCTTGCAATCCAAAGGACTCTTAAGAGTCTTCTCCAACACCACAGTTCAAAAGCATCAGTTCTTCAGTGCTCAGCCTTGAAAAACCAAAGCTTTGACTAGACGGACCTTTGTCGGCAAAGTAATGTCTGTGATTTTTAATATACTGTCTAGATTGGTCATAGCTTTTCTTCCAAGGAACAAGCATCTTTTAATTTCATAGCTACAGTCACCATCTGCAGTGATTTTGGAGCCCTCCGAAATAAAATCTGTCACTGTTTCCATTGATTCCCCATCTATTTGCCATGAAGTTATGGGACGAGATGTATTGATCTTCATTTCTTGAATGCTGAGATTTAAGTCAATTTTTTCACTCTCCTCTTTCACTTTCATCTTTAGTTCCTCTTTGCTTTCTGCCATTAAGGGTGGTGTCATCTGGGTATCTGAGGTTACTGATACTTCTCCCTGCAATCTTCATCCCAGTTTAAGCTTCATCCAGCCTGGCATTTCACAAGATGTACTCTGCATATAAGTTAAATAAACAGGGTGACAATATACAACCTTGACACACTCCTTTCCCAATTTGGAACCAGTCCGTTGTTCCCTGTCCAGTTTTAACTGCTGCCTCTTGACCTGCATACAGGTTTCTCAGGAGGCAGGGAAGGTGGTCTGCAGTCTGTCTGTTGGCTTTGTTTCTATTAATGCCACAATGAAAAACTGAATCTGTTCCCTGTGTTAGTCTCTAACCTCTGTTATTATTTGAAAGAGAGTTTAATGCTTGGAAACTTCTTCTGGAGCAAATAACAAAATTTTGAACTGAAATGTCCCTTAATTAGCCATCTGATCATCCACTGATCATTCTACCAGTTTTCATCATATACATCTACCAAAATTATTCCACAAATTATTATTCTGACATGGAAATTACCTTCTTATCCGTATTTTTATTTTAAAAAATTAAAAATCACAAGTGAAAATTCAATACAGCAAATCTTACTATCAATGATATTGAGTATATAAGAAATCCCTAATAATATAAATAATGAAAACAATAAAAAAGGAACCAGAAATACTTTTTCACCTTAATTTTGCTGAAAAATTTTAATGATTTATATAATGACATATAAGGTTTTTTTTTTGTTTTTTTTTTTTTGTTTTTTTTTTGGTCCATGTAGGAACTATTAATGGCTAGCCACATTTTTTAGAAATATGACAATCTCATAGAGAATGTTAGTTTTTCCATTAGAACTCAAGCCATTAAATCCATGATCCATTTTTGTTTCCTTGTCAATGCAATCTGTCTCTTTGCTTTGTTCCTATTAATGCCACATTGAAAAATTGAATCTGTTCCCTAAGTTAGTCTCTAACCTCTTTTATTATTTGAAAGAGAGTTTAGTGCTTGGAAACTTGCTCAGGGAAATAGAATTCCCTTCTGAAAATTTTCCACAGTACAAACATCAGTATTGCAAGCATGCTCACTAGTGAGTCCCTGGCCTGCTCTTGAAGAACTGCTGAACAAAATGACTAAGGTCATTATAAGGCTTCTCAGAGGCTCAGCTAATTTATATGTTCCAGGTGATACTGATCCCTTCAGATTAAGAGAAAAGCCATTGCATTCTAAGGCCCACTGTACAGGAGGAATATAGCAGTCAGTGGATTGCTTGTCTGGTCCATGTGCTTTGGAACCTCTAGAGAAAAATCTTAATATACTTACTTGCCAGTTTTAGATACCTTAAAACACATTCCTTTTTTAGTCCAAGGTAAATGAAAATTTTCCATGTTAAATTATTGTATTTATTGTTTGATGAAAGTATTGATATTTATGAAATATAATTTCCCTATATTGATATGGATCAGCTAGAATAATTCAAGTGCTCAGCATTGAACATGTACTGTGAATGAGGTCATTGAAAACACAAGTCAAGTATGGGAAAATAGGACAGACTAATCAGCAAATTTTAGATACCTTGGCCATGCTGATCTCTGATCTCTGTCTCCTGGTTTCCAACTCAATGAGACCACTCTGCCTGCTCTATGGATTTCTCTACTTTTCCTCCATACAAAGAGACAGGTTGGTTGCAAGACACGGTGTCCTTTCAAAGTGATCACAGTCCTGCACTTTTGATCCGCCAATAAAACTACTAAAAACAATAGTTTGATGTATTTTGCCCAGTTGGCTGTTTTTGGTTTGTTTGTTTTACAGTGAAAGAGTGAGTCTGTTCTCATTGACTCCTCATAGCAAGAAGCAGAAATCTCTTTTTATGATGTGAGTTTATTAACCAAATTGAAGTAGCTAGAGCTATTATTGACTATGCCAAAGCCTTTGACTGTGTGGATCACAATAAACTGTGGAAAATTCTGAAAGAGATGGGAATACCATACCACCTAACCTGCCTCTTGAGAAATCTGTATGCAGGTCAGGAAGCAACAATTAGAACTGGACATGGAACAACAGACTGGTTCCAAATAGGAAAAGGAGTACGTCAAGTCTGTATATTGTCACCCTGTTTATTTAACTTACATGCAGAGTACATCATGAGAAACGCTGGACTGGAAGAAACACAAGCTGGAATCAAGATTGCCGGGAGAAATAACAATAACCTCAGATATGCAGATGACACCACCCTTATGGCAGAAAGTGAAGAGGAACTAAAAAGCCTCTTGATGAAAGTGAAAGAGGAGAGTGAAAAAGTTGGCTTAAAGCTCAACATTCAGAAAACGAAGATCATGGCATCCAGTCCCATCACTTCATGGCAAATAGATGGGGAAACAGTAGAGACAGTGTCAGACTTTGTTTTTTGGGCTCCAAAATCACTGCAGATGGTGACTGCAGCCAAGAAATTAAAAGATGCTTACTCTTTGGAAGAAAAGTTATGACCAACCTAGATAGTATATTCAAAAGCAGAGACATTACTTTGCCGACTAAGGTCCGTCTAGTCAAGGCTATGGTTTTCCCTGTGGTCATGTATGGATGTGAGAGTTGGACTGTGAAGAAGGCTGAGTGCCGAAGAATTGATGCGTTTGAACTGCGGTGTTGGAGAAGACTCTTGAGAGTCCCTTGGACCGCAAGGAGATCCAACCAGTCCATTCTGAAGGAGATCAGCCCTGGGATTTCTTTGGAAGGGATGATGCTAAAGCTGAAGCTCCAGTACTTTGGCCACCTCATGCGAAGAGTTGACTCACTGGAAAAGACTCTGATGCTGGGAGGGATTGGGGGCAGGAGGAGAAGGGGACGACCCAGGATGAGATGGCTGGATGGCATCATGGACTCGATGGACATGACTCTGAGTGAACTCCGGGAGACGGTGATGGACAGGGAGGCCTGGCGTGCTGCAGTTCATGGGGTTGCAAAGAGTCAGACACAACTGAGCGACTGAACTGAACTGAGAGCTATTATAGTTATTATCTAAAATTTTCCTTTTAACCTTCATGCTTTAATTATTTAACAACTTATTCTGGTAATCTTCTGATTCTATTTGTCACCCTACTCAAAATTCTGTACATTTTCTTTTTCTTTAGATAGAAGAGTGCTTTTTAACAATTATTATAAGTCAGGTCTACTGGTGATGAATTCCCTCTGCTTTTGTTTAATAGGGAAAAGCCTTTGTCTCATCTACATATCTGAAGGATAACTGCTGGATTCTTGCTTGACAGTTTTCATTTTTCAAAATTTTGAATGTGTCAACAAATTTTTCTGAATGTGTCATTCTACTCTTTCCTGGCTTATAGTTTCTGCAGAGAAATCTGCTGATAGAATGATGGGGGAGTCCTTTGCAGGTTACCATCATTTCTTCCCAGACAGCATTTAAAATTCTTTCTTTGTCATTGATTTGTTGACAGTTTTAATATACTATATCTTGAAGAAGGTCTTTTTGCGTGAAGGTAATTAGGTGTTCTCTTAACTTCATGGACTTGTATATCCAGTTTTTTTTCCCATATATGGGAAGTTGTCAGCTATTATTTCTTTAAATAAACTCTGTTTCCTTCTTTTTTTCTCCTCTGGGATAACCATCATCCTTATGTTGCCTTGCCTAAGGCAGTTAGATAGTCCTCACAGAATTTCTTCGTTTTTTTAAGATCTTATCTCTGTCTTCTCTTCTACCTGTATTACTTCTAGATTCTTATCTTCGAGCTCACATATTCTGTCTTCCATATTGTCTCTTCTATTTCTAATGCTTTCTAATGCATTCTTCATCTTATTTATTGAGTTCTTCAGCTCCAGAAGAGCTGGAGCTGTTTGGTTCATTTTTAGAGTTTCCATCTTTTTAGTAAAGTATTCCTTCCATTCATAAAATCTTGACAGACAAGCTCATCTAGAGAAATATAGCAACTGAGATTGATTTACATGGAACAGAAGCTGCTAGTGCCATAAACTGGTAGGCGTATCAAAAACAAAATTTGATGAATTTCTGGAGGCTGATTATGGACCTGTTGAATGGTTAGAATCAAGTTTAAAAAGCTTTACCTTCAGAAGACAAGTGTCAATACTTAGATGGGCCAACAATGAGGAGCACACACACACAAAAAGGTAGCATAATATCACAAAAGAAAACGATGGCTATCCAGAAACCAAGGTTAAAGTAGCAGAGTACTGTGATCTCACAGAGAATTTAAAATAGCTGTCACAGTGAAACAGCGAGCTACAAGAAAACTCAGAAACACAGTTCAATGAGCTCAGGAATAAAATTGCAAGTCAACAGGTTAGTAATTACTTTCTTTTGTTTTTCAGTAGGTGGTGCTATAGCACAAGTTTTGGCTTCTCTTACCCGGCTGCCTTGGAAAATCAGCACTTGGCATCCTCCACAGCCTCTGCAGAGGTATTATTGCTCAGCGTGCCTTCGTCACTTTTTATGCGTCACTGGTTCCTTGCTGCTGCCGGTGTTACTGCTGTTGTTGACGTTGTCGCCGGGCACTGGGAAGCTGGGCACGTCTGCCATGTCCAGTGTCATTGAGTTTTGGGCTCTGCTTCCATGTAGGGCAGGGGCGTCAGGATAGGGGGGTGCTTCTGCTGCATCTGAGGTTGCTGGATTTGCAGGTGCTGCCATTGCAAGTGGTGGTGGCAACACTGCAGGTGATTCCACGGCTGGAGAGCAGTCACTGCTGGCCCTGCTGTAGCCCGGAGGCCAGAGTTGTGTATATTACCTCTCTTGCTTCAACCATGTTCTCTGGGGCTGCAGGCTCAGCCATTGTGGCCAAGGGGCTGGGGTCACAGGTGCCATCTGCGCTGTTACCCAGCTTCTGTCTCCGCGGTGTGATGAAGTCTACTCACCTTTAGAGCAAAAGGTGTGTGGGAGTCTACAGATTCCTAGAATGTTGGGCAGAGAAACTGTTGTTAACTTATGGACTGATTTTATGGTGTCAGTGATTTTATACATTCTTCCTCTGATGAGTCCAGGAAAAGTTGTTGACAACTCAGTTTGCCTAGTTTTTTCTTGTGAGAGGAATGATGACTTCCAATCTCTTTTTATGTATGAGATGAAGCTGAAAGTCCTTCTGTTTTCAGTCTTGCTGTAAGACAGTTTTGGGGGTGAAATAAACATAAATCTATTTCTATTTCAGACAATTCTAGGTTCAAATTCTGCTCCTCCACTTGATAAGTGACTTGAAAAATCTGTATGCAAGTCAAGAAGCAACAGTTAGAACCAGATATGGAACAATGGCTGTACATTGTCATCCTGCTTATTTAACTTACATGCAGACTACAGCATGTGAAATGCTGGGCTGGAGAAGCACAAGCTGGAATCAAGACTGCTGGGAGAAATATCAATAATCTCAGATATGCAAAGGACACCATCCTTATGGCAGAAAGCAAAGAGGGACTAAAGAGCCTCTTGATGAAAGTGAAAGAGGAGAGTGAAAAAGCTGACTTAAAACTCAACATTCAGAAAACTAAGATCATGGCATCTGGTCCCATCACTTCATGGCAAATAGATGGGGAACCAATGGAAACAGTGACAGATTTTATTTTCTTGGGCCCCAAATCACTGCATATGGTGACTGCAGCCATGAAATTAAAAGATGCTTGATCCTTGGAAGAAAAGGTATGACCAACCTAGACGGCATATTGAAAAGCAGAGATTTTACTTTGCTGACAAAGGTCCATTTCATCAAAGCTATGGTTTTTCTAGTAGTCATGTATAGATGTCAGATCTGGAACCATAAAGAAATATGAGCACTGAAGGATTGATGTTTTTGAACTGTGGTGTTTGAGAAGACTCTTGAGAGGCCCTTGGACTTCGAGGAGATCAAACCAGTCAATCCTAAAGGAAATCAACCCTGGATATTCATTGCAAGGACTGATGCTGAAGCTGAAGCTCCAACACTTTGGCCACCTGATGAGAAGAACTGACTCATTGGAAAAGACCCTGATGCTGGGAAAGATTGAAGGCAGGAGAAGGGGATAACAGAGGATGAGATGATTGGATGGCATCACTGACTTCATGGACATGAGTTTGAGCAAGCTCCGGGAGTTGGTGATGGACAAGGAAGCCTGGACTCTCTCTTCTCTCTCCTCTTCAGCCTGGACTTAGTCATAAAGAATTGGACACAGCTGAGCAACTGAACTGAACTGAAACAAATTATTCCACCTAGCATCAGTTTCCTCATTTGAAATTAGGCTAAAAATATGTATGTAGAGTGTCTATTGTTGGCAGTATTGCACTAGATATTTTCAAACTAAATCTTCTACTGACAGACCACACTAGGAAAAAGAGAGGGAAAAGAGATACACTTTAAAAGTTTTATTTTGAGTCAATGAAGTAGTGAGGCATTGTATGAATACAAGCCGAGAAAGGAAGCCAAAGAGGGACAGCTTTTTCCCTCCAGATAATTACTAATTCCAGAGGTGGTAACTGAGAAGCTAAGCAGAATTTTTGTTAGATTCGTAGATGGTGGGGCTGAACATTGAGTTCAAGGCCCTACAAGCAAAAGGGGCCAGGAAAATACTCTAGGAGTTCTCTTCAGAACTTGAAGTTTATTCACTACAGCAGGAAGGGTAACTGGATATAAACTAGGCTACTTTAGGCCTTCATCTTCCACTGGATTAGTGTTATGTTGGGATTCATTTGTGTGGCTTTGAGCTAGCAGGACTTGCTAATTTTTATCAATTTTGCTTGAAGGTTATAAATTAAAATCTTGTACTTGTTAGGAGGCTCATAAAAGGGCATGTATATTATAGGGATGAGGAATCTCAAAAAGTTGTAATAGCATATTTCAGTGGGCAAAGTAAAAAAGATTTTATCACACAGCGGTTTTGAAACTGGTGATTAATATGCAAATTTTTGCATATTTGACTCAGTCATTCTTCCTAATATAATTCAAGGTAACAGAATTATGAACAACACTGGGATGAAGCTTAAAGATTAACTGCACTGCAGGATTTTATTAGTGGGATCTAAATGCCTAACACTTGTTATGGAAGAAAATGTTCAGAAAGTTGAATTTGAGACATCCAGATCTCTATTGGAGATCATTTCTGTTTTTTAAACTTTTCCCTTTACTCCACACCATCCAGGATCTAACTTCAGTTCTCATTTTTATTTCGTTCTTCCTGTATGCATATTACCTCAGTGCTTGGAATATAATCTATTATATTATGTAAATAATCATAGTGCATGTATAATGCATACTTATATCTATAAACTTATATAAATAAAGTAATATATATAGTTATTTATATAATCATACATATGACTTCTAGATATCTCACATATTTAGTCTCATAAATAAAACTTTAACTTAATTGAACACGATGTAACCCAAAGGTTTCACGATTGGGCACTCCCAAGTCCAAAGTCCAAACCTGACACATGAGTCAAATCGAATACCAAGTAATATCATTGGAAGTCTGTGAGTAAGCCAGTGATCCTATTTTTGTTCTAAAATGGTAAATGCACTGCTTAAATTGGATTATGTCTATACATTAAACTAAGATAAGCATCTGATTAATAAAGGAAAATATTTTTATTATTGTAGATATTTTCAATGAAATCAGTTACAAGTTTTAATTGCTGCAGTGATTATCTAGGTTTTCTAATTGGTTTATGTAATCAGATATCCAGCTCCTATTCTAGAGCCCCTCTCACCCATCTCAGTCCATTTCCCTTCCTGTTCTTAGTTTCTGTTATATTTTACCCTCCAAATTAGAAAATCCTCTACTGGGCATTGGTTCCTAAAGGAAATTCTTTCACCATGCAGTATTATAAGAACAAACATTGATAACTCTCTTGATCGGACTATTGGTATGATAGGTTTAGTCTCAAGCTCAAAAAAAAAAGATTTATGTAGAAGTATAAAGAGCTTGAAAACATCTTACTAGAGCTACAGACCTATACTGTACTTCAACAGTCAGGTGGATCCAAGTGTATGACTCTGTACATCATTCAGTGATGGAAATACAGGATATATCTGAAAGTGAAAGCTGGATAATAGTACAAGAGAGAACATTATAGATTTAACAAATAGTCTTGGAAAAAGAAAAAGATAACACTTAACAAACTCTTCAGTTCAGTTCAGTTCAGTCGCTCAGTCATATCTGACTCTTTGTGAGCCCATGAATCACAGCACACCAGGCCTCCCTGTCCATCACCAACTCCCAGAGTTCACTCAAACCAATGTCCATCGAGTTCGTGATGCCATCCAGCCATCTCATCCTCTGTCGTCCCCTTCTCCTCCTGCCCCCAATCCCTCCCAGCATCAGAGTCTTTTCCAAGGAGTCAACTCTTCTCATGAGGGGGCCAAAGTACTGGAGTTTCAGCTTTAGCATCAGCCCTTCCAATGAACACCCAGGACTGATCTCCTTTAGGATGGACTAGTTGGATCCCCTTGCAGTCCAAGGGACCATCAAGAGTCTTCTCCAACACCACAGCTCAAAAACATCAATTCTTCAGCACTCAGCTTTCTTCACAGTCCAACTCTCACATCCATACATGACCACTGGAAAAACCATAGCCTTGACTAGACGGACATTTGTTGGTAAAGTAATGCTTTAATCAGCTAAAAAAAGAACTACTGTTAGTCAATATCTTCAGATATTATATATATATTTTAATTTTTTTGACTTCTTTTTTTAAAATTTTTATTTTTACTTTATTTTGCTTTACAATGCTGTATTGGTTACATGTATACTGTCATGTAAGAAGTGAATCGCCAGTCTATGTTCGATACAGGATACAGGATGCTTGAGGCTGGTGCACGGGGATGATCCAGAGAGATGATATGGGGTAGGAGGTGGGAGGGGGGTTCAGGATTGGGAACTCATGTACACCCGTGGCTGATTCATGTCAATGTATGGCAAAACCAATACAGATATTATATATTAGAATATGCTATTAAGAATAAATTTTATTTCTTAATTGTAACATCCCTAGCTTTTTCAGTTAGATACAGTTTAACATTTGCAGTTACTTCAAGCCTTTATGATTTCATTGTTTCCTAATTTCAATTTATATCCACTGCCCTTCAGTTAAACTCACACCAATGTTGAAAGTATCAAACATTTCTAAGTTGAAAGACTGCAAGTTTCAGAGACTATAGTTTGTTTGTTTTTTTTTCTCTCTCCTCTAGGCTTGAGGACCAGTTTTACTGTGATTTATTAGATACCATCACAGTTTTGAGGATGTGTATCCAAGATTGTTGTGGCAACTTCCGTGTCTGCCAACACTGAAATAGTGTTATGAGCACACTGCTTATGTGGAATTAAACTTCCTTCAGATGGAAAGAAGCTGACCTGATACATTATTCTGAGCACTATGCTTCTCTGTAATATGTTCATTTGAGAAATACAACTTTATGACAGTAAGAAATAAATTAACTATTAATGAACTTCCCAGAATATTAGACTTAAATTTACTAGTATTCCTAAATTCTTTACAGTAGTTTTCCCTATAGTTAATAAACGAACAAAGAATCACAGAATATGAATCTGATTTTGAATATCCGTTTCATCAGATTTATTTAAGAAGTTTCTAAAATTTTCACATTTGAACTAATAAGATTTCCTGTTTGTGTATATTTGCCATAATAAAGCAATCAAAAGAATATTTTTTAAACTGATTGCAATTGAATGATAAGAGATTTAGTATTTACATAAAATAGGCATCAAAAAGAAGGAGAGATCGACAATGTCAGGTTTTGATGTTTATTCCCCGGTGCCTCAGAGGTTAAAGTGTCTGCCTGGAATGCGGGAGAACCGGGTTGGATCCCTGGGTTGGGAAGATCCCCTGGAGAAGGAAATGGCAACCCACTCCAGTACTCTCGCCTGGATAATCACATAGAGGGAGGAGCCTGGTAGGCTACAGTCTATGGGGTCGCAAAGAGTCGGACACGACTGAGCGACTTCATTTTCACTTTTCAAAAAGTAGTATTTGCAGAAATAAAAGCAATAAAAGATGTAGAGAACAAATAAGTGGACACCAATGGGAAAAAGGGGAGGTTAGGATGAATTGGGAGAATGAGATTGGCATATACACTACTGATACTATATGTAAAATAAATAAATAATGACAACCTACTGTAGACCTCAGGAAACTAGTGCTGTGTGATGTAATGGCCTAAATGGGAAGGAAATCCAGAAAAGGAGATATATGTATATATATAGCTGATTCACTTTACTGTACAGTAGAAACTAAGGCAACATTATAAAGCAACTATACTCCAATAAAAATTAAATAATAAAAAGTAGTTCAGTTCAGTCACTCAGTCGTGTCTGACTCTGCGACCCCATGAATCCCAGCACGCCAGGCCTCCATGTCATCACCAACTCCCGGAGTTTACCCAAACTCATGTCCATTGAGTCGGTGATGCCACCCAGCAATCTCATCCTATGTCGTCCCCTTCTCCTCCTGCCCCCAATCTCTCCCAACATCAGGGTCTCTTCCAATGAATCAACTCTTTGCATCAGGTGGCCAAAGTATTGGAGTTTCAGCTTCAGCATCAGTCCTTCCAATGACCACCCAGGACTAATCGTTGGTAAAAACCTGCAAAATAACATTTTAAAAGACAATGTCAATAAATAAGCTTTTATAATTAATATTTTTGTCATAAGCATTACTGTAAGTGATGTAGACCACAAAACTGGACAAGATTTTTTGTGTCCATTTCAGTTGATATTTTTCAAAACTATCTTGTCAGTTATATATGAAGAACTCAAATCAAACTACAGATACAAGTACAGTGGGAATTAAGATATTGCCTTGCTATGGTGTTAAACTGAGTTACTGGAAGCACACTGGCAGAAAATTATCAATTATTATTTGCCTTTTTACCTGCATAGTTCCATGATGGACACTTTCATTGTTATACATTTTTTTAAAGTTTTTATTTTATTGTATTTTAAAGCAGGATTGTCAACCTAATTTTTTGTGCAATTTTAGATTCACGGAAAGATGGAACAGAAAGTTTAGAATTCCTACATTCATCTTATCCCCATAATGAGCAGTTTCCCTGCACTTTCTACATCTCCCACTACAATGGTTCAATACTTTGATTCAATTAGTAAACCTGTGTTGATACATTGTTATCACCCAAAGTCCATAGTTTACATTAGGGATCACTCTTGGTGTATTCTATAGGTTTTCACAAATGTGAAATGAAATATATCCACACTCATAGTATCATACAGAATAGTTTAATTGCCCTAAAAATCCTCCTTGCTCCAAAATCCTCCATGCTTTGCTTATTCATCCCTTTCTCCTACCAACCCCTGGCATCACTCATCTTTTTACTATTTCCATAGTATGTATTGCCTTTTCCAGAATATCATATAGTTGGAACACTACAGTATGTAGTCTTTTTAGATTGGTTTCTTGCACATGGTAATATGCATTTAAAATTCCTCCATGTCCTTTCATGGCTTGATAACTCATTTCTTCTTAGTGCTGAATAATATCCCATTGCTTGGATGTACCAAAGTGTGGGATTTCCCAGGTGGTGCTAGTTGTAAAGAAACCGCCTGCCAATGCAGAAGATGTAAGAGAGGCAAGTTCATTCCCTAAGTTGGGAAGAACCCCTTGAAGAGGGCATGGCAACCCACTCCAGTATTCTTTCCTGGAGAATCCCATGGATGGAGGAGCCTGATGGGCTACAGCCTATAGCGTTGCAGAGTCAGACACAACTGAAGTGACTTAGCATGCACACATACATGCTCACCAAAGTTTATTCATTCACCAACTTGAAGGATAGCTTGGTTGCTTCCAAATTTTGGAAATTATGAATAAAGTTGCTGTAAACATCTTTGTGCAAGTTGCTGTGTGCACAAAATTTTCACCTTCTTTGGATAAATACCAGGAGCATGATTGCTGGATCATATGGTAAGAATATGTTTAGTTTTGTAAGAAACTGCCAAACTCTAAAACTGGCTGTCCAGATTTATATATTACCACAATGAATGGGCATTCACTTTACATTATGTTCTTGTCAGTATTTGGTATTGTCAGTGAGCCAGATTTTGGCTACTCTAGCAGGTGTATAGAAAAAGAAAGAAAGAAAGTCGCTCAGTCATGTCCAACTCTTTGCAACCCCATGGACTGTAGCCTACCAAGCTCTTCAGTCCATGGGATTTTCCAGGCAGGAATACTGGGGTGGGTTGCCATTTCCTTCTCCAAGAGATCTTCCCGACCCAGGGATTGAACCCGGTTCTCCCGCATTGTAGGCAGACGCTTTACCACCTAAGGAAGTAGGTGTATAGTGATACCCAGTTGTTGTTTTAAAATGCCTTTCCCTAATGACATATAAATGATAAATCATTAAGAAAAGATATTATATGCTTATCTGTATTTTATTTGGTCTCACCAGGACTTTTGCTCACTTTTAGTTGGGTTTGATGGGGGTGAATTTTAAGAATCTTTGTCTATATTCTTGGTGAGTCTTTTGTTACCATGTTTTACAAATATTTCCTCCTAGTTTGTAATTTTTCTTTCTAGTCTCTTGGCAGTGTCTCTCACATAACAGAAGTTTAGAAGTTCAATTAAATCCAGTTATCAATTATTTCTTTCATGAATTATGCTATTTGTTTTGTATTTAAAAAGTCATTAACATATCCAAATTTATCTAGATGTTCTCCTACATTCGATCCCTGGGTTGGGAAGATCCTCTGGAAAAGAAAAAGGCTACCCACTCTAGTATTCTGGCCGGGAGGATTCCATGGATGATACAGTCCATGGGGTTGCAAAGAGTTGGACACAGCTAAGTGACTTTCACTTTCACTTTCTCCTACATTAACATCTCAAAATTTATAGTTTTGAGTTTAACATATAGGTCTATGATCCATTTTGAATTGATTTTTGTGAAGGGTGTGCTATCTATGTCTAAATTCATATTTTTGCATGTGAATGTCTTGTTTTTCCAGCATCGTTTGTGGAAAAGACTATCTTTTCTCCATTGTATTGGTTTTGGCGCCTTTGTCAAAGACCAGTTGACTATATTTATATGGATTTTTTTTCCTAAGATCTGTATCCTGTTTTTCTGATCTGTCAGTTTTTTCACCAACATGACACTCCCTCTCTGGATTACTGTAGCTTTGTAGCAAGTCTTGTAGGGTAGTGTCATTCCTCCAATTTTGGTTTTTTCCTTCAATATTGTGTTGGCTCAGAATGTATCTATTGTGGTGAATGTTCTATGTGAGCTTGAGAAGAATATGTATTCTACTGCTATTGGTGAAGTGCTCTATAGATATTATCCAGCTGATCAATGATGCTATTGAGTTCAATTATATCCTTACTGATTTTCTGCCTGCTGGATCTGTCCACATCAGATGGAGGAATATCAAAAGTTTCTAACTGTAACAGAACATTCATTCATTTCCTCTTGCAGGTCTAGAGGTCTTTATCATGTGTGATCTATGCTCTGCATTCTAAGTTGCTTCAGTCATGTCGACTCTGCAAGCCCATGGACTATAACCAGCCAGGTTCCTTCGTCCATGGGATTCTCCAGGCAAGAATACTGGAGTGGGTTGCCATGTCCTTCCTCCATGGATACTCTCTTGTTAGGTACATACACATTCAGGATTGTTTTATTTTCATGGAAAACTGTCTCAATTTTCATTTATGTAGTGCCTCTTTTTATGCCCTATCATTTCCCTTGCTTTGTAGTATATATAATCCAAAATTAATATAGCTATTCCTACTTTATTTCAATTAGCATCAGCATGGTATCTGTTTCTCCATCCCTTTACTTTTGATCTATGTGAGACTTCTTTATATTTAACATAGTTTTCTTGAAGGCAACATATACTTGAGTTTTGCTCTTTGACCTACTCGGATGATTTCTCACCCAAAACGGGCGGGTCATGGTGGAGAGGTCTGATGGAATGTGGTCCACTGGAGAAGGGAATGGCAAACCACTTCAATATTCTTGCCTTGAGAACCCCATGAACAGTATGAAAAGGCAAAATGATAGGATACTGAAAAAGGAACTCCCCAGGTCAGTAGGTACCCAATATGCTACTGGAGATCAGTGGAGAAATAACTCCAGAAAGAATGAAGGGATGGAGACAAAACAAAAACAATACCCAGTTGTGGATGTGACTGGTTATAGAAGCAAGGTCCGATGCTGTAAAGAGCAATATTGCACGGGAACCTGGAATGTCAGGTCCATGAATCAAGGCAAATTGGAAGTGGTCAAACAAGAGATGGCAAGAGTGAACGTCGACATTCTAGGAATCAGAGAACTAAAATGGACTGGAATGGGTGAATTTAACTCAGATGACCATTATATCTACTACTGTGGGCAGGAATCCCTCAGAAGAAATGGAGTAGGCATCATGGTCAACAAGAGTGTCTGAAATGCAGTACTTGGATGCAGTCTCAAAAATGACAGAATGATCTCTGTTCATTTCCAAGGCAAACCATTCAATATCACAGTTATCCAAGTCTATGCCCCAACCAGTAATGCTGAAGAAGATGAAGTTGAATGGTTCTATGAAGACCTACAAGACCTTTTAGAACTAACACCCAAAAGAAGATGTCCTTTTCATTATAGGGGACTGGAATGCAAAAGTAAGAAGTCAAGAAACACCTGGATAACAGGCAAATTTGGCCTTGTAATGTGGAATGAAGCAGGGCAAAGACTAATAGAGTTTTGCCAAGAAAATGCACTGGTCATAGGAAACACCCTCTTCTAACAACACAAGAGAAGACTCTACACATGAACATCAACAGATGGGCAACACCGAAATCAGATTGATTATATTCTTTGTAGCCAAAGATGGAGAATCTCTATACAGTCAGCAAAAACAAGACCAGGAGCTGACTGTGGCTCAGATCATGAACTTCTTATTACCAAATTCAGACTTAAATTGAAGAAAGTAAGGAAAACCACTAGACCATTCAGGTATGACCTAAATCAAATCCCTTATGATTATATAGTGGAAGTGAGAAATAGATTTAAGGGCCTAGATCTGATAGATAGAGTGCCTGATGAACTATGGATGGAGGTTCATGACATTGTACAGGAGACAGGGATCAAGACCATCCCCATGGAAAAGAAATGCAAGAAAGCAAAATGGCTGTCTGGGGAGGCCTTGCAGGTAGCTGTGAAAAGAAGAGAAGCGAAAAGCAAAGGAGAAAAGGAGAGATATAAGCATCTGAATGCAGAGTTCCAAAGAATAGCAAGAAGAGATAAAAAAGCCTTCCTCAGCGATCAATGCAAAGAAATAGAGGACAACAACAGAATGGGAAAGACTAGAGATCTCTTCAAGAAAATTAGAGATACAAAGGGAACATTTCATGCAAAGATGGGCTCGATAAAGGGCAGAAATGGTAGGGACCAAACAGAAGCAGAAGATGTTAAGAAGAGGTGGCAAGAATACACAGAAGAACTGTACAAAAAAGATCTTCATGACCAAATTAATCACGACGGTATGATCACTCACCTAGAGTCAGACATCCTGGAATGTGAAGTCAAATGGACCTTAGAAAGCATCACTACGAACAAAGCTAGTGAAGGTGATGGAATTCCAGTTGAGCTATTTCAAATTCTGAAAGATGATGCTGTGAAAGTGCTGTACTCAATATGCCAGCAAATTTGGAAAACTCAGCAGTGGCCACAGGACTGGAAAAGATCAGTTTTCATTCCAATCCCTAAGAAAGGCAATGCCAAAAAATGCTCAAACTACTGCACAATTGCACTCATCTCACACACTAGTAAAGTAATGCTCAAAATTGTCCAAGCCAGGTTTCAGCAATACATGAACCGTGAACTTCCTGATGTTCAAGCTGGTTTTAGAAAAGGCAGAGGAACCAGAGATCAAATTGTCAACATCCACTGGATCATCGAAAAAGCAAGAGAGTTCCAGAAAAACATCTATTTCTGCTTTATTGACTATGCCAAAGTCTTTGACTGTGCAGATCACAATAAACTGTGGAAAATTCTGAAAGAGATGGGAATGCCAGACCACGTGACCTGCCTCTTGAGGAACCTATATGCAGGTCAGGAAGCAACAGTTAGAACTGGACATGGAACAACAGACTGGTTCCAAATAGGAAAAGGTATATGTCAAGGTTGTATATTGTCACCCTGCTTATTTAACTTATATGCAGAGTATATCATGAGAAACGCTCGGGTGGAGGAAACACAAGCTGGAATCAAGATTGCCAGGAGAAACATCAATAACCTCAGATATACAGATGACACCCCTCTTATGGCAGAAAGTGAAAGTGAAAGTGAAGTCGCTGTTCGTGCCCAACTCTTAGCGACCCCGTGGACTGCAGCCTACCAGGCTCCTTCATCCATGGGATCTTCCAGGCAAGAGTACTGGAGTGGGGTGCCATTGCCTTCTCCGAGCTTCCATTAGATGTAGCCCAGTATATCTCAGGTCATCTGACTTAGTCTGCTCTGTAGAATCTTTGTCTTCCAGGGAAATTAGGTATTGGCACCACCATCTATAAGGCACATAGCCCAGTTTTCTAGTGTTACTAGACTGATTATCCTCAGTATGAGTTAATTGTTTCCAACACAGAGGAAACTTTAAATCTGAATTACTATAGCCTGGTGTTATCTATATAAATCCATCCCATAATTGTGGGAGATTTTTCCCTCCTTTGTGGAAACTTTTCTTGCTCTGATTGAGCTTGGGTAATAGAAAAAAGCTCAAATTTATGGCCAGAGTCAGAGCAGGCATTATTAATTGGCCCAGTGAGGGGATCCTATCTAGTAATATCACAGTGACCTGAATATGACTATAGTTTTTTTTTTTTTTAAGTAAATTTTCTCAGGGCCAACCAGTTAGAGTCTGGTAGTAGAGAAATTTACCAAGGTAACCCAGAACTAGACACAGGTAATTGGCCACAAACCCAATCATTGGATTGATTTTTAAAACTAGCATAGGATCAGGCGTATGATAGAAAAGCATTTTATTTATATGCAAAGGTCTAAGAAATCAAGCAAACATAAATGATCATACGAATCAGGTCCAGCAATTTGGGGAAGCTGTCTACCTCTAATGTCGTCGTCTCCTTATCCTGGTGTAGTATAGTTTCTCCTGATAAAAAAAGTCCTTCCATCCAGGTTGGAGACAGTCCCTTAAATGATGTCTTTTTCTAGTCCTGGTTGTAGGTCATGAGGCATCTGATCTTCATCCAAAGATAGATTACTGAGATTAGCTTCAGAAACAAACTTAGGGTGTCCTTTAAGAATTCAATTAAATTTTACATTAATATCACACAACAGCAAAGACCTATCTAAGAGATGAGTCTTACTAGATGCAGACCTCCATTAACAAACTGGGATTTAACATTTCATGAAATATCTCTTTCTCCCTAAAGTTACCCTCATTTTTATCAAATATAACCAAATTAAGGCTAGTTTGTTTGCAAAATAGGTCTGTTCTCACTAATTTTGGTCTGATGATTTACATAACCATAACTGATTATAGAATTTTTATTTTGCTGAAACATTTATAGAGTCTCAGACTGAACTTTTAAAATAAAACAGGGCTGGGAAACTCTGATTTATTTTATAAGCTGGAATTAAGATTGCCGGGAGAAATATCAATAACCTCAGATATGAACATAACACCACCCTTGTGGCAAAAAGTGAAGAGGAACTAAAAAGCCTCCTGAAAAAGTGAAAGAGGAGAGTGAAAAAGTTGGCTTAAAGCTCAACATTAAGAAAACGAAGATCATGGCATCTGGTCCTATCACTTCATGGGACATAGATGGGGAAACAGTGGAAACAGTATCAGACTTTGTTTTTTGGGGCTCCAAAATCACTGCAGATGGTGACTGCAGCCATGAAATTAAAAGACACTTACTCCTTGGAAGGAAAGTTATGACCAACCTAGACAGAATATTCAAAAGCAGAGACATTACTTTGCCAACAAAAGTCCGTCTAGTCAAGGCTATGGTTTTTCCTGTGGTCATGTATGGATGTGAGAGTTGGATTGTGAAGAAGGCTGAGCGCTGAAGAATTGACGCTTTTGAACTGTGGTGTTGGAGAAGACTCTTGAGAGTCCCTTGGACTACAAGGAGATCCAACCAGTCCACTCTAGAGGAGATCAGCCCTGGGATTTCTTTGGAAGGAATGATGCTAAAGCTGAAACTCCAGTACTTTGGCGATCTCATGCGAAGAACTGACTCATTGGAAAAGACTCTGATGCTGGGAGAGATTGGGGGCAGGAGGAAAAGAGGACGAGAGAGGATAAGATGACTGGATGGCGTCACCAACTCAATGGACGTGACTTTGCGTGAACTCCGGGAGATGGTGATGGACAAGGAGGCCTGGCGTGCTGCGATACATGGGATCGCAAACAGTCGGACATGGCTGAGCGCCTGAACTGAACTGAACTGAACTGATGATTTCTCTGTTTTAATTGGCTTATTTAGACCATTGATATTTAAAATGGCTATTGATATAACTGGATTAATAACTAGCATCTTCATTATTGTTTTCTAGGTTTTGCCCTTATTTTTATTTCTACTTTTGCCTTCTTTTTTTGCATTTTGTGGGCTTGATGTGCAATTTATGATTCCATTTTGTCTCTGCATACTGTTCATACTTTTTTACATTTTTCAGAAATTGTCTTAGTGTTTTCAGTATGCATTTAAAATGAATCTAAGTCAACTCTGAAGTAATACTGATACCATTGCACAAGTAGTACATGTACTTTGTAGGAACCCCAAAATTCCTAATTCCTCCCTTCCATCTGTTATATCATTGCTCTCAATTCATTTAAGTTATCAATTAGCTATAATAATAGAATATAGCCTTGTTATTATTTTCTTGAACAGACTGTTAATTATTATACCAACTGAACTGAACTAAGAATAAAAAGAATTAAAGTTTTTAACTTATTTTCATTTATTACTTCTCTGATGCTCATCCTTCTTTATATAAATCTGAGTTTCTGACTTACATCATTCTCCTTTCTAAATAACTTCTCTTTTACACATTTTGCAAAGTAGGTCTACAGAGTTGTCTCTGATTTTGAAAGTCTGTCTTTTAATTAATTAATTCAAGTAAGCTACATTCTATGTTATTCTATTAGGGCTACAATTATAATGGACTTGACATGGTTTCTTATCCCAATAGCTTAAATTCTAAGTGGGTTGGTGGGGGGAGAAAAAGTTGACAAATGAACACAAAAAAAATAATAAAATAATTGCTAGTTGAGGTATATGTTTAAAGGCTCTCATTATGGTAATGAGAAAAAAAAGATAACTCGAAAAACAAAGTGAGGTTTCTCTGAAGAGGTGATATACTAGCTGAAGCATAATCTGTTAACATTGTGATAACCATGTGAAGAGTATTCTGAATAGGAAAACCCGCGTGGTCAAAAGTGCTAGTTTACACTCAAGTAAATGATGATGATGATGATGATGATGGTGATGGTGATGGTACGCAAGTCCAGCATAGTGAGTAAAGAGGACTGAATGGGGAATGATTATATTGGAGAAAAAGGGTGTAAATATTATTTAGGGCTTGGTGGAGCATGATATGGAATTGAATTTTTACTTAGAGTAGTGGGAAACCATTAGAGGTTTAAAAGGGATGCTGCTATGATTATTTATTGTTAATTATGGCACACAAATCCAAACTTCTAACATAACACCTTTCTCATTCTAACCTATCATTTGTGCTCAGTTTTACAATTTACCAGGACACCTTTCTGTGCTAAATTATTAGAGGAAAAAATGACTATCTCCCTCAAAAGATATTTTTGAACAAACCAAAATATTTTCATATGTCTTCATTGTAATTTCATTCATTGAAATATACCTTTAAGTAAATAGCTTTTAAAATATTTATTGCTATTAAAGTTTTATTGTTTTTTAGCTCTTATAATATACAGGTTGAAGAAATTATTTTGTATGTTTTCAAAGATTTTTCTAGGGAAGACTTTTTTTGTATCTGATTTTATCTGAATCCATCTAGAAGTTAGGAGACAGTTTTGGCCCCAGAATGAATTGCTGTGAATACTTGACCAGATCACAAAATCCATGTGTGACTAGCACTTTGAGCCTTGTCTAATTACAGAAAATTCTCAACCTATAGGAACTAGAGTGATTCTCATTTACAGCACTCTTGCAATTGCACCTGTGTAATTATGGCATATAGAGGAGCAGAAGCACAGACTATCACTCGGGCTGTCTAGATCTTAAGTATTGCCATATAAAACTTGAATTTCTGGGTTATGTCCTTGGGGTCATTCTAGATATCTGATTCAGATGCACCATCACTTCCTGGCAAAGAATTAACCACTTCCTTGCAAGTTACCATTTCCTTTACAACCAGGTATTTCTTATCTAATAATAAGAATATATATTATGGCTTCCCAGGTAGCACTAGTGGTAAAGAATCCACCTGCCAATGCAGGAGATGCAAGAGACACGGTTTGATCCCTGAGTTGGGAAGATCACCTGGAGGAGGAAACTAGGCAACCTGTTGTGGTATTTTCTTGCCAGGAAAATTCCATGGACAGAGGAGTCTGATGGGCAACTGTCCATGAGGCTGCAAAGAGTCAGACATGACTGAGCATGATAAAAATATGTATCTAAGTAGATATTGTATATTCCCTTTATTGTTTATAAATTCAAAAAGCTTTCTGATACTACATATACAGGTATTTGTTGGATTTTTTTCATAGTTCAATAATTATGTTAGTTGTCATGTTGATAAAATGTTGGTCAGTAGATCCTTGAGCAGTCTGTGTAACTCTCTACTGCAATGCTTTACCTGAATAAAAGAAGTAATATGCAATACATTTAAAAATGTCTGTACATATTCAAGTTATGATTAATACAAGATCATGTGGATCACTTTTTAAAGGAGGACTATAACCTAAGTGTTACTTAACTTGTTAGAAAAGTGGATTATTCACCTAAGCTCAATAGAATTATTAAGATGATTCATCATAAATAGCCTGGATAAGAATCTCATGTTTTTCAAAAAGATATTTGAAAGTTTAATTCCTCCAAAATATGTTTTAAGAAATGAAGGGAAGGGATATGCTGTGATGTGCTGAGTCGCTTCAGTCATGTCTGACTCTTTGCAAACTTATGAATGCTAGCCCATCAGGCTCCTCTGTCCATGGGATTTTCCAGGCAATCTTCCCAACCCAGGGTTGGAACCCTGGTCTCTTACATCTCTTGCATTGGCAGGTGGACTCTTTAACACTAGTGCCACCTGGAAAGCTCTGGAAGGAAGGAATGTGTCAATGTTAAAATATACTTAAAACAAATATCTAATATTTCCATTAGATCATAATTTTGCATCAGCTTCTGAAAATAAACTCTCAGAAATATTTCATATTTATGTGCAAATATTTTTCAAGTTAGATTCCCTAGTGTTGGGAGAGTGTGTAATTTCCTTGGTTTTGCCTTGCCGCAGCAAAGATTTGAAACAGCAGACCAGTGTGACAGTTCAGTTACAGCTCAGTTTTATTCAACAAGCAAAGGATAGTACGCCCTCAAGGCACGAGGGTGGGCTGATCCCAAAGGAGAGGCTCAATCTTGGCTCCTCTTTTTATAGATTTTGTTTCCTCCCCCTGAGCCTGCCCTATGTAAATTGGGCTAGCCAGGACGGCTGTTTGTTTTACCTGAATTTCTCACTCCAATCCTCAGATTTTCTTTTGTTCCATCTTCATGGGCTTTTTCCTTTCTTTGCCTTTTAGCCACCACCATTTTGGACTCCTTTTTCTTATTATGCTTCCCTGGTGGCTCAGACGGTAAAGCGTCTGCCTGCAATGCTGGAGATCCAGGTTTGATTCCTGGGTCAGGAAGACCCCCTGGAGAAGGAAATGGCAATCCACTCCAGCACTCTTGCCTGGAAAATCCCATGGACGGAGGAGCCTGATAGTCTACGGTCCATGGGGTCACAAAGAGTCGGACACGACTGAGGACGTCACTTCACCTCACTTTTCTTATTATAACTACCTAACACTAGAAATCAGACTGAAATTAGCACGTCGACTGTTTATTAGGAAAGGCTTTAAGGATCCCCTTTTCTGGGAGAAATTTAAGAAAGAAAGATAAGGGATTTTCCTGGTGGTGCAGTGGCTAAGACTCTACTCTCCCAAGGCAGGAGCCCGAGCTTGGTCCCTGGAGAGGGAACTAGATTACACATGCCACAACCGGAAGTTCACGTGTTGCAACTAAAGATCCTGCATGCCAGGACCCAGCATAGCCAAATAAATAAAAATAGATATTAAATGTAAATATTAATTTTTTTTTAAAGAAAGGTAAGTGGAATTGACTTGATAATGATACTGAGCAGAACCCTGTGGGGTTCCTGGCTCTAAAGCCTTTTGGGTCCCCTATTTTTTGATTACAGGAAACAGGCTTCATTCAGCCCCCTTGTTCCTGAGTTCCAAAGAGTGCATTCAAATAGTTGCTAATTAGGGAAAGGAGGGGAAATAGTAAAAAAAAAAAAAAAAAAAAAAAAAAACAAGGGAGGAACAATTTAAAAAAAAAAAGGACCTATAGTTCAGCCTTGGTCTAAGGTCCTGGTTCCCCCTCAAGTGATATATGTAATAATGACTTTAAGCTATTTTGCAGATACTGAAACCCTTATCAGGTGGGAAAAGTTAACAGCAGCTTGCATGTTGGCATGATCCAGATCTTCATCTTAGGGATCTGAGGCTTTAGTTACCAAGCTCTTCTTAGGTGTTAGCTGATGCTTTTGTCCATTTTTCTTTACAACTGGCCGATAGGGTGCTAAGAGATGGCCAACAGGTCACCTGCTCTCTGGTCCCACTATGTAGCAGAAGCTCTACCTCCTCCTGATAATTGGGGGCAACTACCCCTTCTAGATTTCTCTAGTGGCTCAGATGGTAAAGAATCTGTCTGCTGTGCAGGAGACCAGGGTTTGATCCCTGAGTCAGGAAGAACCCCAGGAGACAGGAATGGTAACCCACTCCAGTGTTCTTGCCTGGAGAACCCATGGACATAGGAGCTTGGTGGGCTAAAGTCCATGGGGTTGCAAAGAGTCAGAAATGACTGAGTGACTAACACTTTCACTTTTCAACTCTATTAGTATAGTGATTCTTCTTTTATATATCCTGGTCTCTTTCCATATAAAATGGAAAATATTTGAAGGCTTATTCAGAATTACCTCTTTAGAACCAATACTTCTTATCACCGAGGGCCTAGAGTTGTGGAGACATAGAGCACAAACTACCTAAATGGGCTATAAATGATGGTAAATAGGACCATTTTTTCCACCATTTGATTTCCAGACCTAATTATTTTACCTTTTGGGGTGAAGTTAGAATATATAATGTGTCCTGAAGAAATCTATCTTCAAATTTTAGTGTCTGCAAGCTAGTTCCTCTTACGGGCCTTCAAGAAGTCATTTCTTCTGTCTATAAAGACAATTGCTTCTGACTGAATAGGAATCAGTATGATGCTTGACAAGTGGTGATGCTGATCTAGAGATCTTCAGAAAATATTATGGCAAAAGGCAGTAAAGTCAACATAGGCTTGGATCAACTCTTTCAGTGTAGAGCTTTGTCTGTTCCAGATGATAGGAAATTGTTTCCAATTCTGGCAGCCATGGAGCCAAGCCACCTGGGGGGCAGGGCAGGGCCAGGCAGCTGGGCAGACCCACAGACCAGTGGATCACAGCACCATCTCCTCCCAGGCTTCCCAGATGGTGCAGCAGTAAGAATCCACCTGCCAAGGCAGGAGACACAAGAGATGTGGGTTCCATCCCTGGGTCAAGAAGATCTCCTGGAATAGGAAATGGCAACCCACTCCAGTATTCTTGCCTGAAAAATTCCTTGGACAGAGGAGCCTGGCAGGCTACAGTCCATGAAGTCACAAAGATCAACTGTGACAGAGCACACACATCACCTCCTCCCTCCTCTGAGTGTCTTCTTTTGGACAAGAATGAAAAAGAATGCATTCATTAGATCAGTAGCCACATACCTCATACCTGTAGCCATGTTAATCCACTGTTATTGAGGTTGTTATTTCACTGAAATTTGTGGTAGGCCACTCTTAATCTCCAGGATTTCACTGTCTTTATAGGATCCATTATTGATGAATCAAATAGAGGTATAACAAGGGCCACTATTCTTGCCATTTATAGATTTTTAAAGGATAATACTTGCTTTCTCTCCATCTCCCATACCTACTTCAAATAATATATTTTTTTAGTTATTGATGTTTTCTGCAGAGTGGGAACATTTTCCTAGGCTTACTTCTGGCTTTGCCCCCTAAGATAGTTTTTATCCATCAGGACAAGGAACAGATGGTTGGATTCCAACAACCTCAAAGTATGTCCAATCTACTGAGGGACTAGAGAAATGATTATCAGATGGACTTTTGGACTCACTGTATCAGTCAAGATTCAATCATAGAAACAGAAACACCATAGTTTATATTCAATCATGAATTTATCTTCAGGGTTAGCTATTACATGGTTTTAGGGCTGGTTTAGTACTCTGTTGCTTCTGTAAATAGTTCTATGGCTTGAAGTCAACAGGATATTAGTTGGAAAGGAAATAATGGTAACACAAATATGGTAAAAGCATAGATAGACTAAAGTGCATGAAGATGAGTTGGAATCCACAAGGGAGATCAGAATTCTTACTGATCACTCATTACCTCCAAGAACCCCACTTCAATCAAGTGAATGACCTGCCTGAGGATCTGGTGTCATTTCTCCAGGAACTAACCTTGCTCAAGGCCTGGGAGTCAGAGAAACAATGGCAGCAAAATCAGCCAGAACTAAGGGAAGTGAGAATGCCTACTTCTCCACACCAAGGTCAGCCAGTAATTAAGTGACAGATGTATAAGCTGCAGATGCACCTGGCGCCTGTACTAATCTTTTGAGCATAGACAGACATGGCTGCTTCTTCACTTATATTTTCCCAGTTCATACAAACAAATTTTCTCTTGTGGCCTAAACTAACCCAGAAATCCAGGGAAGGGAATATCTGTAACAGAATCCCAGTGAGTTATGTTGAAACCAATCCACTCCACTCATAGCAAGCTCATCTTGGGCCATGGTTCTATTTATTTTATTTTATTTTTCATGGCTCTGTTTATTATCTAGCTTCCCTATGCCACCAAAATTCTAACCAGGGTCTATGAAGATGTTTCAGGTTTCCAGGTATCAGTGTCAAGCAAGAGCCTCTTGCAACAATTCAAAAAAGCTTATCTATTTCCCTTCCTCCAGTGAACGTTTGAGTAAAAGGCCATAGGTCTGTTTGGAAAAGGACTGAGGGAATCCTTAAAATACACACCTGCTATAGAGATACAGGGCCTTTTTGTCTTGGGGATTCTTTTTCAGTCCATGGAATCTGGATTAGAACATAGACCCAAGTCTGGGAATGTGGCAAGATACTGCAGTTTTTAAAATCTGTTTGGCAACCCTCAGCTCATTTTTTTTCCTTCCTTCCTTCCTCTCTCCCTTCTTCTATCTCATTTTTCCTTTCTTTCTCTCCCTCTGTTCTTTTTTTCCCCTTTCTCCCTTTCTTCCTCCATTCCCTCCTTTGTTTCTGGCTGCATAGATTGAAAAATACCTTTGTTGGCTATGCATCTTGTGAGTCTAGTGGCCTCTTTGGGTCTAGTCACCATCTCCACAGCTCTTTGCAGGTCAAGCGTCTTTAGCTACTATAACCTTGATGCTCATTAAATGCTTGTGCTTTTCTGCACCACCACTCAGCCTCCATGATTTTAAGGTTCTTGCCAAGAGGCTAAATTCTGTATACTAGTAGATTGTTTCCTTAATATTATTTCCCATACCCAACTTTTTGTTATGTCCTTCCTTGATCCTATTCCCTGGATAACAGAACTAACCTCCTGACTGCTGGCATCTTATGTCATTTTGTTGGAGATTTAGATCCTTATTCTCTTAGCAAGCCTAGCAATTCCATGACCTGGCAGTATTGTGACTTAACTCTAGATATTGGTTTAACCAACGGGAGCACAGGAGGGGACATGTCCTGAGGGACACATGTCTTGTCTGGAGAAAAGGCCTTTGCTTGTCCTCAAGAAGTGAGTCCTTATTATCAGAAAGTGTCTTACCCCCACTTTTTTATTTTTTCGCAAGTAATTTATTTTCAGAACTCCCAGTGCAAACATAATACACTGAATAATGAAGCAAAATTATCTAAGATCATTATAAACAGGGGTCAATCAAGCTCGACTTCGATCAAGATGGATTTTAAAATTGTCTTTATTTTCTTTGGGGTAGTAAAGAGTATGACCCAACTTAGCAACTGAATAAAAACAAAACAAAAAGGCCATTTCTACATACTGAATTCCAGAAAATTTGAGATTTTCTATAGAAGTTCCTATCTCAATTTCCAGGTCCCATTTTTCCCCACCAGGACTCTAACCCTGGTGTAGCTGTCTTATCTCATTTGAGAATTTAACCTCTCTGGGAATTCTTTCTCCACTTCTGATGAAATTGTGGGCATGAACTAAGGCTTCTCTGTCTTCCTGATTGTTGTAGTGTTCTGAAGCTAGGCTCTCTTCGTCCTTCCTGTAACCAAATGCAGCTCCTCTCATTTGGAAATTGCTGTGTCCCAGACCCTCCTTCATTGATCAGCCAGTCCGCTTCATGGATATCAGATGAATCTCACTAGGAGCCCTCTACACTGGGTCACTTACCATGGCCCCTGCTGTTCTGTGACTCGACCTTCATTGACTGCTGCCTGCTCTTCCTTGGTCTCAGTCTCTCCCGTTACATCACTGAAGATTTCGTAGTCTCTATTTGCGGAATTTCGTATTGGTTTCTTTCTTTCTTTCCCAGAAACACCATTAAGCCTGTGCTGAATCATAGACTAGTGTGCATTTCCTTTACTCTGATGTCATCTGCTCCACATTTTGCAGGAAAGAAAAAAAAAAGTTTCAGTGTCTGTATAGATTTTTTTTTCATTTTCAAGAAGTCTTTCTCTGAGCAATTCAGAGGGATTGGAGGGAAGGGAGGAACATAAGTTAAAATCACCATTTCAAATTACCAAGTTATAAAGGAGGCCAAATCATACTCAAGTCTAGGGATAGGATAAACATTATTATTAATATACTTCATGTGTTTTCTTTATTCTAAGCCACATTCCTTTTGTGATTTGGAGTGAGGACTATTCATTCTCTTCTCACTTTCTCTGTAGGATTAGGGTGTATTTCTTCGATTCTTCAGAGTATAAAATTTACTTATTTCATATTTTAAATGGTGGTTTGAAAAATTATTTAAATAGTAACTACTATGTAAAAAATATTGATTTATTAAGAAATTGAGAGAATGTGGTGGCGACGGAGTGGTTGTATACATATAAGCTCTAAAAATGAAAAAAAATTGCAAAATGTGATAGAAACTATGCTTTCAATCCTTGGTGGAAAATATCAGCTAAACAGTTGCAATATTTGAATATAGTTACTAAAGAGCAGAACATGGAGAGCAGGGGTCTGATGGGATGCAGGACTGCAGGTTTTCTTGTTATACTTGCAAAAAAGAAACTATCTCCTGCCATATCAATAAACAAGAAATGTCACAGCCACCATCGGTTGCTGGCCTCCAAATGTGAATGAGGGCTCCCAAAACTGTGATCCAACAGATGCTGCCACCTCCCATGGTGATCGCTGAGGAGCTGGGGGAATGCAAGAAGCAGCCAATGCCACTCTTTAAGGTGAAGAAAAGAAAACAGTATTTGGCACCAGATAGCTGAGGTGCGTATGAAAGGAATGAAATCAGTGAGCCCAGAGGCTTGCATTTTCCCATACATTGAATGCTAAATTTCTTAACTTGATACCTGATCTTTAATGTTCAGATTGCTTGCTCCCTATGTTTTAAACTTCTGTATAGCCTGACTTTTCCTCCTGCCTCCTTGGAGCAGTCTCTCAGAACTAACTGAGGAGCTGTGTCCTGAGCTGCAGTCCTTATTTAGTCCCCAAAAAACTTAAATCACAACTCTCAAAGTTGTGTACCCTTTTTATTCAACACACCTTCAGTATAATTTGTGTTTTAAATGGTGTACATGATACCTTGATAAGAGTGAAAATAAAAATAAAACCTAGTAGAAATCTAAGCAGATCAGTCAGAGCCCACCCTTGGAGTCAAGTAGAAAATCAAAATGGTATTTTTGTTTTAGGAGGTTATTCATAGAGTTTGACATCATAGGAATATTAGTTCTCTTTCAGTGGAGGTATTGGTTTATAGTCTCTTTTTCTTTTAAAGAAAGCTGGACTGGGTTTTTGGGATGTAAACATGTTCAGTGGCACTAAGGTTTAAAAGTGGGACAGCCTCCCTGACCCAGTGACATGAAAATCATTACAGAATTCATAGTTCTCCTATTTCTTCAATGTGCCAAAAGTCTGTTAGGGAAGCACACTGACTGAAATTGCCCATCCTGGCCAGGCACCATAGTAACCATTTGCATGAGTTGTTTTATGATAGGAGGTCCTGGTAAGGAACAGGGAACTAATAAGCCATTACCAACCAGAAGAGTTCAGGAAAGGTCAAAAGGAGACACCACATGTCCGACCACCTCCCAGAATCCTTCTCTCTGGCATCCATCTTGGCTGAACGAGGTGTGCACCACCAGGAAGAACTCTTGAGTCAGAATGATTGGCTAAAGACAATCCCATCACCATAAAACCTGAGACTGCAAGCCACATGGCAGAGCTGTTCTGGGTTCCCTTACCCTACTGCTCTCCACCTGGGTGCCCTTTCCAATAAAACCTCTTGCTTTGTCAGCACTTGTGTCTCCTCAGACAATTCATTCCCAAGCGTTAGCCAAAAGCCCAGTTTCGGGCCCAGAAAGTGGTCTCCCTTCCTGCAACAAGTCCACATCCCAGCATTTTGTTCATAGGAGAACTGATGCCATTCCTGAGAACTGGGCTCCTTGTTTCCCTTCATCACAAGGATAAAGAGTCCAGGCTTTAATCACTCTATTGTGTGCTCCCTTAGATATAAAACAGTGGAAAACTTTGCAGCCATAGTTCACTTAAGACAGTTTCAAGCTCACTTGAAGTAATGGGGGTCTGGAATTCTAGGTGGACATGAAGACAAGCCCTTGCTACTATGCAGCAATACAACCTTTTTGGAGGAACAGGACTGAGTCTGGACCCAGGGGGACATCAATAAGAAGCCCTTCTCATACATATGGAAATCTGGGAGACCATGTGAGGGCAACACAAGTTCTCAGTAATTGGAGGGCCCTCTCAAAATTCCATAGCCTTACTTTGATTTTGACACCTGCACTGTGCCATTCCTGATGATTCCATTCAGGATCTATATCATCAGGATGGGGCACGAGCCCCAGTACAACTCTTCTGGATTAAAAAAAAAAAGAAGCCAGGTGAAAAAAATAAAATAAAATCACTGCTCTTGGTAATATAAGAAATGTTACCAAAAAAGCCTTAAATGTGAATGACAGATACCATCAATTAAAACATTTAGGTTAAAATTTTACATGCCAAATTTATGTATGAAAAGTGAAAGTGTTAATCTATCAGTCATGTCCAACTCTTTGTGACCCCATGGACTGTAGCCCACCAGGCTCCTCTGTCCATGGGATTCTGCAGGCAAGAGTACTGGAGTGGGCTGCCATTTCTTCCTCCAGGGTGTCCCTCTGACTCAAGGATGGAACATGGGTCTCTGCATTGGCAGGCGTATTCTTTGCAGACTGAGCCACCGGGGAAGCCAACTTTAGGTAGTGCAGTTGTATCAAATCTTGTTTTAATCACATAAATGTATGTGTACAGTGTTTAATTCAATCTAGGGCATCTATTTTAATTATTGTGACAAAAGTTTCAAGCAAAACTATGTAATGAAAGTGCAAATGAGAAGCTCTCCCTTCAATCAGTGTCTCTAACTCTATGATTATTTGAAGATGTGCTAGTCAATTTTGCTCTAGACTCTAAAGACCAGTATTTGCAAACTCTATGTAAATTTAATTAAGTGACCATATAAAAGACACTATCAGTATCTCTCAAATTATGAAATCATTTTTGAACAATAATGAAGGACCACACTACTTTATGGTTTTTTTTTCTCAATTTTTATTTAGAAAGTTCAGTGAAACAACGTGGTATCACAGCTTAGAAATATTTTAATCTCATTATAATTTATCAATAAAAAATCTAGCAATTTTTGATTTTAAACAATGAAATTTATAAAAATAATTTTACATTTATAAAATGAATCATTATTTCACAATAAATTATTCTTTTTATTACCTGAAAAAAAGTGTTACATAAGTGTCTTTGTGTTATATAAAAGCAATAACTTCCCTTATCAGTATATTGAAGATATGCTGAAAACTTCAGTTACTCTTTGTCCAGAGTTTTTGGCAGTTAAGTATACAAAAATATTATATTACACATTCCCTGACCATGGTTATTAAAACAAATTTGCTAGCAATAATTTCTAAAACATGACTGTTTTAGTAAATAGATGCAGATAAGTTAGAAGGGTCACTAAAAATGAATTATATGTTTTATATTTTAAAGATTTTTTTTTTAGTATCTTCTAAGAGCACAACAGAAAACTACAAGATGTATTCCCATCTTAAAAAATCAAAAGCATTCTTATTCATGAACTAGAGACACTAGCATAAATCTTTTTAAAAATAAGTTAATTTTTTTTTCTGTTCTCTCTCTCAAAGATATATTTTACAGTTTCCAGGTACCAGCTGTTAAAGGGATTTTATTGATTCTATTAAATCAATGCTAGCTTCTAAGTAATCATTTTTCCATTTTAAGAGTTAAGAAGTTACAGTTACCAAAAGCTTTTTATTTGCAGGGTAAGTGGGGGCTATGAAATCATAATCTTAGAAATTTTGAAAAGTTCTGTGAAAATCATTTAATTCAGTCTCTTGAAGCTTGGGGAACCCTTTTTTATCATTAATAATTACTAAACCAGTTTTTGTCTGCTTCAGCAAATACAGTGTGTGTGTATTTATTTGCTAGAGAGAGAGAGAAAGAGAGACATCACTTTTTTGAGGCAGACTGTTAATTGTTTTAAAATAAGCTCCAGCTTTAGAGAATATCAAATAATTTGGGGCTCCAAAGAACTATATTCCTCAGTCCACTGGATTTTTGAAAATATGCTGTCAGTGATTTTAATTTGTCTGTACTTTCATCATGATCTACCTGCTATACATTTTATTTTCTTTGTTCGAAAGTTTTTACAATCTTTTCATTTTAGGAAGAAGACTCATTAAAGTTAGAAGATTCTTGAAAGGTACAAAAGTGGTTTCTTATTCATGCTGCAACAAATTTACACTCATTTATATGTAAATGTGTGTTAACAGGTAACACAATGGATAATATCCAATTATCACTCAATTGCGTTTATTTAAAAACCACAGTAAGAAGCTCACATTTTCATACCACAGATTTATTCTCCTTAAAGCCCATCAGACCTGGGCTAGAGTGCAGCTTTCCTCCTCTTTAGGTTTAATGATCTTTGCTTATGTTATTTAAATCCTCTAAGTTAAAGGTTTCTTAATTTATAAGAAAAAGATAATACCTTTTTTACAGGAGGGCTAAATGAGGCAACATGTGTGTGACAGATGGCTAATTTGTCTCCTGATATCAGAATCCCAGAGATGGACAGCTTTGTTGGCACTAGGCTTTCTGCCTAAAGACTACACTCCCAGTGTCCCTGAGAACCAGATGTGGGCATGTGCTAAGTTCTAGTCAAAGAATGACTACTTCTAGATTTGCTTTCTGAGAGAGAAATAAATGCCTGTCTTGCTTGAGCCTCTTTTTAAGGGTTTCTTTAATACAATTTAGCCTGTATCCTAACTGATAAAGCTACCATTTTACTTTTACATGCATCTTCAAATATAGGCAGATTTCAAGGAATACCCAGTCATCTTTGGAATGCCTATTTATAATTTTCTAATCTTTTATAGGCATATTTAACTATGGGCCAAAAAGATGCTTGTAAGTGATTCTTCGAAGAAATATACCCTATTCTACAGCAACCACTTTAATTTTCGAATCTGCAAGTTTAACATTTATTTTTAAAAAAGAACTTGGCACATTTAATATTAATCTGGGATTTCTGATCTACTGTTCTCAAAGAAGAACACTTAGTTCTTCATCACATCACCATAAAGCAATTATTTACAGATTTAAATTAATAATAAGACAACACATGAAAGTAGAACATGAGATTCAACTGGTTCAGGCACAGTACCGGTTTATACTATACAAATGCATTGAAACTCAGCGATACATTGGTTGCATCTAAAGGTTTTAAACAATAGCAACAACAAACAAAATGAATATATAAACAAGAAAACAGGATACCGTCTTTATAACAGCACCATGAAGAAGCCTTGGCCAAGAGTCTGCCAAAAGTGCTATCCTGAGATATTTTAAGACCAACAAACTTTTCACATTTATGCAGTGCCATTCAGAAGTAAACATACTCTCACAATTGCTTTTGTTTGGAAAGAGACTGGTGTGAAATGACTGAAGCTTGATTTGCAGCTATTTTGTATGGTTCTTGTCCAGAGCCTTGAGGTGGGGAAGGAAGTGGGGTTTCAGGAGTTGCTAAAAAAGAAACAGAGAATTGTTTGTGATGCTGGCAGTCACCCTGGCCCATCTCATTAAGTTTTGCATGACACCAATATGCATTACTTTATTTTGTATATGTTTTTAAAAGATCATATATAAAGTAGTGATTATAATACATAATCAGGTCATTGACATACTACTGGAGATGCACTCCCCTATTAGCATCAAACTAAATCATACTTTAAAATGTTGATAATCACTTTAAGATATCATCTGCTTTTATATAATAGCATTTATGGGCATTCGATTCTCTCATAAACTCAGCAGAAAAAAAAATTTTAATGAAAAGAATTAACAGAAAACTAATTTTTTTCCAAGTCTCACAATACAAATTTTACAATATTTACAATCAAAAAAGCACATAAAATAAAACATATTTGGTTTAGATTTCACTAACTCAAACATTGTTGTTTAGTTGCTTAGGTGTGTCTGACTCTTTGTGACCCCATGGACTATAGCTCACCAAGTTCCTCTGTCGATGGGATTGTCCAGGCAAGGATACTGGAGTGGGTTGCCATTTCCTTTTCCAGGGGATCCTCCCAACCCAGGGATTGAACTATGTCTCCTGCCTTGGCAGGCAGATTCTTTACTGTTTGAGCCACCAGGAAAGCCAACTCAAATATTAGATGACATTAACAAAAATAATAATAAGGTAAGGTAACTCTTCAAGTGCTTTGAAATCTATGTTGTTGTTGTTTAGTCATTAAGTCACGTTTGACTCTTGTGAGATCCTTCATGGACTGTAGGCCGCCAGGATCCTCTTTTCAAGGCATTTCCCAAGCAAGCACACTGGAGTGGGTTGCCATTTCCTTCTCCAGGGGATCTTCCTGACCCAAGCGGGTTCTTTACTATGGAGCCACCAGGGAAGTTCTTGTTGTAGTTAAAAGCATCTGAAATATACTGACTTTGTCACTTCAAAATTATTGTTACAATGACGCTTGGCTGTTCCTTACCCATCAATGCAAAGAACACTGAGTAATTTAAAAAATCAGTTATAGTTTGAATATTTCATTGTCTATGATAGTATATCTATTGGCAAATTTTAACCATATTATAAAATAATCCAGGAGCCATTCTACAACTTTTAAAACTTGAAATATTTTAGTATTCACATTTATTATTAACCCATGCATTTAACAGAATAAACAGAAAATGTTTGATGATCAGACTGAGACATTATCAATTTAATGACTTTATCGATTATTTTTCTGGAATAGTTTTCAAAAACACAAAAAAGAACAGCCCCTTTTTGCCTAGTTTTCTTTAATATATTAACTTTATATTATTACATGAGAATTAGCAATGACTTAAAAACAATATTTTTAGATACAATTCAAGTGACAAAAGAATTATGAAATTTGCTTCAAAAATTATTTCTGGATATTTAGGATGGATCTAATACTGCAGTAGCCTGCTGTAAAAGACCAAGAAAATATGCATAAACTTTCATTTTTATGTGTGCTTGAGTTTAATGCTTTCCTTTGTGTCAAATATAAACTGCTTCAAATGACCATAAGCAAAGCAAAGTTTTCCTTTACAAATGGATCTCTTAAATAGTGTGCTGGAAGAGGGAAAATAAAAATGAAAAGTGTGATGATGTGATTCCAAAAAGATTAGGGTCAGCAAGTATGCTTTTAAAATACTAGAAAACTAGCATTTAAAAAGTAAAGGATTTAACCACCAGCAAAATTGTTAAACTTTCTTGCAAGTTGTTACCTACAACGTTCAGTGTTTTGTTAATGAGTTTTATTTTCCAAGTTTATGAATAACTGATCTCTAAGAGAAACAACTTCATAGACTCTTTGGTATGGTATTGGGTTTGCCTCTCTCTGTTCTTGACTGTTAATTAAATGAACATGGTATCTTTGCAAGATAGTCCCAGTATGGAAGTTCCTCAACAAATGAAAACTAGAACTACCACAGTATCCAGCAATTCCACTTCTGAGTATATATTTGAAGAACACAAAAACACTAATTTGGAAAGATTCATGCACCTCAATGTTCATAGCAGCTTTATATACAATAGCCAAGATATGGAAACCACACAAGTGTCCATCAACAGATGAAAGGATAAAGAAGATGTGATACACACACACACACATACATATACACACACACACACACATACACACACACACACACACACACACACACACACACACACACACACATACGAATATCACTCAGCCATGAATGAAATTTTGCCACTTGAAATAACATGGCTGGACCTGCAGGATATTACCCTTAGTGAAATAAGTTAAACAGAGAGACAAATACTATATATTTTCACTTATATGTTAAATTCAAATAATAAATAAATGTAACAAAGCAGAAACAGACTCATGGAAACAGAGAACAAACCAGTTGCTACCAGTGAGAAGAGGGGGAGAGGGAGAGAAAGCCAAGGGAAGGATAATGAGAGGCACAAGCTATATGGTAGAAAATAAATAAGATATAGGATGTAATTTATAATACAGGGAATATAAGGAATATTTTATAATAACTTTAAATGAAATATAACCTCTAAATCTGAATCATTATGTTATATACCTGAAACCAAAATACTACTGTAAATCAACTGTACTTCAAGGAAAGAAAGAATGGTCCCAAATTAATGTCTTTAAATTACATGGGGACCCACAGATTAAATGTACTATATTGTACATTTGTATTTTTTCTAACAATTTCATTTCTGCTTCTGTCATACACTCAAAGAACTTTGTGTTACAGACACTATTTACACATATATCTATTGCATCTGAAGGACAGCAGTGATAGCAGGCATTTTTGTGGTTTCTACTCTCCCTACCGCAAGGGAGCAGTTAGATGGTACTCACTAAATTATGGTCACATTGCATTGAACTTTGGGGTAAAACAACACTGCAGCTAGTTACTAAGGGCTATCATAGATTCCGTAAGCAATACAGGTATGCATAATGATATCACAATAACTTAAGGAATCTGTGACATAGCTGGTTTAGTGTTTAGAGGCAGTAGATCAAAACTCAATTTAAATTAGTATAAATTCAGGAGCAATTAATTCTTGATAGTTTGTCTAGTCAAGATTTTTTAAATCTCTGAGTTGACTTGTAAAAATGTAATGTGCTAAATCTGCAATAATATCAGATTATCTACTATCAATCCCTTCAGTTTAGTTCAGTTCTGTCGCTCAGTCGTATCTGTCTCTGCGACCCCATGAATCTCGGCACACCAGGCCGCCCTGTCCATCACCAACTCCCGGAGTTCACCCAAACTCATGTGCATCGAGTCGGTGATGCCATCCAGCCATCTCATCCTCTGTCGTCCCCTTCTCCTCCTGCCCACAATCCCTCCCAGCATCAGGGTCTTTTCCAATGAGTCAACTCTTTGCATGAGGTGGCCAAAGTATTGGAGTTTCAGCCTCAGCATCAGTCATCCCTAGTATATATATATATAATCATTTTTGCTCCAAAGAACTAAAGGAAACCTAAACAACTCACACTTTGCCCAATTATGATACACATGAATTCCACTCATCACTGCTTAGTTAAATAGCACTAGTCTTTCAAAAACCTGGTTCACAATTCAGTTAGTATGTTAACTCAAATCAACAGTGAGTGTTGCATAAACTCACAAACTTGACTGTATTGCAAACTTTACAAACTTCACAGCTAACTTTTTCAGTCTACAAATAATTACCTAAATAATGGATGTGCATTTTGATCAGTAACCAATCACACCACATCCTTCAGTCTGTTCATGATTGTTATTGGTCAACGAACATACTTCCTTCAGTTCACACACTGACAACAAAGTGTGTAGTTGTGTTGCCTCCTGTCTCCCTCCCAGTGATAAACTCACATGACATTTTGCAAACATGAACAACTGAAAGAGAATTGGCTGGAAGGGGAGAGTGGGCAGTAAAGAAACAAAAAATGATAATGCTGGAAGTAAAATTCAAATCGAACGTAAATGTAGTTAATAGAAGAAAGCACAGACCATGGAAATGTTCACATTGTCATTGTTTGAGTCCCTAAAAATACAGCCAAGAGCTTAAGCTGAAGGAAAACTTGTCAACATTAATGAGGAGCCCAATTCTTTGAAAGGATAGAGAGGTCCCAGAGGAAGTGAAACTGACAAAAAAGCTTGCTATCAAATGGTTTCTGAGAGATATTTCATGACATTGAAAATACAAAGGATAAAATACTGGAAATCAGACTTCCAAAAGAGTAAATTTCATCATACGTGCTCACTTCCTCTTGTAAGTCCTTGAAAAAGAACATGGCAAGCACTGTCAAAACTACTCTTCATATTTTTTTTTACAAAAAATTCTAACATTAATTTTCAGTGTTTTTAATATTTTAAATTATGGTGTACTAAACATTAAAAGTACTATTTTTAACTTCCCAAAACATTTATAACTTATAGTTAAAAGAGTTCTTAATGTTTTGACAAACATGTTTAAGGGTCATAAACAATCTTAATTTTTCTCTTATTAAGATTCCTTTGCATGGTACCAGTTTGTATGTCATTTTTATGGTCTTGCACTACCAGGCAAAGCTAGAACATCCTATATGTTCTTTTGCACTACCAAACATATGAAGTAGAAAGATTTAGGCACTCATATCTCCATTTTAGGGAGAAAACTCATACATGAGAAGAATAAGTGGCTTGCTTCACAATCTCCCACAATCAAATCCTAGTGAAGAAATTATATCCAATTTTTACAATTCCTGGGAACTAATAGATTCTTTCCCCAAATTTCACATTTTCTCAAGTAATTAAGTTTTAAGAAATATTGTGTTTCAAAAGTAGTCCAGATACTTACAGATCTGGTCTGTATGCATGAGTGTTGACATTGAACCCAAAAGTATAGTCTGTCCAGTTAATGGATCTTGAGACAAATGTGGGTGCATTGGATGATGGAGATGGTTAGCCTCAGTGGAAGCACCTACAGAAGATAAAAAGATGCTTGCGTAAGGGATATTTAATCGGGAACAGCAAGTTTACCTTAAAACAAGTGTTTTGATTGACAGCTTAAATATTGCTATTTTTGCAAAGTGGTTTTTGGGAATTCAAAAATAAATTAATAGAGCCACTGCTACATTAAAGACAATGTCAGCTTTCACTGTACACTGGCTAGATTAATGTTGTATCATATTATGTTGTATATTAATAATGGACCTTCCGTGCAGTTTCCTGGAATCATTATGTTTGCTGCCTGTTGTTAAGGCAATTCCAAGAATCACTTACCTCAAGTTTATGGTATTTGGGATCACCCTAATAGCATAAACAACTTTTATTTCAGAAAGATATCATTAGAAACACATTAACCACTAGAAAACTAAAACTAACGTAAAATAAAATAGATTTTACAAGGAAATTTAATCTACATCAGAACACAAAATAAATGATTTCTTAAGTTATTCCTGACATCTACTGCAGCTAAGAAATCTCATTTTCCCCTTCTCATTGTGTTGTGTCAGTTAATTTATTTTGGGAGCAGAATGTTTATTTTTAAGCTATTTACTTTATGTATTTTTGTTGTTGTTGTTGTTTTATTTTGCCATTGGTGAGCTTTTAGAGGAGGAGAGACATAGAAAAAATATAATATACTCCAAGAAGTACCAACAATAAGAAATACATTTCCATTTATCATATTTGGGAGGATCTGAAAACTGAGGTAAGAGGGATGGGTGGAGTAGAGGTGGTGGAGGTTGAGCATGAATGGAGGGAAGTTTGAATATGTTCAAGTAGTTTTGTTCCCAGCCAATAGGTTTTATAGATTTTTCTAAATGCAAAATAAAAATTGAGTTCATTATATGATGGACAAAAAGTAAACAGGTCAAACTTGCTCTAAAGCACTGTAATATGATGCTAAGAAATAAAATAGAAATTCTTAAATAAACTCACCACCCAGTAACATCTCCTGAAGTAAGTTGTCAATTTTAACCATTCCAAAAAGTTTAACAAATTGTATTTGCTCAATCATTTGCCACGTGATGCTCTGCAGTGTGGGCAGGAGCAGAAGCAGCTCCCCAAATCTGCCCCGGGAGTCATACTGCCGGTCGTTGATGTAGTCCTCCAAACTCAACTGCACTTGGAACCGCATGTTCTTAATCTTCACTGGGTCACTTAGCCCTTTTGCGTCTAGTACAGGAATAAAGAGAGCAACCTAAATATTCTGTCTTACCAGAGTGTGAGAGTAAATATTCTAATATTTTAAAAGTTGCTGCTGCTAAGTCACTTCAGTCGTGTCTGACTCTGTGTGACCCCATAGACGGCAGCCCACCAGGCTCCCTTTTCTCTGGGATTCTCCAGGCAAGAACACTGGAGTGGGTTGTCATTTCCTTCTCCAACGCATGAAAGTGAAAAGTGAAAGTGAAGTCACTCAGTCGTGTCCGACTCTTAGCAACCCTATGGACTGCAGCCTACCAGGCTCCTCCATCCATGGGATTTTCCAGGCAAGAGTACTAGAGTGGGGTGCCATTGTCTTCTCCCACTTGGTGGTTTAATGGTAAAGAATCCACCTGCCAAGGCAGGAGACATGGGTTCGATCTCTGATCTGGGAAGATCCTTGCATGCCACCAGACAACTAAGGGTGTGCACCACAGCTACTGAACCTGTGCTCAAGAGCCTGGGGCCACAACTACTGAGCCCACGTGCTGCAACTATGAAAGCCTGTGTGTCCTAGAGCCAGTGCCTCCATAAGAGAAGACAGCACAATGAGAAGTGCACCAAAGAAGCCTGTGCGCCACAACTGGAAAGTAGCCCCCACTCACTGCAGCTAGAGAAAAGTCTGCACAGCAAGGAAGAACCAGCGCAGCCAAAAATAAATGAACAGATACAATTATTTAAAAATAAAACAAAAGGCAGTTTTTCACTGTAATCATTTTTACTGAAACTTTGGAAACAAACCTGGATCAAAAAAGACAATTGCCTTCAAACAAGCATATTCATTATCATCAATCTGAATTTCTTGAAATGGTCGGACCAGCTCATCTAGAACCCGGTTGGCCACACGGCTAATCTCGACTTCACAGCTGTTGCGGTGAATAACATAGTTGTTCCCTACATTAAAAAAATAATAATAATTAAACAATCAACCCTCGCACACATGCAACATTGTCAGATTTTGTTTAAACTTTTATAAACCAATATTTTAAATGACTTTGCCTTGAAGAAACATGAGTAGTACTTCCTCTCTCAGTACTGTTGTTAATTATGTTAGGAAAAACTTAACAACACTTACAGAATCAATAACATTGATAATATGATCACATGCATTTTAACAGCCTCGGTCACTGGTGATAATACTAAAGTACAGACTAATAACAAGCTAATTATTGACAAGGGAGAAACAAGATATAATGATTAGCTTTCCACTATGTCAGTTATCTGTTAGTGCCTTACTCATTAATGAGCATGATACAAAACCTAAAGAATCTCTCTTGCTTCTAGTGAAGTAAACTAGCATTCCTTCAGTGGTATAGGTGTTTATACATATAACAACTACTGAGACACAATTTTAAACTATCGGGTATACTCTTATGAGTTGCTTCATTAAATACTAAATTCTCTCATCCTGGGCTTCTTTAAGAAGAGATAGGAAGATCATCTAATCACAAGGCTAATGTCTGCAACAGAATTCAAGGGAATCCAGAAATTGGATAGAAATCTGGACCACCTAATCTTTAAATATGTTCTACTTTAGAAAGTCTTGGGCTATAATATGACAATACTATAGCTTCTAAAATATTGGAAAATTGTAAGCTTATTTGAGTGCCTAAAATAACTGCTAAATTTTTATTTTCTGGTTTTATAAAAAGCAGAGTATTCTGAATACTTTCACCAGGCAAAGACAATCTTCAGCATAACAACACAGGCAAAAGTGTTTTAAAAAGTGTAGCCCTGCTCCTCTTATGAAAAGTTGAGTTATCTAATTATTTAGGATAAGACTATTTAGAACTATGTGGTAAGATTTTTTTGTTTTCTATGCTTATTATATTCACATTTATAAGGAGAACAGTATTGTAGGAGTGCTAAAATTGTAAGAAAATTTAGCAGAATTTAAAAGCAGTCATATTATGTGGTTTAGAATCCTAGCTCAATCCCTTACTTGCTTTGTGACCTCAGACAAACTTACTCTGCCTTCGTTTCTTCACCTACAAAATAGGTTGAAAATAATAGTACATATCCCTCAGGGTTATTCTGAGGATTAAATGAGAGAGTGTATATATAAAGAGAGACATGTTAAAGCACTTAAAGGCATATATCTTAAATAGTAAGTCGTCGGTTACTATTTGCTATTGTGATATTATGTTCAATTTATTTTTATTTGGGACAAAATATCTATCTAAAAAATGGAATAAGACAATTTAGTTATTTTACACAGCCAGAGGGAGAGACAGCTTCTAAGCATTAGAGAGATCTCAACTGTCTTCAATGGGAAACCTAATTTTATAAGGTAAGTAAAAGGGCAGAATTGATGATCTCTTAACAGGAAAACTAATTTTCTAAGGTGAGTAAAGGGGAAGAATTGATGCTTTTGAACTGTGGTGTTGGAGAAGACTCTTGAGAGTCCCTTGGACTGCAAGGAGATCCAATCAGTCCATCCTAAAGGAGATCAGTCCTGGTTGTTCATTGGAAGGACTGATGTTGAAGCTGAAACTCCAATACTTTGTCCACCTGATGTGAAGAGCTGACTCATTTGAAAAGACCGTGATGCTGGGAAAGATTGAGGGCAGGAGGAGAAGGGGACGATAGAGGATGAGATGGTTGGATGGCATCACCAATTTGATGGACATGGATTTGGGTAGACTCTGGGAGGCCTGGCATGCTGCAGTTCTTGGGCTTGCAAAGAGTTGGACACGACTGAGCAACTGAACTGAACAGAACTGAAAGGGGTGGGGACCAGAGTTCTTCCTTAATGAAGACACAAGCTTTTCCTTTGTGCCTTATCCCACTCGCTGTCATAATTTTGCCTGTTTCAGCACTGCTATTTAACTATGAGAATTTTTCAGACATTGTTATGAAATTTTTTATTGGGATTTTGTAGTATATCATAAGCAATGAGATCCTAGGAGATAAACATAATCTATAGAAGATTAGAAAATGATATAAAGTATAATTATTAGGTAGACACTTAAAATGTATGGAATTCCATAAGATAGTGACACAAATCACTAATTCTTTGTCCTGAAATAAACATACCTTGATATTTTGTTTATTGAGCAGCATTTCTCTTTTATTTAATGCATACTGAACATCTCTTCTGAACTTCCTTGCAATAAAGGAAAGGAAAAACAGAGCCTCTGACCACCTAAATCCATTGTGAAGTGATAGCACCATTTGACAGTATCTATGAGTGCCTGGTACATATAGAATAGACCCCCTGTAAGTATCACGCAAACATAACTTTTTCAAATTAAAATGAAAAAGAAAAAACTTACCCAAAAGCAAAATATCTTTATACATCATGGATCTCTTTGTAGCTCCAAGTAGTAAATGTTCCCCTGCATGAGCTCTCAACAGTGCCACCTTAATGAAAAATTCCAAGTTTAACAATTAATTATAAGACATGATGAAAAGATTTATAATATAAGTCTGATTAACTTAGTGTTCTTTAAGCCTGGAACATTTTTTTGTTTGTTGTAACAAACTACAATATTCATAGATTCTTACCATTATTAAGCCTTCTATTTTAAGCACATCAATAGAGTTTTACTTTCAAAATTTCTAAAACTAATAAGGCAATAGGATGACAGCAAGAAAAGGAAAAAAATGCAATAATTTAATGTTTGGGAGTGAATGATATTTGAGAATAGAGTCTAACAAACTATAGTTCAAATTCTGGTTTCTCCACTTACTACCTGTTTAAGCTTGGGTTAGTTAACCAGTATGTTTGGGACTCATTTGTTTTCATTTATCAAATAGAGATAGTGATGAAAATCTCAAAGTGTAGTCATGAGGACAAAAGGAGAAAAATATATGTCAAACATGATCTGTTATACATAATTAAACTGAACAAACAAAAGCAAAAGGTTTCCCACGTGGTGCTAGTGGTTAAAGAACCCATCTGCCAACGCAGAAGACATAGGAGAGGAGGGTTCGATCCCCGGTTCAGCAAGATCCCCTGGAGGAGGGTATGGCAACCCACTCCAGTATTCTTGCCTGGAGAAACCCATGGGCAGAGGAGCCTGGTGGGTTACAGTCCATGGGGTTGCAGAGTCAGACATGACTAAAGTGACTTAGCATGCACCCACAAACAAAAGTAAAGCAAAGAGGGGTGATACAGTGAAATGAGTATGTGGGATCTGGGTTCTGACACTTTCTAGACTGAACGTTTAACTCTGCACTAAGCTCTCAGAAGTGCTGGAGTGCCTGCTAAACATCACTAGTAGAAAGAATAGAAAGCATTTCAAGTTTAATTCATCAAAGTGAATGCTTCTCCAGCATCTTCATCTCCTTAAAGGTACAGTCATCCAAAATGCTTTTACACATCAAAACCAAGGGTCCATTTGGATCCCTCTCTAATTGCACAGCACATCCTAGCACGGCTTCTCCATTGCTACCACCCCTGTGCAAACCTTGGTCATTCTTCACCTGGCCGACCCAAATACCTTCCAAAGATTTACTCGGCATTCCTGCTTCCTTTCTGGTTCCTCCATCTTAAGTCCTTCTTGACAAACCTTCTAAGACGATATCTTGTACAATATTCATCAATTAATATCACTCCTCTGCTAAAATCTCTTTAACTATTTCTTACTATCTTTAGAGTGAAATCTGAACACCTCAACCACAGCCTCACCTGAGGTGATGGCTTAGTGCTTTGTCCATCCCCCACCGCCACCGTCCACTCTGGTTTCTTCTTGCAAAATCCTTTGCTCACTTTTCTCTAGACATTTTGCCTGCCCTGCCTCAGAGCCTTGGAATTCGCTCTTCCTGAAGCCAGAATGCCTTTTCCTCTGATCTTGACAAACTTAGCCCCTTGCTACTCAGGTCTCAAGAAAAATCTCTAATTCCCAATTAACTGGATGTGTTACCACTCCACCCGTGACTATTCCCCAACAACTCACCCTATTTCATTTTATAGAACTTATCCCCACCTAGAATTATCTTACTCAGAATGTGGACATTTTTATTGTCTGTCTCTCCCAACAAGAATGCAAGTTTTATGAGAATAGTGATGCAATCTGTATTTTTCCTGCCAGATAGTCACAGTTCTTAAAACTGAGCAGTAGTCCTAATAACTATTTGTGTGATGAATATATTGAGTGAACTTAACTGATTTATGTCTCAGTTTTAGAAATTGTTAAGTGGATATTATAAAACATGCCACAGAGCTCCTGAGACTATTAAATTAAATAATGTAACATATAATATAATTGAAAACTAATATCCAAATCCCTTATCCATAACAGACTCTGCGAATCCATGGCTATTAATGGTATACTGTTAATATTAAACAGTTAGTAAATAAAAACTATTATTGACAGGTTACTGGATTTCAATTTCCCAATTTTTAAATCACTGTCTGCATATATGTCAGCAACTTTAAAGAGTGATAATAAAAATATAAAACTGATAAATAACAGAAACCTACTTATATGGCTTGGGGAGAGACAAGTAAGTTTTAGCAATTTAGCATTATTCACTGTGAAATAGCCTTCTGAGCCAAGCTATCTTTATGATATGTCCATAACCATGACTCATACCAGGAAGGGAGTTACAGAACATTTTAAGAATGATTTCAGATTTCACAGTATTTTCTTTTGGTAACCAGGTGAAATGCTCTTCTAGAAATATAACTGCTAACTTCCTGTGATCACTTTTATTTTCTGTTGTATAAATATTTTGCCCTTCTTCGGTTTTTAGACAATCATACACATTTCCCTTTGATTGTTTCTTCATTTTGTGTATCAATGATAAAAAGCTCTGGTAAGAGGGTATAAAAATAGACAGTGGTCATATTACATGCTATTACATACTGTGCTTTATCTGGGGGAATTGGAAACTTTCAAAGTATTTACATCTATAGAATATTATATAATACTTAGAAGAGTTAAAATTGAATCTGAAACTAATAATCCAATCTTTATAGACATTAGAAAATTAAACTTCTTAATTACTAACTAAAATATCTTAACATAAATATGACAAAATATGAAATATATATTACTAAAAGATCACTATATCTGAAATCTATTTTCTGTAGATTTCAGAGCACAATTCTACAGACTTTTTTTTACTAAATAAATAATTTTTATTTAGTAATTACCAGAATAAAATTGACAACATGAAAGGCACAACTTTATATGTTAACTGCATGAAAGTGCCTACAGAGACATCAACACAACCTGTGTGTTTTCTCTCTAGAAGTGGTCTGGTATTTCTGAAGAATTTTCTATGTACTTTTAGTAAACACCAAGACATAATGGGTACCATCTGCCTCTGAGACAAAAGTGTTCCCATATTTTGTCTTACAATAGCAGTTACCTGCTATCTGTTTTTCTCCCATCCTTAAATATTTTATTCTATTAATATTATTTTTTAAAATTTTGGTCACACCCCATGGCATGTGGGACCTTAACCAGGTATTGAACCCACAACCCATACATTGGAAGGCAGAGTCTTAACCACTGGACCATTGGGGAAGTCCCTATTATAAGCTTTTTAAACTTATCCAGTCAATAAATTTCTAAGACCCTTAAAATAGAAATATAACAGTCTGCCTCTTAATAAAACAGGGTAAAGGAACAAGAAAACCAATTTTCTTTCATAAGACCATTTAACCTTTGTCACATATAGAAAATATATTACAAATATAACTAAAAGAACACACAAACTTAGCAAAGTTCAAAACACTTTTTAAAGTTTTGTAATCTCTTATATACCTGATCGTCCAGTGGTAACTCACAAAAGGCAGGAATATATTTAGCCCATTCCACCAAGACTAGGAGCTGCTGTTTCATGGATTCACAGACATCACCAATACTGGCAATTTTCTTAACATTTATGTCAGCACTCGCACCAGGGCTTGAGACTGAAATCTAGTATTAAGAACATTGTATTAATCTGTTATTGAAAATAACACAAGACCAATATATCTCTTTTTTCTGCCCCTGCAATAAGTAAACACCATTGAAGTGGGCACTCTTTTTATCACACTGTCTTGAAATATACCAAACATTTTAAAACTGATAAATCAACTACCTATCAGTTCAAGTTAGACTGAGAACATTCACTGCCACAGTCTGGGAGCAGTATCTTATTTTTACTGGCCAAATCTGTAAAACAAGTTACCACAACTTTGGGGGAGTTTTTAATAATTCAAAATGATTATACAAAGAGCTGTGGAGTATCCACATTGAACTAATGCTGTGTGATTTTATTTTTAATTAAAGATGATAGTTCCAGTCAGAAAGTCCACCTTTAGTTTGTTATAATTCATGAAGGAAAGTTTCCATTGGTAGTTTAGCAACTGAGGAGAATAGATTTAGATGAGAAGCCAGACTATGTTGCTGCATTCAATGGAAGCCCATTCAAATAAAGTTAAGACAGCACCAATCTCTGACTCAGCAACTTGAAAAGCTTAACATACAATGATTAATCTTTAAATGATATACAATTTTGAACTATCTAAGATATAAGTAGTGTTCAAATGCCTTTCTGCTGGAAAAAAAATCACTTTCTAAAAGTTATTCTAAGCGTCATTTTTGAACATGTCTGTGTGTGTGTGTGTACGTGTCTTTCTGCTGTACACGTGTATTTCTTCACAGTTCCTTTAAGGCTATTCTCAAAATGCTTTATAGGACCATCAAGTAATCTTCAAGTAATGAGGATGATAATGGTGAAGTCAACCTCATCATATTACCCTTGTGTTATCAAAAACGAAAGTAGTTGCACTGAGTCATTATAAGACCCGATTAATAGTTAGCTATTTCATAATTTGCTTTACAAGAGAAAAATATCATTAACATTTCTAATAGGGACACTGCTAAAATAAACTTTCTTCAAAAGGTTTCTTTGATTCTTAAGTGATTTACTTTTATTTATACAAATGGTCACTTACATTTTTAACTCTAGAACTGATGTTCTCATTCGAGAAATTTCAAACAATAAACTTTTTCTTGTATTTTCTGAATTCTTGCTGTTCCCTGAAGTACCTGTTTCCAAAGCAGGTGCTAAGGTGAGTTCTTGAATCTAGGCATCATTTTCAAGAAAAAAAAAACTCTAATGATAGTTTTCAACTAAATACCCTAAAAGCTGTGGTAATTGATTTCCAGATTCAACCAATATAACAAGATATTGCCCCAGGGCATTGTGCTAAGCATTAAGTATTTTAAATCAACCTTGTAAACAAACTTTTAACAATCTTAGATCGAAATGTATCTCATTTTTTTTTTCCACTCAAAATATGGGGAATCGCCCAGGAAAAGTAAAAATTAAGTCAATAGTCAACTAACATTTTCAAAGTGAAACTTGAAGTTGCATTAAGTGGAGTTAATTATAGTAATAGCACATGTGGATGAACTTAAATCAGTTTTGAATTATTCTTAAGTAAGCATTTGATCCTATTAAATAGGGCAGGATGCTGGCGCAGCAGTACCTGGCGAGACCGAACTTCTGCTTGTGCCAGTGTGTTAATGGAGGGGATGTTGCTGCCATCAAATGTGCTTCTTCTGGTGCTTATTCTATCACGTTCATTTTGTACAGCTAGGGGAGAAATCACAGTAGTTATTGGTTGGTTTTCTTCAACATAAATCAGAATATACTCTTTGAAGTAAAAAAAAAAAAAATTAGTATAAAAGGAGAGAAGGAATATTTCTGAAAGACCTGGTAGGGGGTGCAGAGATAAGTCTGACTAAAGGTATTTTTCATTCAGTACCATTTTAAAAGTAGGAAGAGCCAAGCTTGTCACTAGAGCACATAAAATACTGCCTTTTGGGACTTCATGATGGTGCACATGTTACAAAGTGGTAGGTCAGCCAGTTCAGCCATGCTGTATTTTCAATAGGTTGGTTTTCCATTGTCTCAAAGTTAATAAGCCATAAGATATCTAGGGGAAGAGTATCACCGGTGAGACTGACCAGATTAAAGAGTGTATTCACTGTCAGAAAATATGAGTTATATGCTCCGAAACTCCCATTTTTCTTTTTCTTCTAAAACAGCTGCAAAAATGGAAAGTACATTATTTTAGTTAGCTCAGTCGTGTCAGACTCTTTGCGACTCCGTAGACTGTAGCCTACCAGGCTTCTCTGTCCATGGAGTTCTCTAGGTAAGAATACTGGAGTGGTTTACCATTTCCTTCTCCAGGGGATCTTCCTGACCCAGGGATCAAACCTGGGTCTCCCGCATTGGAGGCAGACGCTTTAACCTCACAATCCTATGATCTCTTATGAAGCAATATCTTCGGGACAGTTTAGAGACATTAACAAGGCAGGGGTTGCAGCAGGTAGGGGTCTCTCTTCAGAAAACAGATTTGAATATCAGGAACAATGAAGAAATATTAAGTATTATATGAAAGTCTTCTAAGAAAGAGCTAGATCTCTTCGTTTCAGAAGCAAACAAACATAAAGAATAATGCTTATACCCAAATTTTAAATATAAGGAAGCAGAAGTGGGGTGGTACAGATTTGTATATTTGTTACATACAGAATAATATAAATATGAAGTCAAAGTTGGATTTCAAAACATAAAAGGTAAAATTGTCTTCTCTTAACCAAAAAGAATGGAAACAAAGTCTGTACCCTCTAAATTATGTACCCTGATGCTTTACCCAATTTTGCTGGAAAGATAAGATGTTAAACTATCGGAGTTTATTACTATAAAAGAAATCCACCGGTTTCTAACTAAACAAACTATTACCTATCAAATCCATTAATTTGAAAGAGAAAAAACTAAACTTTTTGCCTTTAAGAGCATGCTGCAGTCCATGAGGTCACAAAGAGTCAGACATGACTGAGCGACTGAACTGAATCTTTAGTTGGAGTGAATCATTAATATTTTATTTTAAAATCATATTTACTGGTAGCTTACTTCCTCTTTCTTTATTTTTCTTTTAACAAATACTGTCATTGACTTTTAGCCTAAACTGACTCATTTGAAAATGTGTATGTGGAGATAAAACATTAAAATGTAAGCTATGTTTTATGGATTTCATTACATGATCAATCTTTAGAAAATGCTAAAAGATATTGTGACATTTGTAATCTTCCTGCTGCTAATATTTTTGACATAAAACCATATTTATGTATGTTTCCATTTAACTAACCTTAAAATTATGCTATTACTGTAAATAAGAGAAGCATATCTACTTTGAAAGTAAAAAATTACTTCTTAATCTATTCAGGAAAAATTAATGCATTATTCTATGAGCAGCATAAGATATGCTTTAACTATTTTAAAACTAATTTTATTTAACAAATTGTAAAATTCTTAATGGCGATGTAGAAGTGTTATTTGCTTTTCATATGGTAGGAACGAAGCAGAGACTCAAGTAAAAATGAATGAAGATAATAGATAATGTACGTAATGAATGCCAGAAACAACCAAATATGTCACTTAGAAATAAGTCATGTTGAAATGAAAGTGGTATAACTTTAATTTTGTCAACTTTATTTTGCCTTCTTTTTTGAGACTAGCAACTAGTAAAACTAATGGAATTTTTGTCTCTTGAAAATATTGAGTGACAAGGAAAAAAACTATGTTTAAGACAGGTCTAATATTTTTACATATTTGTATTATACTGATGTGATTTGATTTAATTTTCTAATAGTATGTGAAATAGTTTTGAAAAATATCTCCTTATATACGATAGTGAAAGGGACAAGCATGTGGCAAAATGACAAGCACAAAATCATAGCAGCTTGTTGTTTAGTCACTAAGTTGGGTCCGACACTTTCGTGAACCCATGGACTGTGGCCCACCAGGCTCCTCTGCCCATGGGATTCTCCAGGCAACAACACTGGAGTGGGTTGTCATTTCCTTCTCCAGGGCATCTTCCCAATCCAGGGATCAAACCCTACCCTGTCTCCTGCATTGCAGGCAGATTCTTTACTGCTGAGCCACAGGGGAAACTCCCTTATAGGAGCTGCTGCTGCTGCTGCTGCTAAGTCACTTCAGTTGTGTCCGACTCTGTGCAACCCCATAGACGGCAGCCCACTAGGCTTCCCCTATCCCTGGGATTCTCCAGGCAAGAACACTGGAGTGGGTTGCCATTTCATTCTCCAATGCATGAAAGTGAAAAGCGAAAGTGAAGTCACTCAGTTGTGTCTGACTCTTGGCCACCCCATGCACTGCAGCCTACCAGCCTCCTCTGTCCATGGCATTTTCCAGTCAAGAGTACTAGAGTGGAGTGCCATTGCCTTCTCCGCTTATAGGAGCTATTCCCTGCCAAATATTTAGAAGTGCTAAACACATCTGTTGCTAAATTAACTGTAGTTAATTAACTGTAGAACATAGGATAGTATAATTAGATTATTTAATATGTTCAAAATGAAATTACTGCACTTTGAAATAGAGCATCTAGTCTATTGTCTCTGTCCTTGAAGAGAATATAAGCTCCCTGAAAGGGGGGATCATTTTGTCTATGATGTTCACTACATAGTAGTGAACACTATTATGTACACTAAACCTTGGCACCAACAACAGTGTTTGGAGAGCAGCAGTGCATGATAAATTTGTTAGATAAATAAATTAATATGTGAAAAGTCAGTGTTCAGTTGATGTTTATGAAATAGATATTCAATTGTTATTGAGATTAAAAATGCATTTAAAATATATTAAAATGCATCCTATTAGTATATTTTGCCATTTGTCTTTTGAAAAAGACACTGGAATGTTTGTTAGACAATAATTTTGTTGCCAGGGATAATGCAGTAGTGTACAGAATGTGTCAAGTCAGTCACTAGGTAAAAAGACTGGCTCCATCACTTACCAGTAAGTATCAGTGTCCTTGAGTAAATTCTTAAACTCAAGGAATCTCAGATCCTTCATTGAGGAAAATCAGAACTCATGTAAAGATTATTGTGATTAAATGAGAACATAGGTGTATAGCATTTTTCATCAATAATGTTAATTATCGTTATATTACATATTACCTTCTTTTTTCATTCCTGCTCTAAAGCATTTTCTTAATCGACAGTATCTACATTGATTCCTTTTGTCTTTGTCAACAACACATTGTCGACTGAACCTACAGTGCCAAAAAAAAAAAGAGAGATATTTGCAGACAGTTATCATTTATCAAAAAAGCAAACAGACAGACTTTTAAAAGTATAGTTAAAATTAGATCAACAGAAAAAAATGTATAAGGATAATTACGAATTTTCGAATCTCATGATCAGCATGAAAATACAAGCCTCAACTCTCATGCAATATTTCTAATAAAACAAAACTGAATGGTATCTCACTTTTGGCCAGTATCCATGGTCATTTCTAACTTGTGCCATGAAAGCCAAACTCAGAAGGAAAACTTTAGTATACAGTTTATAACGCTTACTACTAACGGTTTCAGTGTGAAGGGGAACTTCACTCCTCTGCCCTTCCATGATTTTTCTATGTAAATATTCTTCTGTTAGTTTTACCTCATATCTAATTGGAGTTTACTCTAAATTCCAAATTATATATCAAAAAGCAGTTGAATAAAGCATTAAGAATACAGTCGCTGTACAATTAGGTACCACTTCATACCCACTACCATGGCTAAGATCAGGAAAAAAACCAGACAACAAATGTTGATTAGGACATTGAAAAATTGGATGGCTCACACATTGTTGGGTATAATACAAAATGATGTGGCTGCTTAGGAAGAAAGTTTGGAAGTTTCCAAAAAGGTACCCAAGAGTTATCCTATGACTCAGCAATTCTTCTCCTAGGTTTATACCCAAGAGAAAGAAAAACATATGTTCACACAGACTGTTGTACATAAATGTGCACAGCAGCATTATTCACAATAGCCAAAAAGTGGAGACAACCCAAATGCCCACCAGTTGGTAAACATACAATGTAAACAAAACATCGTGTATTCACATAATGGAATATTATACACTTGGCAATAAATAAGAATAAACTGATGATACATGCTATAATATGGATGAACCTTGAAAATACTGTCCTAAGTGAAAGAAGTCAGACACAAAATGTCACATATTGGATAATTTCACTTATATCAAATGTGCAAAAGATGGAAATAGAAAGTAGATTAGTAGTTACCTCACATTGGTGGGGAGGGAGCTGGGGCAAGTACTGGGAGGTTTCCTTATAGGATGGTGACATATTCTAAATTAATTATAGTGATGACTGCACAACTCTGTGAAAATACTAATAAACTAAATTGTGCACTTGAAAAAAAAAAAGTACAGTCTCTGGAGTTAGATCTGAACTTGATTCCCAGTTCCACCATACACTGTCCATAGAACTTGGGAAGGTCATTTAACATCCCAAGTCAACCTGCAATTATAAATAGGGAGGACTTGCCAGCACAGGTTGTTATCTGAACATACTTAAAAGACTTTGAGATTAGCAAAGCCTAAACTTTAAAAAAACATTTTTTCCCCTAAACTTACATCAATATAAAATTTTCCAAATGGAAAATATCATAGCATTTGCTTTAATATCAGTATGTGTAAAGAAGGCTAAGTTGGCAGCAGTATTCATGATGGGGTGTTGGGAGGATAAGGTTGTATGTTGTTGGCATATTTTTTAAATTTCCAAAAGTTGTATGGAAACATTCCTTTCTCACTTTTCCCACACAGGAAGGGTAAAAATCTTGAAACCTATTTGTGTTCAAGAGTCATTCTCTGACTCAGAATTTGTTGTTGGAGTGCTCAACTCCATATTCTGTAATAATCTATCTGGGAAAAGAATCTGAAAAAGAATCGATATCTGTATATGGATAACTGAATCACTTTGTTGTACACCTGAAACTAACACAATATTGTAAATCAACTACACTCTAAAATAAAAGAAAAAAATTAAATGGAAAAAAAGTTACTGTTTTTAGTTGCTTGGATAGCCTGTATATACATATATATACATATACACACACACATATATACATATACATATGTATACATATATATATACATACATATATGTTTCATCTTTGACAGCACATATGACTTAAAATTGTAAAAATATTATTTACATGTTATTTTGTATTTATTTTACTATTAATCTTTTAGAAGCATTGAATATTTGAGGGAATCATACAGAAAATGCTTTTGATGGAGTAAATCCACTTGATTTCTTTACACCTCTCAAGTTTGGCTGTATATAAAAGCAAGAAACACTTTTCTTTTGCTTACCAAGAAGGTTTTAAAAATCGTTAATTTACATTTTTAAACCTACTTTAAACTCTCTTACAAAAATTACTAGAGAACACTAGTTAGGTATTTGTGAGTTATATATTAACTTTTCCACATCCTTAGAAGTCAAATGTCATCATAATGTGAGAGAGTTAACTTCTTCCTAAATATTCAACTTGTGCCAAAAACACTTCAACAATCCTACACGTGACTTTCAAAGACAGAGCAAACAGATTTCTCCTGTTAAAATCAGTCACCTTTGAATAGCCCATACTTAATAGACCATATCTGCATTCAAGAACTGTTATTCTGAACATTAAAGGTGAAATATCTAACCCTAAATTGTGATGCGATGTTTACCTAGATACTATTTTTTTGAAAAAACCTACTAGAAATGTGACACATACAATATAATTAAATAAATTTTAGACAAAACATTAAAATCAATGGCAAAATTGTCATGAGAAATATATTTAAAATTTTAGAGCTGAAAATTTCATTTTATTTATGAACATCAACAAGCTGCCAAAATCATCTGCACTTTTGTAATTTTGTTTTAAAGATCAGGATGTGATGATGCTAAAATGATAAGCAATGTGCAGAAAAACACACAATCTGTGAAACCATTTAAATATAGATTTACCTATGTCTATTGGTATACAACAAAGAAACACAAGGAAAAGACAACATCAAATTTCAGATAGTAGTTACCTCTGGGAAAGAGGGGAGGAAGAAAAAGGGAGAGGGGAAGTGTCCACAGGAGGCTTCAACTATATTGGTTTAAACTGGGTGATAAGTATATGGATTTTTTAATATATATAAGTCTAAGATGTTTCATAAAAAAACCACCCATGTGAATGCACCGTATACATATCCACATGTACTCACTTTTTTCCATTCTTTTTTTCCCCCTTGTGCTATACATTAGTTGTAACTAATTACTAGTGCTATACATTAGGTGTCATTAGTTATCCATTTTATATACAGTAGTATATGTTTGTCAATCCCAATTTCCCAATGTATCCCTCCTCCCCCTCCAGGTGTCCATATGTTTGCTCTCTACATCTGAGTCTCTATTTCTGCTTTGTAAACAAATTCATGTATACTGTTTTCTTCTGGATTTCAAGTATGTGTGTTAATATGCAATATTTGTTTTTTCTTTATGATCTGCTTCACCCTCTATGACAATCTCTAGGTCCATCCACATCTCTGCAAATGTGACACAAATGTACAATTCTGTTCTTTTATAATGGCTGAGTATTATTGCACTGTCTATATGTACCACACATACTCACTTTTAATGGAGCTTATACATTTTGTTCTTAGAGTTATAGAAATTCGTAAGCTCTTTATTCCCTTACTTCTTGCATGGCATTTTGAAACACTGCTAAAGATCACCTTTCTGGAAGGAGCATTTCAAGTACCTGCAGGAATAAACGTGACTCTTGCGGATGCTGCGTCTGAAGAAACCCTTGCACCCATCACAGCTGGAGGCGCCATAGTGTTTTCCTGTTGCTCTGTCCCCACATATGGCACACAGACAGTTGACACCGTTGTCTGCGGTATTCATACTTGTTGTCTCTGGGACAGAACTATCTGTTAAAGAAAGAGGAGAATGCAAGTCAGCACTGAGTATTTCTTATAGGAATGGTCCTGCTAATTCTTCAGGGCTTCCCTGATGGCTGGGTGGTAAAGAATCAGCCTGCGATGCAGGAGACACGGGAGACTTGGGTTCGATCCCTGCGTGGGGAAGATCCCCTGGAGGAGGGCATGACAATGCACTCCAGTATTCTTGCTGGGAGAATCCCATGGATGGAGGAGCCTGGAAGGCTACCATCCATGGGGTCACCAACAGTCAGACACGACTGAGGGGACCAAGCAGGTGCATATGCAGTAGTTATTCATGGGCATTAAACAGTCCGTTCCTCAGCTCCTGGGACGCTCCACGCCAGCGCTCTCTTTTTAACCACTAGCTGCTTCTGCCAAGTCTCCATTCCAATCTCCCCACTCCTATTTCTGAGGGTTAGACTTTGGGATACCACAGGTCCCAGCCCCTCAACCATACCCTTTCCCTAGGGAAGTTCATCCAGTCCCATGTCATTAAAAATCATTGTATGATGACAAATCCCCACATCTTATCCTTAGTCCTGCTCTCTCCCATGGGTATCAGTCTGAAATACCCACATACCTACTGAATAACTTCACTTTTGAGTTTAATAAGAACTGCAAATTAATGTATCAAAAACAGAGCTCATTTTTTTTCTTCTAGAACTCATTTCCATTCGTCTTCCCTCGTCAGTTAATGGTACCATCTGGTACCTACTGCCAATAATCTTGGCCTCTTCATTGAACACTTTTCTTCACTGCTCATATCCAATCAACAAATCATATTTAAAATACATATTGCATTCACAACTTTTCACCCTTTCACTATGGCCACCCTTATTCAATTAAATATAACCTTTCCCCTGGATTATTGCAACAGCTTCCTATCTAATTTCTCAAATACTTCCACCTTGGTTCCCCCACTGTTTATTGCCCCAAAGCCTCTAATATGCTCTTGGCATAAGAAATTCACATTATCTTAGTCTTCAGCATCCAATCCTTAGGTACAGAACAAGCCTACACATCCCCTGGCCTGTAGAGCCCTGAGCGTAAAGGTCCCCCTTCCACCTCTCTGATCCCATTATTTCACACTATTTTTCATCCTGTTCACTAGTCCTCAGTAATGTTGCCTGTTCCCCCCGCCCAAGCCTTGAAGTCTGTTCCCATCTCAGAGCCTTTACACTTGCTGTTTGCTCTGCCTGAAAGGAAAGCTCTTCCTCAAGAATTTCTATGACCTGGCTATCCAGTTGCTGCGCAAATTTTACATTTGCTGAGAAACAGTCTGGAAACACACATCTAAAAGAATCAGCTACCATCTGACCTCAAGTAGAACCCAGAACCCTGCCTATTCTTTAAACTAACCACTTCACTGTCTAAAGTTATATTATGTTTTAGTGTGTTCATTTATTACCTATCTTTCCTCACAGAATAAAAACTTCATGATGTCAGAGGACTTATCTGTCTTAGTCATCCCTCTGTCTTCCAGCTCTAGAACTATGCCTGACATAAAGTGATAGCTAATTGTTTTAAAGAAAGAGGCTTTTAAAAATATACATAGATATTTTTACTTATTTCTTAAATTAGTTAATATTGTTTACTACACAAGATGGTTGGATGGCATCACTGATTCAATGGACATGAGTTTGAGTAAGCTCTGGGAGATGGTGAAGGACAGGGAAGCCTGGCAAGCTGCAGTCCATGGGGTCCCAAAGAGCTGGACATGACAGATTAAATAACAACACATCTTTATGGGCTTCCCAAGTGGCGCTGGTGGTAAAGACTCCACCTGCCAATGCAGGTGACACAAGAGATGCAAGTTTGATCCCTGGGTTGGGAAGGTCCCTTGGTGGAGGGACTGGCAATGCACTCCAGTATTCTTGCCTGTAAAATCCTGTGGACAGAGAAACCTGGCGAGCTATAGTCCATGGGGTCACAAGAGTCAGACAGGACTGACAACTGAGCACACATCTTAACACATCTCTATGTACTCAAAAGATACTGAATATATAAGAATATATTATAAACTTGAATTGATCATAACATTATATAATAATATAAATATAATAATTCATTACTATATTCCCATTATAAAAAGATAAAAGACTGTCATGTCCCAACTACATTCTGGGAGAATATATGTATTCTACTTACTAATACTCCTGAGTTGACAAATAGTGTCATATATAACTTCATAAAACTAAAAAATATCTTCAGTGAGAATATATTTAAGGCCAATCATGTGACACTTTAGAATTTAAATGTTAGGAATTTTTCCTTTCGTAACATAAATAGAACAGGTATTAGAAATACGGCAAAAGTGTCAAGAATTGATTGCGTTCTGGAAGATTATACGGAACTACAAAAAAATATTCAACTCTTGATTCCAGTTTATTGTCATACTTACATATTACTAACAAGAAACTTACACATTAATACAAGAAAACAAGTTAGACAACACTTTAGAAATAGCCAAAAAAGTCAGTTGTTTTAGTAAATATGGTAAGTCATTCCCTATTATTTAGTGATCTATAGCCTTTAAAAAATTCATGAGTCTACTGAAGTAAATACTTTATTAAATACTTCTAGTCAAGTCTAAACATAAAGTTTCAAAATAGTGACTTCCTAATAGTTGTACTGAAAATTGATTTTAACTCCTTTGTGGTAAAATTTCATAATTCATCTTCTGAATATTTTTAGAAATCTCCCTACTAATAAATTATTGTTGTTTATTGTTAATAACACTGCTGTCACAGTCACTGAAATTGTACACCACAGTATAACCTCAAAGTATCCTGAGTACAAGATACAATTTCAGTCCAGAGCTAAGCATACACATAAACACACACATACACACATTTTTCCAAAGCATACATAATTAGCACAGTTTAGGAATTCTAACAATTATAACTGATTTTGGACAAGATTTTTACTTGAAAACTATACCTAAATTCAAAGTCAATGGTAAATTGTATTCTATTATAGAAAGACATGAGCTCTAAACAAGTCATGTCTTATTTAAAGTTAAAATGTTACAGTAGATAAATACCAAGAGCTTTGTGAGGCTAAACATTAGCTTGTCAAGTACGGTTATAATATAAACCATTCTTTCTTTACATAATTGTGTTCAAGGCAAAAACTTGATAGTAATTTTAAACAGTTTCTCATCGGCAGTCATCGAGAACTAGAATAATAAAAGGAGGAAGCAACTAGTAAAACTCTCCAGGGTTCTAAGGAAACTTATCTATATGTCACTTAAAATGCTGCATAGAAAATACACTTTACAGACAATCTGCCAATATAACTCACTACTGTGATTTGCAATAAATAAAATAACTGCTGAAACTACTCTTTTTACCTGACTGGCCCATGACAGAATCCCAAGGTTACTTTATGACGCATAACTAAGCTTTTTCTACCTCAAACATAAAATAGCCATAGCATTATTCATTTAAATTTTGTGATGAAGGGCAAAAGCCTCAAATTTGTGGACTGAAAAAGCAAGCCCTGAATTCTCTAGCAATAAAACGCAGAGCTGCCCCCTAGGAATCTCAGTTTTCCTTCTCTCGTTATACTTACTTTTCTCTTTATCGGCAAGCAGATGAGAACTTACCATTTGAATTATACAGAATCTGCATAGTGTCAAACTCCAAAGTTGTGTAAGTTGGGTCCAAGACTTCACTGTAATTTGCCATCTCCATGTCCAGTATCGGTTCCGATACCCTCATCATTGATTTAGAAACACACATACAAGTGGCACCACAGGCCCAGACTGCGTGATGGCTGTTGGGCTTTCAATCTGTGAGTGATAATCCAAAGTTAACTGTAACTGAGTGACTTATGTGCTGCAGTGGGAGGGGCTGTAAAACTGTAAACTCCTTCAGCAGGCCATATTCTGCTTACTTCTTTTTCTTTTATGGCAAGCAATTCCTTGTGATAATGTTGGAATGCTTCATGGAATCACCTTATCTCAAGTGCTTAGTGGACTAACATGATTTCCTAAATTGATTTCCAGTAGACAATAAATGATGTCACTAAGAGGATTAAAAATAGAAAAGAGAGTATCTCCAGTTTTGAACCATCATTAGAGCTTGATTTATCCCATTTAAGTGGCTGAAACTGCATGCCACAAGTTCTGAAAAAAAAAAAAAAATGGGACTGACTTGTCATAAATTTGATGTCAAAGACTACAAGTTAACACTTACCATAAGCACTTGATAATTTCAAGTTTTCTTACCCATCCAGGAAAGCTAACTTTATGTTGAAGAAAAACAACTTTGTGATTTGAAATGACAAGGGATTTATTTATGATGCATTCTAGAAGAAGCCTGGACATAGCCCTAATATGGCCTGAAACACATTCTCTTTAACTATCAACTTATGATTCAGTGTTCCTTGAAGGTTTGTAAATGGGCATAATTAGTACAGTTGCGAGTATCTTGCAGGCTTTCAATAAATAATTGTTAGACAACCAAGAGATGTTCAGAAGCTTGCCTCGGTGTGCCACCTGCATGTTTGCTAAATTGCTTCAGTCGTGCCTGACTCTTTGTGACCCTATGGACTGTAGCCCGCCAGGCTCCTCTGTCCATGGGATTCTCCAGGCAAGAATACTGGAGTGGGCTGCCATTTTCTCCTCCAGGAGATCTTCCCAACTCAGAGACAGAACTCACATCTCTTACATCTCCTGCATCAGCAGGCCACATGAGAGCCCTTAAAAACTGCTTTCAGGAGACCCCTTGGAAAAGATGTGCTCAAGGCAGAATACTAGTATGCAATGAAGACAGGGAAGGAAAGAAAGCTGGTTCCTCCTTCTCCATCATGGAGAGTCCATGGATAACACTAAAACTAAAAACTCATGAAGCAGTATGTCACTTAAAGTCACGGGCTAAGAGTGGGCAAAAAAAAAAAGAAAAAGGAAGGAGGCTAAAAGAAGTGCCTCTGAGAATGATGCCCACTAGGTTTTTTTGTTTGTTTTTTCTTTTGTAGAATTCTTGGGAGAAACATTGTAGAATTAGTTGATTCTTAAATCTGTGCTTCTATAACTTCAATAAAAATAAAAACAACAAAAAGTCATAAATAAACAGTTATTCATGCATGAATAAAGTTTCATTTCTTTTTACTTTAAATGCCAATTACATTCTTACAATCTAAGTAAGATTATCCCTAGCATGTGTGGATGTACACATTCCCATCATCAACTTTCTCACATCTAACATCTATACAGCACACTGTATCATTTATGTGTATATGTGACAAGGAGAATTTAGAGAGTGGGAACATTTAGAAGACAATATTGAAATAGTGTCATACAGAGTGAAGTAAGGCAGAAAGAGAAAAACAAATATTGTATATTAATGCATATATGTGAAATCTAGAAAAATGGTATAGATGATCTTATGTGCAAAGTGGAAATAGAGACACAGATGCAGAACTAATATATGGATACCAAAGGGGAGATGGGATAGGAGGAGTTGGGAGATTGAGATTGATACCTATACACTACTGAAATTATATATACAATAGATAACTAATGAGAACATACTTTACTCAATGCACTGTGGTGACCTAAATGGGAAGGAACTCCAAAGCGGAGGGGATACATGTACATGTATGGCTGACTCATTTTGCTGTACATTAGAAACTAACACAACATTGTAAAGCAACTATGTTCCAATAAAAAAAATTTTTTTTTAATGAAGTTACTGGAGAGCTAAAAAAAGATTATATTATATATATATAAATATATATTTTTTATTAAAAACATATTCTGAGAATATGTTTACTAATTTTATCTTCTAAGAAAGAATTTCAGTCACATTTACATTATAAAAGAATTTTATTTTCCACATTTTAAAAAGATTACTGCAAAGTAGTATTTCTTATTCAATTTCTCAATACCATAAACCTTGTGACTATTACATCTTAGAAATTATATTTTTCATTTGAGAAGACTGGCTTCTGAAATTCAAAGCCATGTGAAGAACTGTGAAGAAAAGAGCAGAGCCATTTTAGCAGTCAGAGTCACTGTATCAAACAGTGATCACTGGAATAGCCCTCTTGCCTTCATAGTCTGTAGCACTCTTAATTGTGAGGATAATATTTGGGGGAGGGATAAATTTCAGGGGCTGATTTTGTTCAGAAGTTTAACTGCAGTAATTCAGTTTTTGAAGGGAATAGCATGCAAATCCTGTGGTTTTCATTTGCATGAAGTAGTTCTCATTTGCGCTGAGGCAGCACACACCTGTTGTGTTACCTGTGTAAACCCAAAGAGTGTATGGCACATTGCCCACATTCTTTCCCATGCATGCAGTGACTGACCAATACTGAGGCATGTCACCAATGGAAGGGCACCAATAGAAGGAAAAGAGGAAAAGGAAAAGGTAGAGAACCATTCATTTATAAGACTGAAAAATACTTAAGAAAAATGTGATAAAAAGAGAAATGTGAGAACAAGGTTGTCACAGTTGATTCAGTTTCTGTTTCCAGTCAGCTCCATCCTGTGCTCCTGGGTAGCATCATCATGGATCAGGGCATGGCACTCAAAAGGGGAAGGAGCTTTAAATTCATCTCAGCACAAATCCTCAAACTTGGCTTTCAAGATGAAACCCATTTCCCATCTACATTATTGTAAATTATCTTTCTTATTTTATCAAGTAAAAACTTGAGAATTTCCAGAAGATATAGTGGATCTAAATAGGAAGCATATCTCCTCAAGTGGGGGCAGTCTTTCTCCTAATTATATTCAGATGTGGAAATTCCTACAGCATCCAGTCAGCCTCACTCTAGGGAAGGAAAGATTCTCTTTCTTTTCTTTATTTCTTCAAAGAAATTACAAAGTAGAGTAGAATTCCTCTTTATTTAAGCTCTAGAATTAGTAATTTACTGAACAAATTAATTAGTTAGACAAATTAATTGAACAGAGAATCATAAAAATGGTATATCCACAATTAATATGTATAATTGCTATTGTTTTGTTAGATAACTAACACCTTTGAGTAAAAATCCACTGTGTGGAGTTCTTTTTTTAAAATTGAAGTATAGCTTGTTTACTACGTGTTCTGTTTCTGTACACAGCAAAGTAATTCAGTTTTATATATATATTATTCAGTTATATATTATACATATTACATATATATATATATATATATATATATATATATCCTTTTTCAGATTTTTTCCATTATGGGTTATTACAAGATATTGAATATAGTTCCCTCTCCTCTACAATAGGATCTTATTATTTATCAAATTTATATAAAGTACTGTGTACTTGTTAATCCCAAACTCCTAATTTACCTCTTCCCACCTCCCTTTCCCCTTTGGTAACCACAAATTGTTTTCTATGTCTGGGAGTGTGTTTCTGTTTTACAAATAAGTTCATTTGTATCATTTTTTAAGAGTCCATATATAAATGAAATCCTATGGTATTTGTCTTTCTCTGGTTGGCTTACATCTCTTTGTATGATGATCTCTAGGTCCACCCATGTTGCTGCAAATGGTATTAGCTCCTTCTTCGTCATGGCTGAGTAATATTCCATTTTATGGATGTACCACTCTACTTTATCCATTCACCTGTCAATGGATACTTAGTTTTCTTCTGTCTTGGCTGTTGTTAACAGTGCTGCTATCATCATTAGAGCGCATTTATCTTTTCTCTCTTTTTTTAAAAAGATTTTTTGATGTGGAACATTTTTTAAGTCTTTATTGAATTTGTTACGATATTGCTTCCATTTTATGTTTTGGTCTTTTTTGGCCCCGAGGCATGTAGGATCCCTACTCAGGGATTAAACCTGCACCCCCTGCACTGGAAGGCAAAGTCTTAACCATTGAACCATCAAGGAAGTCCCAAGGGTGCATATATCTTTTTGACTTAGAGTTTCTCAGGCTATATGCCCAGGAGTAAGATTGTTGGATCATGATATTTCTATTTTTAGTTTTTTAAGGGACCTCCATACCATTCTCCTTGCTGACTATGCCAATTTATACTTGGATTCTTTATTATTTGATTTTTTATAATCCCATACATTGCCTTTGATTTCTCATTTTTTTTTAAAGTGGAGAAAGAAGTCAAAGCTATTTATAAAGCAATCAGAATATGGAGGCCTTCTAGAATTTTATAGTTTTTGAAATATTTAATATATTTTGATCAACTTGCTTTTATTCACTTTCAAAGTATTTCCATTAGTGTTCATAGGGAAATTTTTTTTCTTTTTCCACTCATGTTTTGTTAGATTATGCAGTATTTAACTAAATTATAGAATTAAAAAATAAGAATAAATGACACTAACATGCTAAGTAACAAATACAAGTAACACTTGATAACTATACAGAGTTGATGAGATGGTCAGAGGACACTACAGGACTATTCATAATAACCACAGTGGAAACAGTATAAATGTCCATCAGTGAATGAATGGCTTAAAAAAAAAAAAAAAGGTGCAGTATATAATGGAATACTATTCAGCCTTAAATAAGGAATGACCTGGGACACATATGACAAAATGGATGAACCTTAAAAATATTATGATAAGTAAAATAAGCCCATCACAAAAAGACAAATACTGCATGATTCCACTAATAGAAGATATCTAAAGTAGTCATCTCTGTAGATTCAAAGAGAGGAGTAGTGGTTACCTGGAGTCAACAGGACAGAGAAAGGAGTTACCAATTGATGGATTTAAAATGTTACTGAAGCAAGATCAATAAACTCTAGAAATCTGCCATACAACACTGTAATAATGTATCACACAACTTGAAAATTTGTTAAAAAGGTACACATTCATAATAGATGTTTTTAGCACAATAAGATCAAAAGATTTATCATGAAGAACTGAACTATAGCATGGGAAAATGACAAACCACATTAGTAAACAGAGAAATGTAAAATAAAACAATCAATAGTCTTTAAAACAAAAAAAGATAACTTCTCCTTAAGGAAAGTAACCTACCCTAGAAACTATTAATAATTAAGATCTTCCACAAAGGAAGTTGAGAACCTGAGTCAATACAGAGAGTTGGCTAAGTAGATATTAGTTAGATTTTTTTCTTGAATTGATTTTAACATTAAATAGTTCATATTTAAAAATTAATCTCTATTCTTCCATATGAAAAATCTCTCTACTTTTAAAATTCATCAGGCTTCATTCAAATATTTTTATTTGCTTAAGGAGGAGTAGGGAAGGACAATGAGGAGAATGAGAAAGAAAGGAAACAAAGAGATAAGGTAAAAAGAAAAGGTCACACAGAAATAATTTTAGTCATGGTTACATTTGGATTTTCGATCATGCAGCATAATCAAGCGACTGTCACACTTTCTGATATTTTGTGTTTTCCCATTCAATACTGATTATGGCATTTTCATAATTTAGTAACTGATTTTGGGAAACATGTCACTAGGCACAATTGAACAAAATAAAATTATACAAATTAATTGTATAGAATGTAGATGCATAAAACAGTTATGGCATTCGCTTATATACTTTCATATTAAAATTCATTCATTTTCAAGAAAGGGACAGATGAAAAGCTCGCTTTTCATAATTGCTTCATCAGGTACTTCTTATGGATAAGTTCATTAAGGCTACATTTAAGTAGCTGTAAGAAAAAAAGTATTAATTTTATCCTTAGGTAATAAAGAAATAATTGTCCTTAATAAATGGGACTTATGTTACTAAACATTCAACCCAAATTTATGAGCAATTTTAAATTTACTTCTTATGGTTTAATTGGGAGAGTTATCAAATATTCACGGTAATTTCTGACAGTAATTTGTAATAACAAACATTTTCTAAAATAGAGATATATGAACTTAACCTACATGTACAAATATAAATATACATGGTAAACTAAGATCTACTGAAAATTCTTTAAACAAAGGTCACTTTGCAATATCTATTTTGTACACTGAACAAAATGTTATTGTTTTATAGGGTGATCTCATAGTTTGCAGACTAAAATGTACCTTCTTAGGCCTAGTCAGCTCAAGTACCTCAGAAAGAAAGAACATTATTTGTAGATAAAGGGTTGATTTTTAAATAGCACAACTAACATTCTAGAAAAAGTTTAAAGCAACTGTTCCTTAAACTGGCATGTGAAATATGATATTCAAACTTCTTTAGAGCAACATAGCAAGAGATGAAAATAGCATAGTATTTAAAGAAGACAACTCAATTCACTATTGACTAACTATTCAAGATAATAGCTGAAACATTTCTATCTTATCTGCAAGACTATTAAGCCTGTTAAACTGTTCTACACTTTATATTTAATTGAATCATTCCTTCAGACCATGATTTAACATAGAAAATAGGCTAATAAAAATCAAAGTTATTTTTATAAAAGAGTTTTCATGAAAATAATTTGGAATATTAATATTAAAACATTTTATTTTAAAGTGAAAGGTGCTCAGTCATGTCTGACTCTTTGCAACCCCATGGACTATACATTCCACGGAATTCTCCAGGCCAGAATACTGGAATGGGTAGCCTTTCCCTTCTCCAGGGGCTCTTCCCAACCCAGGAATTGAACCCAGGTCTCCCACATTGCAGGCGGATTCTTTACCAGCTGAGCCACAAGGGAAGCCCTTTTATTTTAAAGTTTTGTTTAATAAAATTTGTTCTGTAAATATATTCCTTTGAGATGATTTTTCATTACCCAAAGTACTATACTGATCCCAAAAGCACATTAATCATTTTTTTTTGTTTCCATGTTCCACTTTTCCAAGTATCAAGATCACTAAAAGTTACATGAAGAATAGCAACCCAAATCAACCCAGTCTATTTTTCAATGTAAACAAGAAGCAAAGAGGAGAATGCTACCCAATAAAATGTCTTATTAATTCAAAGCAAAGCCACCTTTTGTGTCTCAAAAAAAGTCAATTAAAACATCATTATTTTCCTTGCTGCCACTGTCTTAACCTGACCATCATTCCTTTTCTGAAATATAAATCTTGTCTCTTATCATTTCTGGATGAGGATGAGGGAAAACAAACATACCTAAAAATTAAAACAAATCAAAATACGTATTTTAATCTTCAAAGTAAGTTGCTATCACTGACCTGCAAAGAAGGAAGTTTGAAATGGGATGGGATTTTAGGTTTCAAAGAGCTTAATAAGTCTTTTCTTAAAGCTCAGACTATATATAATTTTTAGATAACCAAAAAAAATTTTCCGTGTCTTTTTTTTTCCCCCTACTTTGATCCAGCTAATGGTCATGCAATGGCCAGAAAAACCATATACCTCATTAGATATTTTAAACCAAAGTCATTACCGACATTAAAAATATATATTATTATTATTGATATATACTCCTAACTTAGAATTGCTGGACAACATTTAAAATTAAACTGAACTTTCATAAATCTTGCTTACAAAGTTTTCTAATTTCCTTTAAACAATTAAATGATTCCATAGCTCACTGCTCAAGTCATAGTTTTCCAATTCCTGAAGGAAACAATTTTAAACCCTTATTTTAGATCCACCTTCAATCTGATCAATGCAAATAACTCACATCACTACTAAAAAAATGTTAAATAAGTAAATTAGAGGAAGATACACGGCGCCTTGTTAATAGGTGAATTAAGTTACAAATATATTATCATTTTTATAATCTTCACAGCTTATGTCAGCTATTCATTTTTTTTCTATTTGCTTATTAAAACATTATATTTTTATTTAAAACTAGTTACACAATAAATGTAAAACCCCAAACTAAAGGAGAGTGAAAACTGGTATCATAATTAAATTAGTTGCTGTTAGGATAGACAAAAGGAGGACTGCATAGCTGAGACCTAAATGTAACCAAGAAAATACTCTGAGTAAAAGCTTAGAGGTTATATGAGAAATCTGCATATATTAAACTTACCTTCAAGGTCAGTCGCCTTGTGATTCAAAACAGACTCTCCTTTTCAGAAGATAAGGAGCTGATTATTACTAAATTATTAACTGGAATATAGATTATGCTAGTTAGGAAAATTTTAAAAATCAGTCTGGTTATAAGGAACATGTTAGGATTTGACAGCCACTGTTCTGCACTTGCTTTTTACAATCGGCATTATCATTGTTGCCACTGCAAACTCAGCAAAGTCAGTCAGAATATTTAAGATAGTGGTGGCACTCTGATACCAAAGATGCTGCATTATGCAAAATGATTGGGAGAAAGTTATCAGTTTGGGCCAGTACCTATCTCACATATGTTCTAAAGAGGTATAATGTTTAATAAAAATAGCAGCAGTTCTACTATGCTGAGTACACTGTTAAACTTGAATATTTTGAATAAATGTATTATATTGACAGTAAACTTATACATCTGGGAGCCCAATGCATACATACTTACACATACACATACATAAGAATTTTACTGTTTCTTCATTTAAAAAATGCAGTAATAGATTATGTGGGTGTGTGGGCTCAGTTGGGTCTGACTCTTTGCCACCCTATGGATTGTAGTCCGCCAGGCTCCTCTGTCCATGGAATTTCCCAGGCAAGAATACTGAAACGGGTTGGGTTGGCATTTCCTCCTCCAGGGGATCTTCCCCACCCAAGGATCAAACCCACATCTCCTGTGTCTCTTTCACTGCAGGCGGATTCTTTACCACTAAGCCAATGGGAAGACCCATAATAGATTATATACACAGTCATAGCATCAAGAATCACTCAACATTTCTCCTTAAAGCTTGTTTATATACAAAGGGAGAACAACAACAACATATTAATGTGATATTTGATTTAGATAAAACTAATTAAGATTTTGCATCTCTATTTAATATAGTTTGGTATTTGGTCAACTCAACTGAAATGTTAAATATTTTACCATGTTTTATGTAAATTTCCTTTTGAAAAAAGCAATATTGAATTTTTTAAAAAATACCAAAATGAAGTATATCTTTTGGAATAAAAATACAGACAACCAAAATGATATTAAAAGCAAACAAATATTAATTTATTTTGAACCAAACATCATAGGTAAAGTCATGGCTTTTGGCAATGTGCTAATTTTCAAAATTGAAGTATCAGAAGCTATCATCACTCAAGTAATTTGGAATTGCTTAATATATTAGACCAGTGATTCACAAATCCTGCTGTATATTAGAATCATCTGGGGAATTTTTAAAGATCCCAAGGCTGAAATTGTATCAGATACCAGTTACATTAGAATGTCCAGGGTGGGAGTCAGGTGTCAGTGTGTTAAAAGCTTTAGGAGATTCAATGTACAGTAAACACACATTTGTCCATTTTTGCTGAGCCAGCCTCCAAGTGCTTATGAGTTATTTTGTTGTTGTTGTTGCTACAGGAAATTATATATTAACTTTCCAATTCTAGGGCCCTAAAAGTAAAAACCTCATTTCCAAATCTTTAATTAAAAAATAAACAAACAAAAAACCCCTAAAAAACTGTAAGCCAGTAATTGCATTGTGATTTTGGGTTATAACAGTAAATGAAATGCTTGTTCAGCCAGGCAGTGTTACATTTACTTTGTTGTTGTTGCTGTGGAGCCCCTAAGTCATGTCTGACTCTTTGTGACCCCATGGACTGTAGCCCACCAGTCTCTTCTGTCCATGGGATTCTCCAGGCAACAATACTGGAGAATCTTGCCATTTCCTCCTCCAGGGGATTTTCCCAGCCCAGGGATCAAACCCACATCTCCTGCACTGGCAGGTGGATTCTTCACCACTGAGCCACCAGGGAAGTTACGTTCACATTAATCACAGCAATTTAATTTAAAAAATATGCATTATGATAACAGATAATACTTTTCTAACTGTTCTCCCTTCAGTCATAGTAGAAAAGAAAAAAAAACAGAAAAAACAACTTAAGTCAGGAAATGGACCTCTAGAAAAGTTTAGGGTAGTCATGAATGTGTAGAATTTAAATAAATTCAATACATATTTGTATCAAAATGCTAGGGGGAAAATATTATGTCTTACTTAAGTGTTAAGAACTTAGAATAATTTTTATAGCATTACTACTATTTTTAAAATGAAATGAGTAAAAATAAACACCAAGTAAAACCAAGTAAATACATATATATGGTAAAACTGTGTGGTAATCAATCAGTTTTTTCGTGGAAATAAAGCTTAGACAATTTTGAGGGCTCTTAAGAAAGAACTGGGTCAGGAAGATTCCCTGGAGAAGGGATAGGCTACCCACTCCAGTATTCTTGGGCTTTCCCTGTGACTCAGCTGGTAAAGAATCTGCCTGCAATGTAGGAGACCAGGGTTCAGTTCCTGGGTTGGGAAGATCCCCTGGAGAAGGGAAAGACTGCCCATTTCAGTATCCTGGCCTGGACTGTATAATCCATGGAGTTGCAGAGTCAGACATGAAAGAGCAGCTTTCACTTTCAAGGAAGAAAAAATTACCAAACACAGTGGCCTAACCAGGGCTTTAGAAGGGGCTCAGGCAACTGATGAGTCTTAAAATTTAACTTTCATTAACTTCACTTGAAATCTACCTCTGAGTTACCAAATACTGGTTTTATTTAAAATTCTGTTATCCTGATTCCATCTTTACCTGTGTGGCAACTCCTTTTTGTCCTTCTTCATCCATCTCATAAATGCTCATTCTTTATCTTGTTGCTATTTTCTTTTGGAATATCATGCATTTAAAATTACTATCACTATTTAGAAACACAAATCCAAATTTTTATTATAGCAATTAGTCCATTGCAAAATGTAATTTTATGTCCCCAATTTCTGATTAACCCTTTTCTTTCTGGAATTCATTTTTGTCATATGCAGTGAAACCTCACTGCAATAATGTAATGAGTAGAAAGTTGTTCAGTCATGTCCAACTCCGCAACCCTAAGGACTATATAGTCCATGGAATTCTCCAAGCCAGAAGCAGGAACCAAAAAGAGCCAGAATTACTGGTTTCTGATCACTTAAGTCAGCCTAAGTTTTAAAGAAATGTCTTGGTAATCTTTTAACTAAATTTCATATTCTCTTCTTACGGACTTTAGAAAGTTTTTTTTTTAGGTTATTGGATCTCTTTAGTCTAAAATATTTGCAATAGTTCATTAGTTACATCTACCTTCTTACAAACTACTTTCTACCAGCTTGCTGGTACATTCAACATACCCAAACTAAGATTTACATAGATACTTTCCACTTTTTCATTTGTTGTTCATTATTAAGGTCCAATATATTGGAAAATTAGTATATTATACATCTAGCAGGGAGGTCAATGTGTCTATATGAATGAGGAAAGAAGAAAATGAACTCAATGATTAAAATTTTTTCTACATGAAGTCACTGCAGCAACAGGGAGTTCTTAGATAGTCTATGTGATAATGATAGAATGTTCAAATGCCTTGATTATAGAAATTGAATTAGAATCTAGGTAAAGCGTGAAGGATAAGAAATTCATTATCCTGTGGTTTCAAGGATTATTCCCTTGTATTATCTACAGAGAGCAGAGATTTCAAAACAAGCCTTTCTGGTTCCAAAAACTTTGCTTCTTCTCTTACTCACTGTTTGGTGGTATGTTTCAACTCACTTTGTTAAGACAAATAACCAAATTCCAGTGAAAGTATTTATATTAATAAATATAGGCATGACATAATTCTATATTTACACTAACTTGTATGAAATACTGCTTCACCAAAATTTTGGTGGCATATTAAGAAAGTAACCAAGCTTATAGCAATGGTCCTCAGTGAAGGGTAATTTCCCCTCAGCATAGAAATTTACAAATGTCTGGAGATCTTTTTGGTTGTGACAACTAAGAAACAGTGGAAATGCTGATATATAGTGGGTACAGGCCAGGAATGCTATAAACAGAGTGATTATCTATGTCAAATATCAATAACACTCTGACTGAGAAACTTTGACCTACATATAGTAGACTTAGTTCATGTGCCCTCATTTAAAATTAAACATATTTTAAATGAGAATCAATTGTGAAAATGTTCATTCTTTTTGAAAATTATAAGTCTCAATTGTAATAACATGCTTTAGCCTTTTGGAGTTCATAAAGAACTGCTTAATCTTTACTTACTTAAAACTTTATTTATTGAAATGTTTTTATAAAAATAATGTTCATCAAATATATACTGGTATAATCTAAGCATGCAGACACAATCTTTTATACTTCATCATAACCCCAGTATCTCCATAGTCAACTGATACTATGCACATTTTAAAAAGTTTGTTTAATTGATGAACTAATATACTAATATAACAACTGTAATTCCTGGGGCAGAATCTTTTACTCAGGATAAAATGAAATTAGTGAAAATTAATACCAAGGAGAAAAAAACTGGGCTACCCAGGTGGCCTAGTGGTAAAGAATCTGCCTGCCAATGCAGGAAACACAGGTCTGATCAAACCCAGGTCTCCTGTATTGTAGGCAGATTCTTTATCTTCTGAGCCACCAAGGAAGAATCCAACACTTATATAATAATAAACGGGTCAATTTTCAAGAAGGCATAACAATTCTAAATATATAAGCTCTAAAAGATCTCCAAAATACGTAAGGCAAAATTCATAAATCTGAATAAAGAAATAGCTAAATCCACAACAACACTCCTCTCAGTAACTTATTGAACACGGGACATCAGCTTAATAAAACATAGATGACTTAAACAACATAATCAACCAACTATCTAATTGAATTTATTGAGTATACTCCCATCCAACATCAGTGGAAAACACATTCTCTTCAAGTGCACATGGAGTATTCACCAGGATGGACAATTTTCTGGATCACAAAATAAACTTTAACACATCTAGAGAGTAGAAATCATACAGAGCATGCTTTAGAAATATAACAGAATTAAACTAGAAATCAATCATAGAAAGATACCTGGAAGGAATACTTTATAATGTTTGGAAATTAAACAACACATTCCTAAATAACCCAAGGTCAAAAAAGAAGGCGTAATGAAAAAAAAATTTTTGAACTATGAAAATACAACATATCAAAACTGTGGAATAAAGCTAAGGTAGAACTTAAAGGAAAGTTTATGATATTAAGTGCTTATATTAGAAAAGAAGAAAGATCTAAAATCAGTAACCCTAGTCTCTATTTAGATATTGAGAAACTAAAAACTGCAGAAAAAAGATCAAAGTTCAAACAAAAGCAATGAAATAAGAAAGGTGCAAGAAGTCATAGAGTTATAGAATCCAGGCAGTATGGCTCTAGAATCTGTATGCTTAACTAGAACTGGAACACTGAAAAGATCAGTAAGCAAAGTTATACATAGACACATAAGCATGAACTAAGATAAATTAACTAAAGTAATAACCAGCAGTAACATTTAAGTTAAGAAGGAGGCAATCCTTAAAGAATTTTAAAGGCTTATACAATTTAGATGATAGGCACATTTATTAATTTCAAACTTAAGTCGAGTAAATAAGTTGTCTTTAATTTAATAAGAAAAATAATATAAATATAATAATAATATTTATAGGAAGCTAAGGTTAAAAAGTGGGGAATAGTGGAATAAAAAGTAATTAATCAAAAAGAAAGCAGAAATAATTTGGAATAAAAGACTAAACAATCACAAAATACAATAACATGTATATGTAATCATTATAAATGTCAGTCATTTATAGAAAATCCACAAGTTGATAAATTTGCTAAAACAAAACAGTAACAAAATTTTGCTTTAATCTGTCTAAAAGAGGCAATTCTAATCACAGAAAATTTGAAAGTGAAAGAATGAAAAAATATAGTAGGCCAATAAGACAAAAAAGAGGGCTATGCTAATATTAAATAAGAGGCAATTTAAGAGGGAAAAAAAGGCACTATGAAGATGAAAGAGGACACTATGTAATAGTAAAATGCTATAATTCATCAAGAAGATGCAAAATTTCTAAGCCTATATAGAGTTAATGGCATAGTCTTGAATATATAAGGCAAAAGGAGCAAGAAATAATTATAAAATATTATATATGAATCATTTTGCAATTGATAGATGAAGCAGGAAAAGTTTAACAAACTAATGGACGTGCATAAATAGAAGTCATCATCCAACAATTAAAAATGTGCATTCCTGTCATTCATTCATGAATGTTTATAAAATTTACCATATAAAAAGTGTTAAAAATAAAAGTTATATTAAATAGATCATATTTCCTGAGAAATATGCAATAAAAATAGATATCAGAAACATAGAAATAATACAGAAAACCTCACTTTATTTCAGAAATTTAAAAAATATTCTAAGTAACTCAGGATTTGAGTTCAATATTATGAAGCAAATAAGAGGAGGATATCTACTTCATATGAAACTAAGCTATAGTCAGGGGACAATTTAGAGCTTTGGTGTCCCATTTAAAAAGTTAGAAAACAATCAGCTGGAAAAAAATTAGTAATATTAAATAGTGAAAAGAAGCTTCTATTGCTATTAAAATAAAACAAAGATTAAACAAATAGGTTCAAAACAGTCATTTGTTTTTTGAGTAGATACTAAGCTGGAAATGAACATTTGCCAAGTCTTATGAAGAAAAAAGAAAAGACACAAAGTATATTAGGAACTAAAGAAAGGAATAAAGTATTTACATCAGATATTTTTAAATAATATGTGAACACTATGAACAATTTTATGGCATTGATCAGAAAATCTAGACCATACGGGCATTTTCCTAAACAAATTCAACTTAGTAAATTTGTTCAAAGGAAATAGAAAAGCTGAATAAAGTCATTACTATCTTTAAAATTATATCAATTTATTAAAATCCACAAATAATAAAACTTCAGACACCAGAAGTTTTTCAAGGAAATTATGTCAAATACTTAAAAGGCACAAAAACTCAATGTTTAATACACTATTTTCGAACATATATAAAGAACTTCTACTAATATATTCTTAATTCTGAAATCAGGCAACAACAGGTTACTAAATATAATTCTTAAATAAAACTTAGCAAATTAAATCAGGCAATGTAAAAAAATACAGTAAAATATGACCAGATTGCATATACAAGTAAGTCTCCTACATACTAACCTTCAAGTTTGAATTTTCAAAGATGCAAATGTGCATCTGGCTCCAGCAAGAACCAGAACCTGTGCCATGAACACCAGACATGCGTGACATTACCGCTTGCTCTTGTCTCCTACCCCTGATGATGCTTCAGCTCTGTCATCTCCCACATATTCTCTCTCCCCTGCCAGTAACTCTTCTTGCCTGTTCCCTAGTTGCACTCCCTGTATGTCAGCTTTCTACTGCAGTGTAAGATTATATTATACTGTGTAAGTGAAAGATTATACTGTAAGATTAAAATTTTTCATTTTTTGTTTGTTTTTTTTTAATCTATTATTTGCATGAAAAGTATCATAAGCCTATTACAGTACAGTACTATATAGTCAATTGTATTAGTTGACTATTGAACTAAATTTTTGGACTTATGAACAAACTGGATTTACAAATGTGGTCTCAGAATGGAACTCATTCATATGTAGTGGCCTTACTGTTAATATTTGAAAATCTATTGATGTTATTCTAATTTAATTTGAAGATTAAATTAATAAAGATTATAAAGTGAAGTAGAAGTCATTTAATAATATGCAATATTCATAAACAATAAAAGGTCTTAAACTACAAATACTAGTCAACTTTTAAAATAAAAAGCTTACATCAAATATTATTCTTAACAGTTATTAAGACCATTGCTTTTAAATTCATGAATGAGATGAGATGGCAACTATCATTGCTTTCTCTTAAATTAGAGGATAATTGCTTTACAATATTGTGTTGGTTTCTGCAGTACAACAACGCGAAAGTGAAAGTTGCTTAGTCATATCCGCCTCTTTGCGACCCCATGGACTATACAGTTTATAGAATTCTCCAGGCAAGAATACTGGAATGGGTAGCCTTTCCCTTCTCCAGGGGATCTTCCCAACCCTAGGATCAAACCCAGGTCTCCTACATTGCAGGTGGATTCTTTACCAGCTGAGCCACAAGGGAAACCCAAGAATACTGGAGTGGGTAGCCAGCCTATCCCTTCTCCAGCAGGTCTTCCCGACCGGAGAATCCAACCAGGGTGTCCTGCATTGCAGGTGGATTCTTTACCAACTGAGCTATTGCTATAAATACACATATATCCTTTCCCTTTTTACTCCCCCGACCCCACCCCTCTAGGCTATCAGGAGCACCAAGCTGGGCTCCCTGTGTTGTGCAGCAGTATCTCACTAGCCATCTGTTTCACACATGGTAGTGTACATATGTCAGTGCTACTCTCTTAGTTCGTCCCACCCTCTCCTTCCCCTGCTGTGTCCAGAAGTCCATTCCCTATATCTGCATCTCTATTCCTGCCCTGCAGATAGGTTCATGAGTACCATTTATCTAAACACCATATATATGTGTTCAGTTCAGTTCAGTTCAGTTCAGTCGCTCAGTCATGTCCGACTCTTTGTGACCCCATGAATCGCAGCACACCAGTCCTCCCTGTCCATCACCATCTCCCGGAGTTCACTCAGACCCACGTCCATCGAGTCCATGATGCCATCCAGCCATCTCATCCTCTGTCGTCCTCTTCTCCTCCTGCCCCCAATCCCTCCCAGCATCAGAGTCTTTTCCAATGAGTCAACTCTTCTCATGAGGTGGAATATGATATTTACTTTTATCTTTCTGACTTACTTTACTTCCTATATCAGGCTTTAGGTTCATCTACCTCACAACTGACTCATTCATTGCTTTAAATGGCTGATGTGTACCAAAACTTCTTTATCCCTTCATCTATCAATGGATATCTCGGTTGTTTCCATGTCCTGACTATTACAAATTGAGCTGCTATGAACATGGGGGCACATGTGTCTTTTTCATTTATGGTCTTCTCAGGGTATATGACCAGTGGTAGAATTGCACCTCTGATATCTCTTATATTGGCAAGAAGGTTCCTTACCATTAGTACAACCTGGGAAGCCCACATGGCAGTTTTATTACCAGTTTTTAAAGAAATCTCCATACTGTTCTCCATAGTGGCTATATCAAGATCATTGCTTTTATTTGATGTTGTACTAGAGGCTCTAACCAGGAGAGGAATATAAGAAAAAATACCATAAAAAAGTCCAATCAACTTATGTCCAAATAGAAAACTCAAAAGAATTTATAAGTATATTATTACTTTTAATACAGTCATTCAAGAAGTTTGCTTATACAAGTATTAATTGTATTAATATATACTATACTGGCAAAAACTGATAAAAGAAAAAAAATATTGGATTCTGAAAGAAAAAAGAAAATTCTCATGTACCAGAGCAACAAAGATGTTAATGAACTTAAGAATGATGAGAGAATATTATAAAACTTTAGAAACATTAAAAAAATGAAGACATATACCATGTTCATGGATATGAACACTGCTCAAGTTAATCTACAACTTTAAGAAACTTCAACACAACTTTCACCCATAGCCAATGCGATTTTCACTGTATTTAAACAAATGATTATGCAATAAATGTAGAAGAGGAAAAGGTCCATGAAAGCCCAGATATTTGAAGAAAAACAAGTAGAAAGGACATCTCCAATTAAACATAAAGGCATACTTGCATATTAAAAAGGGCATGTATGATATTATTACAGAAGTCAACATACAAGTAGTATAGAATAAAACCCTGAAATGAGAGCTATGTCTGGATGAGAAGTTGATATCTGAATGCCATTCTGGACCAATGGGTAAATGATGGATTATTTAATAAATGATCCTAAAACAATTGATTATACCTATGGAAATCATACAGTCAAATCCCAAACACAAAATATACATAAAGTAGATAAATGACTTAAATATAAAAGCAAATCTTTTAGAAAAATAAGAAACAGTAATATCAAATAAAGGACAGAAATGCTAGGGACCTAACTGAAGCAGAAGATATTAAGAAGAGGTGGCAAGAATACACAGAAGAACTGTACAAAATAGATCTTCATGACCCAATTAATCACGATAGTGTGATCATTCGCATAGAGCCACACATCCTGAAATGTGAAGTCAAGTGGGCCTTAGGAAGCATCACTACAAACAAAGCTAGTGGAGGTGATGGAATTCCAGCTGAGCTATTTCAAATCCTGAAAGATAATGCTGTGAAAGTGCTGCACTCAGTATGCCAGCAAATTTGGAAAATTCAGCAGTGGCCATAGGACTGGAAAAGGTGAGTTTTCATTCCAATCCCTAAGAAAGGCAATGCCAAAGAATGCTCAAACTACTGCACAATTGCACTCATCTCACATGCTAGTAAAGTAATGCTTAAAATTCTCCAAGCCAGGCTTCAGCAATATGTGAACCATGAACTTCCAGATGTTCAAGCTGGTTTTAGAAAAGGCAGAGGAACCAGAAATCAAATTGCCAACATCCGTTGGATCATCCAAAAAGCAAGAGAGTTCCAGAAAAACATCTATTTCTGCTTTATTGACTATGTCAAAGCCTTTGACTGTGTGGGTCACAATAAACTGTGGAAAGTTCTTCAAGAGATGGGAATACCAGACCACCTGACCTGCGTCCTGAGAAATCTGTAAGCAGGTCAGGAAGCAACAGTTAGAACTGGACATGGAACAACAGACTGGTTCCAAATAGGAAAAGGAGTATGTCAAGGCTGTGTATTATCATGCTGCTTATTTAACTTATAGCAGAGTACATCATGAGAAATGCTGGGCTGGAGGAATCACAAGCTGGAATCAAACAGCTAGGAGAAATATCAATAACCTCAGATATGCAGATGACACCACCCTTATGGCAGAAAGTAAAGAGGAACTAAAAAGCCTCTTGATGAAAGTGAAACAGGAGAGTGAAAAAGTTACCTTAAAGCTCAACAATCAGAGAACGAAGATCATGGCATCGGGTCCCATCACTTCATGGGAAATAGATGGGGAAACAGTGGAAACAGTGGCTGACTCTATTTTTCTGGACTCCAAAATCACTGCAGATGGTGATTGCAACCATGAAATTTTAAAAGACACTTACTCCTTGAAAGGAAAGTTATAACCAACTTAGACAGCATATTAAAAAGCAGAGTCATTACTTTGCCAACAAAGGTCCCTCTAGTCAAGGCTATGATTTTTCCAGTGGTCATGTACGGATGTGGGAATTGGATTATAAAGAAAGCTGAGTGCCGAAGAATTGATGCTTTTGAGCTGTGATGTTGGAGATGACTACTGAGAGTCCCATGGACTGCAAGGAGATCCACCCAGTCCATCCTAAAGGAGATCAGTCCTGGGTGTTCATTGGAAGGACTGATGTTGAATGGAACTCCAATATTTAGGCCACCTGATACGAAGAGCTGACTCACTGGAAAAGATCCTGATGCTGGAAAAGACTGAGGGCAGGAGGAGAAGGGGACAACTGAGGATGAGATGGTTGGATGGCATCACCGACTCAATGGACATGGGTTTGGGTGAACTCCGGGAGTTGGTGATGGATAGGGAGGCCTGGCGTGCTGCGGTCATGGGGTCGCAAAGAGTCAGACATGACAGTGACTGAACTGAACTGAACTGAACTGATTATTAAATATGTTTATTGTCTCAGTATAGGAAATGGAATCATAATAAAAGATTTAAAAAAACACAAACCATAAAGAAAATATTGATACATCTGATTATATTAAGTTAAAAAAAACTTTTTTGTTTGTTTTATAATATCAAAAGATACCATAAGCAAAGCAAAAAGACAAAGTGCTAACTGGAGGAAACATTAAACAGCAATATAAAATGATGATTATGTGAAAATGTAAGAATACTGTGAGGAAATATTAATTTCAAAATTATATTTAGTACATAGACTTCAATTATATAAAACACACACACAAATACACACATTTAGATGACAGATGTAGATAGATGAGAAACAGGAAAAGAGAGACTCACACAGAAAGAAAGAGAGATACTCACTAATGGGCCTTATCTTTCAACTTTATCTTGCCACCATTTCCAAATGAATCATGATAATACATGGCAATATATCAGTGTCTTATGGTATCACTGTATGTTAGACCATAGAATGTTCAGGTTTTTCACCCTTAACCTCAATTGCTGAATTCCTGTTAGACTACCCAAACCTGACTAAATACCTCTACTTAACCATTGCCCACATATGGTACCCAGAGTGACTCCCAAACTTTGGCACTTTTTACTTCTTTCTCATGTAGCTTCAATCCTTTGCTCCTTCTCTCCCATCTTCTCATCTACTCAATAATCAATTCTTGCCACATCAATTTCACTTTTATCCTTTTTCAAAATGAATGCTTTACTCTGTTTATCATATCAAAATTAACTTTACAATCCTTTTGACAAACTTTTCTCAAACTATTAATTAATTCAAAAGCTTATGAATTATTTACTTAGGTTCATTTTCTTACTCGGGAACCTGGCAGTTCCATTTATTCCTTTTTGTTTTCTTTTAAATCACTTAAATTTATAATTACCTTGAAATTGACACACCTCTGCTTACAATTATTTCCAAACATCATGTATTTTCAAAAATATATAATAATTTTGATGGAATTAGTTAATATATTTTGAATCTGTTTTGTAACTTTATTATAAATATTAGTTTTGTAAAATATATTCTTTCTAAAGAGAATAATAATGCTTTCCATCACCACTTCCCATTTAACTATAAAGCTCATATAAGCTTGATTGAAAAAAAAGCAGTTTACAGTGTAAATAAACGACAATTTATAAGTCAGTTCTTCCCCTTCTCAGTGTCAGTCTCCACTGATAGGGATACAGACACTGTAACAAGTAGGAAGGTAAGTAAATAAGTTATATTAAAAATACATTATTACCTATCTATAATTTCTATATATGATATATACAGAAATATATACAAAATATGTTTCACAAACATTCATACATATAACATACATACACATGTAAAATTTTCTATACACATAACCTTTCAAATGCCTATAGAAATTTTCAGCCCAAATAAAACTGTAGTGGTCAACCATTAGGACATGAATATTATTCTACCTTTATATATGGAGATTATCTCAATTTTAGTCACTGCCTGAAATATATACATATATATATATATATATTTGTTTGTATGTTTGGTCAAAAGACATTTCAGTGGTTTCCACCTAGATCACAAGAATTTGGAATGGGGAAGTAAACCTTACAGATTATCTTTTGGTTTTATATAGGAGGAAAAAAATGGAATTTAGAAACAGCCAGTACGCAAACAACATATCTGGGGCTTGCCTGGTAGCTCAGAGGGTGAAAAATCTGCCTGCAATGCAGGATACTCAGTGTCAATCCTTGGGTCAGGAAGATCCCCCAGAGAAGGAAATGGCAACCCACTCCAGTATTCTTGCCTGGATGACTCCATGGACAAAGCAGCCTGGCAGGCTATACAGTCCATGGGGCCACAAAGAGTCGGACATGACTGAGTGACTAACACTTTCACTTTCAAACAACATATTCAGAAAATATTTAGGAATGGTAATTAACTGGTAGTGAGCCAGTTCAATCATGAAATCTACTAAGCTGTGAATTAGAAAGAAGGTCAAAGGGAATGATATGCTATTAATCAAGGCACATTGCCTTGTAGGAACTAAGGAATACAAGAATGAGGTTGTTAATTATTTTCTCTGATTAGGTAACCTATTTCTCCTCATGTGCATTTAAATATTAATCAGAGATTCACTTCAGTACAGGATTGTTCAAAAGGATAAAATGAGGGAAGAGTTCAAGTATAAGATAAAGAGCCACTTAAAGAGGATGATAAGAGTCACCTGCTTGCTAAACGTAGCATTTAATAATTACTAAAGCTCCTTGTAAACTTTATGATAGATTTCATTTTTGCTGTCTTATAAACAGAACTTTTATGTTAGTGAAATTAGTTTAGTGTTTGACTTTCAAACTCTTATAAAAAATTATTAAATCTTCTACTTTGAAACCTATTGTTACTTAAGTTTTAGGCTCCACAGTTTCTAATATACTAGAAGATTGGTATGCAGTGGTAGAAAGAACAGGTACAATTCTCTATGATAAATGTCTGATCTTCAATTTACATAATCACTTTTAAAAGCACAGCCAGGTTTTTAACATACAAAACACTTTCTTTTCATTAAGAGATAAAGTCACTAAACTAACCAATTTTAAAAGGGCAATTTTTTCTCCAAGAATCTTAAACTCTGAAGATGTCTTTCCCGAATCAAAAAAATTAATTAGAGTGGACTGTGTTAGTTATTACAAGCAGACTGTCAAGGGTCATTCCACTTAAATCATTGAGTAGTAAGCTGAGTTAATTATTCAGAGTCCTTGTATGTACAAAATATTTAAAATGTAACTGAGAGTTAAATGGATTCATCACATTCTTTCTCAGATGATTTTTTTAAAGTAGATGAAAAAGTTGCAAGAACTCACAAATATATATATTAATATTTGCAGCTCATATTATGTGCTTTTTTGTAACTCATATTAAGGAAATTGCAAATACTCACACAATATAACTATCTCTAGTGTAAAGGCACACTTGTATTTGCATATAAGAGACAGGACAGTGAAAAGGACTCAAAAAGATTGCCAGACAAATGTTTTTAAATTGTATGTTGATAGTTTGCTTTATCTTTGTCCATAATTTAGTAAATAAATATAATTTCAAAACACTAGGGTTTTGAGTTTCAAACTTTTGAGAACTTTGTTCTGTTTATCTTGTGCTTGAAAAGGATTAAAGAATAAGATAGGGAGAAAATCCAACTCAGTGTAGACCACAAACAATCTTAGATTCACTTGGAAATTCCAAAGGGGTATTTGAAGGCAAGAAATGAATAGTATTAATGAATAAGCATGCACAGCCAGTATGGAGGCTAATTCTTCATTTGCAGTTGAGGAAACAAAGAGGTTAAATGACTTCTCAAAGGTTCACCAACAAGTTAGCAGAAGTATCAGATTTACAAATCAGTAACTAAATCAAACATTTAGTGGGTAAAAATCCATGCCCGCACTTAAAAACTAACATATTTTCAGAGAATACCAGCATAGAAAAACACAGACTATTTCTCTCTAAATCACCAATAAACTATTTATAAAATCCTCTGAGAAGAAAAAACTTTTCCTAGTGATAGTCATAAAAATTGTCGAGTTGAATGTATCCCAGATTCTGGTAGACTTTTCTACAACTACTTACAGGAGTGAGGGGATATCTACCCTCCTTTTCACTCATGGATCACCAAATATACCAGTTATAATTCAAACTCACCAGTTATAATTCAAATTCAAATTCTAGAGTCAGATAGATAAGAGGCTCAAACTAGTTTCCGTTGTTCATAATTCACTCAATAAGATCCCAGAGTACTTATATACAAACAAGAGACCATGTTAATTTATAATAAAAACATCATGAACCTAATGAGTCATTTAAGTGGAACATAAATATACAATTTAGACAAAGGGAAATATAAAGAGAATACCAACATATGGGAAAATATCTACATTTGGTAATAACCAAAGGGCTTCCCTGGTGGCTCAGATGGTAGAGTCTGCCTGCAATGCAGGAGACCTGGGTTCAATTCCTGGGTTGGGAAGATCCCTTGGAGAAGGAAATGGCAATCCACTCCACCATTCCTGCCTGGGAAATCCCATGGATGGAGGAGCCTGGCAGGCTACAGTCCATGGGGTCACAAAGAATAGGATATAACTGAGTGACTAACACTTGCACTTTTACTTTTCAAAGGACATTCATTCATTTTAAGACATGATTTTATGCCTAGGAAGTTCATTTCATAAATGATAATGTTATATATATAACATTATATATAATATATATCAGAGAAGGCAATGGCACCCCACTCCAGTACTCTTGCCTGGAAAATCCCGTGGGCGGAGGAGCCTGGTAGGATACAGTACATGGGGTTGCAAAGAGTCGGACACAGCTTCACTTTCACTTTTCATTTTCATGCATTGGAGAAGGAAATGGCAGCCCACTTCAGTGTTCTCGCCTGGAGAATCCCAGGGATGGGGGAGCCTGGTAGGCTGCCATCTATGGAGTCACACAGAGTCGGACACAACTGAAGCGACTTAGTATTAGCATAATATATATAACATATATATCATATATAATGTTAACATTATATACTGCAGATAACTGATATCATTCATATAATGCTGATAACAATATAAATTGCCCTCCTCTAAGTGTATATATACATATACGAATATGTATATATCAAGAGCTATTAAAATGCTTGTAAATTTTGACCTAGCTCTAAATTTTGGCCAGTTCAAAGATGTCTTTCTTGAGATTTAATACACAGAGAGGCACTGTAAAAGCAGAAACACTACTGTTTAATATAAACAGTAAAACTCTGTTTTCTTTCCTGATCATGCCCAGAATTTTACTGACTTTTAGGATTATGAGGGCAACTTTAGGCATATGTATTCTGAAAATAGTCTACAGTGATTCCTAGGTCCTTAGATCACCTAGAACTTTGTGTTTACTGACTTTAAACTAGTTCTCATCTATAGCAGAGGATTATAACTTGTGATGACATCATTTTCTCATATGTGGCATACTCCCATGGGCGCACCCTGAGTTGTCAACAATTCATTATGACTGAAAGCAACACCACCCCTTTCCTACTCAAAAAATCATTTCACAATTCAAGAGAATGAGAGTTTTTCATAGGCATAGCACTGATTCAGTTCTAACATAAAAGAAGCAATCCTCAAAATTTGATAAAGTATCACTCACAACAAACACAACACTGACTGTCACACATCAGCTTGTCATGGCACCATGTACAGGAGGTTCTGACTTGGATCAACAGCCATTGTAAGAACATCTTGACAATATCTGTCACTGGAAGCCAAAAACTGCACACTGAATTTTGTTGTGTTACTCTTATTATTCTAATAAAACAATATACGGCATTATTAGATGATAACCCTTTATCAGGCCCTATGGCATCCCCGATGGCTCAGCAGCAAAGAATCCACCTGCAATGCAGGAGATGGGGGTTCCATCCCTGGAGGAGGAGAGATCCCCAGAGTAGGAAATGGCAACCCACTCCAGTATTCTTGCCTGGGAAATCTCATGGACAGAGGAGCCTGGCAGGCTACAGTCCTTGGGGTGGAAAAGAGTAGGACTGAGTGACTAAACAGCAACAACAAAAATGTTACTTTACATATTTTATCTTGTTTAACACTTATAATAGTTCTGTAGGTGACCACTATTTTAGTCTTTATTTTACAGAGAGGAAAACTGTACTTAGTGTAAGTAATTGCCCAAAGTATAGTAACAAAACCAAATACAAATATAGGGCTACCAGATGTCAAAGTAGTCCATGGAGTCACAAAAGAGTTGGACACAACTTAGCGACTGAACAACGTCAGTCTGTTCTCATAACCAGTGCTTTTTATTTTTCCCACATGAAATTTCTTGAAGTATTGAGAATTACTCGCCTATGCAATCTTCTCTACGGCAAGTAATGTCCTTCTCCCTCTAGATTCCAAACTGTGCTTTCTAGCGGCACCATGACTATTTTAAAATTATTACAAGTTTGTGTGGAGAAAATCTACATATTTTAAACACTGTGTGTGTGTGTGTGTGTGTGTGTGTGTGTGTGCTTTTAAAATATAAACAAATTGAAATCTACATTATGTTTCTCAGTATTTGTTTTCTTAAGAATCTATCCAGGAAATGTTTCCATATCATCATATATTGGGCATTCTCAGCAGACAGTTAACTTGTCTCTAGGTGTTTGCTACTACAGACAATATCATCATAAAGAGTCTGCAAATATCTTTGCCAATAATGTGTGAGTCGTTCTAGAGACAGTATCCCTGAGTCAACAGGTATGGATTTTTTTTGTTTTCTTTTTGAGAGAAAAGGTCAAATTACTTCAAAGTCATTGTAATCATTTATGCACACACCAACACTATATGGCAATAAAAGGCGTGTTTTCCCACAATCTCATTGATAACAATATTAACAGAAATTTCTATTTTGGCTAAAATGAAGAGTAAAAATATTACACTGTTGTTTATACTTGCATTTCTTTAATTATTTGTAGAAATCAGGCATTTTACCATATGTTTAAAAGTTTATTTTTTTCTTTGAATTACATTCAACTATCTATTTGCCTGCAAAGCTGTTTGCTATTATCTTGATTCATAAGTTATTTATATATTAAAATTAATATTCATTTAAAATATGTTTAAAATACTATTTATGACATGCATATTTTTTAAAAATTTCATATAGTTAAATTTCATTATTTGCTTCATTGTATACTTTACTGTGTTTATTGTACAGAGGAATTCTTACTAGATTTAAAAAAATATATTCTTTCTTACTTCCTCCTTTGTACAAATTTTGTAACTATTATTTTTCATTTACAAATGTATTTCATCTGAGATAAACAACAAGGTTCTACTGTATAGCACAGATAACAATATTCAATATTATATGATAAACTATAATGGAAAATAGGAGAAGGCAATGGCAACCCACTCCAGTACCCTTGCCTGGAAAATCCCATGGATGGAGGAGCCTGGTGGACTGCAGTCCATGGGGTCGCTAAGAGTCAGACACAACTGGGTAACTTCACTTTCACTTTTCATTTTCATGCGTTGGAGAAGGAAATGGCAACCCACTCCAGTGTTCTTGCCTGGAGAATCTCAGGGACGAGGGAGCCTGGTGGGCTGCCGTCTATGAGGTCGCACAAAGTTGGACACGACTGAAGCGATTTAGCAGCAGCATAATGGAAAATAGTATTAAAATATATATATATACATAACTGAATCACTTTGCTGTATAGTAGAAATCAAAATTATAAATCAAGTATAATAAAAATTTGTTGTTTTATATATATATATATATAAATAAAATCAGATGCCCAGGATCAAAGCCTATGCCCATCTGAGAGTTTACCATATATATATATATGTATATTTATTTGAATAGTACTTCTGACTCTGTGCAATGCTTCTTCATTTTCTTGATACTGTTCTTTGAAACACAAAGATTTTTGATTTTGATAAGTCAACTTTTTTTCTTCTGTTGTTTATGCTTTTAGCATTGTATCTAAAAATCCATTGTTTAATCCAACTTCATGAAGATGTAAAACTATGTTTTATTCTAAGGATTGTATAGTTTAAGCTCTGAAGCTACTGATCATTTCGAGCATATTTTTAATTATTTTGTTAGGTAGGGGTCCAACCTCATCTTCTTGAAAATTAATTTCCAGATGCTGCAACACAATTCACTGAAGAAACAATTCTCTTCCCATTGAATAGTCTTAGTACTCTCATCAAAATCAATTGACTAAAATGTAGGGGTTTATATCTGGACTCTCAGTTCTATGTACCTCAGTTTGATTCCAGCACCATACAATTTTAATTACTGTAGCTTTGTGATAAGTTGTGGTATGTTTTCAAGTCAGGAAGAATGGGTCATCTAACATTTTTTCAAGCTGGTTTTAGAAAAGGCAGAGGAACCAGAGATCAAATTGCCAACATCTGCTGGATCATCGAAAAAGCAAGAGAGTTCCAGAAAAACATCTACTTCTGCTTTATTGACTGTGCCAAAGCATTTGACTGTGTGGATCACAATAAACTGTGGACAATTCTGAAAGAGATGAAAATACCAGACCACCTAACCTGCCTCTTGAGGAACCTGTATGCAGGTTGGGAAGCAACAGTTAGAACTGGACATGGAACAACAGACTGGTTCCAAATAGGAAAAGGAGTATGTCAAGGCTGTATATTGTCACCCTGCTTATTTAAATTATATGCAAAGCACATCATGAGAAACGTTGGGCTGAGGGAAGCACAAGCTGGAATCAAGACTGCCGGGAGAAATATGAATAACCTCAGATATGCAGATGACACCACCCTGTGGCAGAAAGTGAAGAAGAACTAAAGAGCCTCTTGATGAAAGTGAAAGTGGAGTGAAAAAATTGGCTTAAAGCTCAAATTCAGAAAACTAAGATCATGGCATCTGGTCCCATCACTTCATGGGAAATAGATGGGGAAACAGTGGAAACAGTGGCTGACTTTATTTTGGGGGGCTCCAAAATCACTGCAGATGGTGATTGAAGCCATGAAATTAACAGATGCTTACTCCTTGGAAGGAAAGTTATGACCAACCTAGATAGTATATTCAAAAGCAGAGACATTACTTTGCCGACTAAGGTCCCTCTAGTCAAGGCTATGATTTTTCCAGTGGTCATGTATGGATGTGAGAGTTGGACTATAAAGAAAGCTGAGCACTAAAGAGTTGATGCTTTTGAGCTGTGGTGTTGGAGAAGACTCTTGAGAGTCCCTTGGACTGCAAGGAGATCCAACCAGTGCATCCTAAAGGAGATCAGTCCTGGGTGTTCATTGGAAGGACTGATGCTGAAGCTGAAACTCCAATACTTTGGCCACCTCGTGCAAAGAACTGACTCATTGGAAAAGACCCTGATGCTGGGAAAGATTGAGAGCAGGAGGAGATGGTGATGACAGAGAATGAGATGGTTGGATGGCATCACTGACTCAATGGACATGGGTTTGGGCGGACTCCAGGAGCTGGTGATGGATGGGGAGGCCTGGCATGCTGCAGTTCATGGGGTCACAAAGAATTGGACACGACTGAGCGACTGAGCGACTACTGAACTGAACTGACATATTTTTGAAAATTTTATAGCTGAAAACTCAGATACCAAGATAATATTAAATGCAGTTTAAGTTTAGCCTCTAAATTGATTTGACATATCATAGCATAAGACTCTTCCTTTAATAAAAAAAAAAATCCAAGAAACCCTATGAATAAATTCATAGAGTAACAAAAGCAAGGAACACAGGAATACCTAGAGTTTCTTTCATTACTCTAAAGAAAACAAATACAACTAGGAAAGATCAGGGAGCAACCAGGAAGGAAGTAGGTTTGATAATAAGATTTAAGATGAAATAAAGATTTTCTGCCCTGAATTTATAATGATGTGCTCTTCAGTAGCTATAAGAAATAATGTTATCTTTTTTCTCTGTAAGTTATTTATTAGATATATAACTTACCGGGATTTTTATCTCTTTTAATTTCTCTATTATGTCCAGTAGTTAGAAATCCTTTCTGCAAGGACACAGATGTGATATCCTCTGCCTAATGAAGTTAAATTTGCTTTAACAATGCACAAACACACCCATTTCTTTCTGCCAGTAGAGAGAATAGACTTAGCTTTAAAACTGCTGTTCTGTGTACCTAAGGGCCTTTAAAGTAGACCCACATACAAACACACAGCTCTGTTTGGTTCCCAGTCATTAAACTCTTCTCATCTATACAGCGTTTATATACTCAGTGAAATCTAGTGGGAAACAAAGGGTTGTGGACACTACTTAACCAAGCTATTCTGTATCACAGGTCAATGGAACCGAGAACACACACTTCCTACAGTAAAATTTGTACTTGCTTGATAAGGTAATGTTTCTAAATCTAGTAAACACTGCTGCATTCAATTTTCCTACTGTAAATCTCATAATCACAAAATTTTATGCTGGTCATCTGAGACACAGCAAGCTTTCGTATTAAAACTTATTTGAATGCTATTTACTTGTCTAGTGAGAATGGATTTGATGTTGCTCCACTGTAATACAATTTTCACCTACAACATCATTTTTGTTTTCTGTATTTTTTTCCCCTCTTTCAGCTGTGGTAACAGTCCTGTTGATTGTCATGGAACAAAAGCCAATATTTGTATGAACCTTTCAGAAAAAACAGTTATATGTTATTGAATGTTGCAGGAGAGGGTCTCTGTATAAATTAAGGAGTATGAACAAGTGCAGGGGTCTTTAAGAATTCTAACATTTGACAGTAAATTCCCTCTTAATGTTATAAGGTAGAGAATTCTAGTGTAGGCTGCCTAAAATAATTAGGAGGCTGACAAATATCTTAAGAAAAACTATAGCAATATCAAACTTTTATTTGACTATTGATAGTTAAAAGTTGAAGGCTGCATGAAACGTAAATCAAAATAGCTCAAGTCTTACGAAGGCAATGAAACATGTATACAGTAGAATATTAAGATATATTCAGGAAGCTATCAGAAACTTGTAAATAGGTGTCAGGTAGAGTTCATGACAAAAAAGAAAAAGATTAAAGACTAACAGTGACCAGACTAATATTTTTAAAATATTAGCTACCTTAAAAAGTAGATATTATTATAGATTTATTTTGTAATAATTTTCTGTACTGTCCACATTTTCTTCATATAATTACAATATTAAAAATAGATTTAAAGATAAATTATTTTGAAGAAGTAACAGATTTCACATTCTAGTTTTGATATTAAGTTCTTCTCATGGAATTTCATACATCTTTCAATTATAGATTACTATTAGGGCATCCTTATAAAAATAAATACAAAGGCTTTATCGAGGAGGCAGGGAATCTTTTATTGATAATTTTTTTAAAAGGGCAAAGAGAAAATATTAAGTTATTGATAATATTTCTTAGGTAGGGAGGTGGCTATGGCTTCCCAGGTAGCTCAGTGCTCTCCTGCCAAATCAGGAGAGGCAGGAGATGTGGGTTCGATCCCTGGGTTAGGAAGATCCCCTGGAGAAGGAAATGGCGACCCACCCCAGTATTCTTGCCTGGAAAATCCCATGGACCGAGGAGCCTGGTAGGCTGTAGTGCATGGGTTGCAAAGAGTCAGACACGACTGAGTATCCGTGCACACTCATGAATGGGTTCCAAGGTGCACTAGTGGTAAAGAACCTGCCTGCCAGTGCAGGAGATGGAAGAGACATGGGTTTGATCCCTGGATGGGGAAGATCCCCTGGAGGTGAGCACAGCAACCCACTCCAGTACTCTTGCCTGGAGAACCCCATGGACAGCAGAGCCTGGTCAGCCACAGTCCATGGGGTCTCAAAGAGTTGGACACAACTGAAGCGACTTAGCACGCAGGCACAGGGAGGTGGCTATACCTTTTTAGTATTATTCTTTATACTTCATATATTACATGTTTTTGTGTCAAATAGTTCATTCTAAAAATGTAAAATGTTATGTCTTTATGGAAGTTACGGTATCTCCCTTATACAAGTTCCAAAGTTGACAAATGCTCAAGTAGAGACATTTAAAAATCAAAAAACTGCCAGCTCCTCAGCCTAGTGAATTCTGAGGCTTATTGTAATATTACTGGTTGAAGTCCTGTTTAAGAACAACCTCACATCCTTAACAACATTAATAAAAGTGATAATAGTGAATGCCATCACAAGTGGATATTACAACTGTAGATTTCTGAGATATGACAATTTATAAAAATTTTCTTTTATCTTTAGATGTTCACACAAACAAATATGCACACACTGCAGGCCAACACCGCAGGAGGAGGAGACTAAGGAAAAATCATATGGTAGAAGGGAAGATTTATTTGATAGTATTTCATATCAAGAAAGAGGACATGATTAAAGGGGTAGGAGGGAACTGTTTCATCTTTAAATGTTAAAACACCTAATCTGTGAGTCAATTGGCAAAGCACAAATAAAATAAGCAAAAGTTCATTTTACTCCAAAATCACATCTTTATTTGGTAACATATACAGGCTTACTGGACTCTCCTGGTGGATCAGACAGTAAAGAATCTGACTGCAATGCTGGAGACTGGTGTTTGATCCCTGGGTTGGGAAGATTCCCTGGAGAAGGGAATGGAAACCCACTCTCGTATTCTTGCCTGGAGAACTCCATGGACAAAGGAGCCTTGTAGGCTAAAGTTCATGGAGTCGCAAAGAGTTGGACACAACTGAGGGACTAATATTTTCACTTTCATAGGCTTACTACTGGATCTTAATTACTCAGTAATGGAGACCCAACTTCATTAAACTATACAGTTTCTTTAATATCAAAAACTGCCTAGCACATAGCTGAGAGGCCATAATTTACAATCAATTTAAGTTAAAATTGCTATTGTCATCTTTTTAAAGTAGTTTGTTGTTAAACTAAAATATATTTTTTCATGTATTTGAGTGCATGTTTATTTATACATATTTTGAGTTAATGACATTATCTAAATTTGGTCCTTTCAAACATTACATTTTACTACTATTCATATATTAAAAAAATAATGGCCATTTTTATGTTCTAGGCACTAATCTAGGCAATAACTTCAAGGATTAATAAGTCATAGTACCTGTACTTGAGAAAATTGTTTCTAAATACATATGATTTATAATATTTTAATATGTAATCTTTATTTACTACATTATTCAGTAAAACCAAATTTAATCTCTAGTCAGTGGCAGTATTCTCACTGGTCACAAATTAAAAGACCAATTTATGCAACTATAAAGATGCCTTATTAATGTTTGTCTTATTATTTTAGGCAATAAAAATGACTTAAATTTTCAGTTATCTGCCACATCATGTTTCCTTAGTCTCCCTCCACACTGTCAGCCCTGTGGGGGGATGAATATGTGTGTGTGTGTGTGTGTGTGTGTGTGTGTGTGTGTGCGTGTGTGTGTACTGGAAGGGTGAAAGAGAGAGAGAATGCTTTTTAACCACTCCCTGCAAAAACACTTTTTCTGACTTGATTATGTTATTTATTTCATGTTGTCTGTTAGGTTATTGAATAACCTCATTGCACTGTTTTTTGCACAAAGGTTAAATATTTTATAAAACTCAAATTGTCCCAGTTTTTCCAACAAAGTATGAACTTGATAAATTTTCATAAATGAACTGAAAAGTTTATAACTGTTTAGTCAGCAGTCCTAAAATATATTACTACTTAAATATCAATACAGTGCTGCTCAGAGACCTCAGTCACATTTAAAAAATATCCATATAGCAATCATAGATTGTATTATTTAGCATTGATGACTATTCTGCATATTTGTTTAGAGTGGAAAATACAGCAACAGAGAAAATGAAAGAAAATGTACCTCCAATGACTTGGGACAAATTTTCAACTATTTCTTTTGGAAACAAATCACAATAAAAACATAATTGGGCTTCATGAAATCAGTAGGCACAGTAAGGAATTTTTCTAATTTTTATTAACATCAGTGGGAAGTATATATGCTTCTTAAATGTTGTTTAAACAGGTGAAAAACACCATGAGGCTTATATAAATGGATTTTAAAACCACGGTCGTTAAAATAGACATTACAAAATGTTAAGAATATATACAATTTTGAAAAATAGGGAACACAAGTACTAAACAAAGATGAAGAAAATTTCACCCTAAACTGAAAATTATAAAGAGCAATTGTTTTTCACATTTCAAATGAGCCTTTTTTTAAAAAAATTACAATACTTAGTGTTAATAAAGATGCAGTAGAATGGACAATCTCATACTTCTGTTGGATATGCTCATTGAACAAACATTTTCCAAAGCTACCTTTATAACATTTCTCTCAAATGACTCATTTTATGCGAAAGAAGGCCATTTCTAGAAACTTTTCATGGTGGAGAAGACATGGCCTTCCTGTTTCTTCTTGGGACATGAAAGAGTTCCCCTCATCCAGTTCAGTCCAACAGCTCCTTTCCCTCCAGATATTTACATTGCTTTCTCCTCTAAAATTTTTCAGCATAAGTCTTCTGGCCTATTCCAATGAAGAGATTTTTCATTCAATCTCAAATTTCACTAAATACATATTGTTTAAATAGTTAAACAAGGAGGCTGTCAGGCTGCCAGTCATCTATTGCTTAGATGACTTATCAAATCCTATAAATACCTCAATATGAAGAAATAAGAAACCTAAGGACAACCAATCACAAACAGCTATAGCTATAAAGCTTGGCTAAAAGCTATAGCCAAGCAAGTGACTGCCTTTATTTGCATCTTCTCTCTTCATTATCTCTGTCTTTCCCTAGCTCTTGCCAGTGCAGTGCTTCCAACCACTTCCGATCTGTCTGATTAGAGAACTGATTTTTGCTCAAATAAACTTAAAATTTTTATTATGCCTTAGTTTATCTTTTAACAATATAAGCAGAGGTCGATACACATTTTCACACATTTTAATAATATATATATGAACATATATGTGTATATGTGTTTGAACATACACACATAAATATATATATGTATATATTTTAATCATGTTCCAACTCTGTTCCCTCATGGATCTCTTGCAGGCACTAAGTCACCTGTTTTTTGTGTCAAACCAGTCTTATTCCAAGAACCATCCCCTTCCTCACCTCCAAAATGCAAGAGGCAAAGACTGCTTTTGTGGCTCTTCTCTTTTTTCCAGAGAATCCACCTTCATTGCTTATGAGTTGAAGCTAGAAATGTCTTTGTGGCCTTCTTCATATGGTTCCTGTGAGGATAGGTCAGACCATTCTTAAAGTCAGCTGGGGTTGGCAGAAAAGTAACAAACTTCAGGGGGACTCTGACAAATCATAAAATCTCTTGCAGACTTTGGTTCTTCTCTACAAAATGAGACTCATCTCAAAAGATTGTTTTGAAGAATTAGCAAAATTAATTATATGAAAGTTTTATATACTCTGTGAAGTAGCATGGCAAAGTGAAAGTGAAGTTGCTCAGTCGTGTCCAACTCTTTGCGACCCAATTCTTTGCAACCCTGTGGACTGTAGCCTACCAGGCTCCTCCATCAATGGGATTCTCCAGGCAAGAATACTGGAGTGGGTTGCCACTTCCTTTTCCAGGTGATCTTCCCAACCCAGGGATCAAACCTGGGTCTCCTGCATTGCAAGCAGATGCTTTACCCTCTGAGCCACCAGGGAAGGTCTGTTATTATTAGGTGAGAATGGGATATATATATATATAATGAAGGGATAATATAATGGGATATATATATATAATGAAGGGACAATAAAAGAATCTTCTTGACCCTGTGTGTTTTCAGCTGGGACAGAGATTAGATTAGCATCTAATCTCAGATGTTAGTGATTCAAACTATCAATGCTGTAAGAATTTAGAAACGGAAGAAACAAGTAGGTGGGAACAACAGGGACAGATTGAGGGGGAGGTGACACTCCACACAGGTCTGGAAACATTAGAAATAACATTAAGTGAGCATTTCAAACCAAAAGTAGAGTATGAAAATAAGTACAGAAAACTCCTTTGAAAGGCAAATTCCTTCAGTGGGCAGGAAAAGAATGAAACCAGTTCATAACAATACATGTTGGTATAACGCAGGTGGTTTTATACCAGTGTTGAATATTCATTGAAAGGACTGATGCTAAAGTTGAAGCTCCAAAACTTTGGCCACCTGATGAGAACTGACTCACTGGAAAAGACCCTGATGCTGGGAAAGATTGAAGGCAGGAGAAGAGGAGATGGTGAAGGACAGGGAAGCCTGGTGTGCTATAGTCCATGGGGTCACAGAGAGTGGAACACAAGGCAGCGACGGAACAATAACCACAAATAAAGCAGTGGACAGGAAAAGCAGCACTGCCCCGGGGCAAACCTTCCCTGGAGAGGATGTCATTGGAACAGGCTTAAATGTCTGGCCATAATGACTTCATTTGTCTAAAGCTGCTCACTGGTTTCCAACTTTGCTCTTCCTGGGCCATCTCTTGCCTACTGCTATCTTCCTCTGCTTGGAAATCCTCATAATGGATCTAAACATTTGTCTCCTAACAGATTTACATCTCCATTTCATTGAGAATTACAGTTAGCTTAGAAGTATTTTTTCACACTCCTCAAATTTCTATAATTAGGAGCAACTGCCTAAAAGATGTTATGGGTTTTATGCACAGTTGTAAACTGCATATTTTCTATATTCTCAACACATATCTATTGGGATTATATAAAAATCTAAACATAAAATTAAGTTCTTTAGCAAAGCTTATATATCAGTAATGTCACAACCATTAGAGAATCATTCAAATTTGCTCAGGCTAAGACTCTACGTTATCATTTATTGTTTCAATAACCCTTTGATGTTATTATTTTTAATTATTTGTTTTGTAGTAGAAGAAATTGTTATTCACAAGGACTAAGTTACTTTCCTCAGTCACAGAACTCATCAGTGGCGAAGACATGATTGAAAAGCTTATACTCTTTAAACATAAATGAATTTTAAAGAATGGATGAAATGAGTAGCATTTTGGATTTCCAAATTATAAACGGTGCTATAATAACTCTATCCTTAATTTACGAAGTATAAACTGGTCCTGGTCCACTAATGTAGAAAGCCGGGGGAGGGAAGGGAGAAACTCATTAAGTACAGACCTCTTTCTGTTGAGTATTTTCACATGTGTCTGTGTGTAGTTTCAGTCAGCTTGTGACCGTAGACAGTCACAATCTTCAAATTCCTTTGTTTGCTGGACACAGAAGTGTCTCTTATTATCTAAATTATAAACATTAACAATCTTACAGTTCACAAACTCACAAAAGAAAATCTAAGAGAGAAGAGTTAAGAAAAAGAAAGCATTTGCAATTGTTTTCAGAACACTGAAATGCACTCTACTACATTAGTGCAAGTGAATTAAATATGTGCATGTGCTCTGATAAGCAATTTTTATTAAAGGAACCTGTTTCCTCCATCATTAAACAAACATTCTTCAAATACTTTATAAACTTTTTAGTTTGAAAAAGTGCTAATTAATCGTTCAGTGCTGGGCTCCAAACTGCCATCCTGTCTAGTGCTCAGAATGGAACATGGGTTTATAAGCTTTTAAGATATTTTGCAGGCACCGTATAAGAAACAAGAATGACAAAAGGCGTAATTGTAATATGGGTGGAAAAAAATCGGGTTTGTAGTATAAGACAGGAAGAAAAGGAGTGCGGTGAGAAGGTTGTGGTCAGCATATACACTGAGACTTTCCAATATATACGAGACCTTAGGAATCAAAAGCAAGTCAGGCAAGAAGAAAAGGGGTCTTTACAAAATGTTCAAGTAATAAATAATTTACAAAGCAATTTAGAAACCTCAGCAGTCACCACTTACAAGGCTGTGGTAGGGAATGGAGTCTATATTTGTAAAGAGTGGAATCAATACAAAGAGTATGCTCAGTTTTTCTATAGTGTCAATATCTCAGACTGGCTGCATCCACGGGTGCTCCCATGGAAACAATTTCCAAAAGTATAACTATTGAGTGACATGCTGCATGGATTAAATGATTTACTTTAATTCCTGAACTGGACGTTGAAAGACTGATAGCCCCAAAAGAATGCTAGACATCCTGAGGACAAAGCAACCTATAATAACAGTGTGATTTTGGAATGTTTTATACTTAAGAAAACCCCAGTGCCACAGCAAGTTCCATTGAGAACAAGAAGTAAAAATGAGAAGTGTCCATGATAGACTTTAAATATCTGGTTACCAGGAGGATCATTCACAATGTTGAGAGGTCTGATTAAACAGATTTATTGGTCAACTTTCCAGTTTGTAAGTCATCAGATAAAATGGTGATTAGATCTTAAAACTGCAATGAGCTGTCTTAACTGTTCCCTTTCTGTTTGCACTTATGTGATAAAGATCTAGTAAAAATTTTTGAAGAGTCTTATCAAGCTCAAACAGGGTCTTAGCACTAAATAATTAGGTATAAGAAGGACTAATTTCATTAAGTCAGAAGGCAATAAAATGAAATTGACTGTAAGTATAAAACAATGGAAAGCTTCAGAGAGCAGTGTAGCAGGAAAACACTTCATCTCTAGCAATGAAGTAGGTTTAAAAAAGATGACTCTCCCAACCTCAATACTGAGTGACTTTGATTTTTTAAATGAGAACATGATTTCAGTTTACCTCTAGTCCCTTCCAGCTCTAATAATTCATTATTATTAACATCAATTATTATTCAGGGTTACAGTACATTGATCTCTGTGAGGTATGTGTAAATGTTTGATCTTAAATTGAAAGGCACTGAATTATTGGGATTAAAAACTAACATGTGAAAATAAGAATGGGCTTCCCTGGTGGCTTAGACAGTAAAGAAGCTGCCTGCAATGCAGGAGACCTGGGTTCGATCCCTGGGTTGGGAAGATCCCCTGGAGGAGGGCATGGCAACATACTCCAGTATTCTTGTCTGGAGAATCCCTGTGGACAGAGAAGCCTGGCAGGCTACAGTCTAAGGGGTCACAAAGAATAGGACACGAATGAGTGACTAAGCACACACAAATATAAGTTTTGTTATTATTATTATTTTTATCTTTTCCAGATCAGATTTTATCACTTAGGAACAGTCATACACATTTAGAAGGTGGAAGAGACTCAAAAGCTTCACTATTTCTGTAGCAGTAGCAGGTGAATAAATGCTTAGGCATCACCATATAGGAGGTAGTTTTGTGAGCCCTTTGTTCTTTGCGTGAAATACCATCCTGCTTCAAATTTATAAAGTAGTTTCTGATTTTCTGACCGAAGCACAGATGACAATGTCTTTCATATTTTGTTAACACACAGAAAACATCATAACACCTATATTCATTTTAAAGTTTGAGGAAGCAGAATCAGAAAGGATATCAAAGACACTGAGGTAAAGACTATTAAGCTTGTCTGATCTGGGACTTCCCTAGTAGTGGTCCAGTGGTTAAGACTCTGCCCTTCCAATGCAGGAGGCATGAGTTTGATCCCTGATCTGGGATCTAAGATCCACATGCCAGGCAGCGAAAAAAAGAAAAACTGGCTGATTCATACTGCTCTCATTTGAATCTCAGCTTTCTTATCTGTAAAATTAAAAATTTTGTATATTAACCCCAAAGACCCTTAATGTTTCAAACACTATGATTGTGTGATTTTAAGTTTACTGTTCAAAATGTCCACTTGTATTATATGACAGTGGCAATTCGATACATGGATTTTATTCTTAAGGAATCAATCTATCAATATTTGTAGAGAGAAAAATTGGTAAGGATAATTAGCATGAATAGTGATAAATGAAATTGTTCTAATTCTAGTCACTCCTGAAATTCAGAGGAAAATTCCTAATTAAAGATTTGGGTGATCATGATATTAATAGTAGATCTAAGCTGGTCTTTACAGAGTAAATAGATTCTGATTGGTGGACAAAAGAGGACTTCGGGGTTTAAAGGACATGTGGACCATGTGATTGCATTTGAAAAATGGGACTATATTATAGAGGGTTTAGATGCTGAGACAGAAATTTTCAGATTTATTTCCAGGCATGATTGGAAGCCATGAAAGGTTTTTTAAAAAGTAGATAAGTGATACATCTACAAATCAAATGATACATAAAAATATGTATCAATCCTGGAAGTCTTATATGTGGCAGGTCCTGAAAGCAAAAACATGTTATAAATTTTAATAATAAAACAAAATATTTAAAAATGGGTGATCCAAACATACAATTATATGTAAAAAGACAACCCATCTGTGAGTTGGCAAAAGGAGACTGTCTCAAGGTAAGTATTACCATGAAGGAAGTTAAAGTTTGTAAAAGTGTGAGATGTAAAAAGTGTGAAAATTATTATGGAGGAAAGAATGAGTAAACAAAACAAATGGGATATCAGGTTTTTCCATTTATTAAATTGTTGAGATGTTAAGTGGGATTATGAAATTACTCACTTTTGAATTCACTTTCAGAGAGTGAATTTTCAAAATCAACTTTAAAATTTTAAGCCACAAAAGGTTTTTAAAGTTTTGTTTGTTGTTTGCTTGACTTGGGTCAGGTTCTATTCACAGCAGTATAGATAAGCTGTATGGTTCATTCTGCAAATGAACCACAGTAAATTATCACTAATTTAACTAAAGTAAAAATGCTATTAGACAAGGATGACTATTTTCATGTATTTTATCTTCCATCTCAAGGCTTAGTTCTACTCTATACTTAACAAAAGTTCAATATACATATGATCAATGAGGGACAAAAAGATGGCCAAAGTAGGTTATTCCAATCTAGTTATTAAAATATAATATGTATTGTCAAGGCTCAGGGAAAAAGCATGTTGGAGTCTTTGCAAAAGGGTCAATGGAAGTTACACTTAATGACATATAGATAATTTTAGGAGAAATAATGGAGCAAAGGCTTGTCCTAGAGAGAATATCCAAAAAAAAAGGATCATCAGATTCATTTGTAACATCAAGGCCAAGAAGTCCAATGTGAAGAAACAACAGCTAGAGATTAGGAATCCAGTTAAAATAGAGGCTGTCCATTCATTCGTTTATTCATAAGATTGGCAATAAGCCATGAAAAAAATAGGTCCTGTATAATCACTTTGTGTCATATCTGATGCTTTTGATCTAAGGCATGATGGGCAGCTGGAGCAGATCTATGAGGAGGTAGCTGTGACAACCCTTAGAATCTATGTGTAGGCAGCATGACTTAATTCTATGCCTATCAAATATTGTATCCCAATAAAGAAGATGTGGTACATAAATATAATGGAATACTACTAAGCCATAAAAAGAAAGAAATAATGTCATTTGCAGAAACATAGATGCAACTAGAGATTATCATACTAAGTGAAGTAAGTCAGAAAGAAAAATTCCATATGATACCACTTACACGTGGAAACCAAAAGATGGCACAAATGAACGTATCTAAAAACAGAAATAGACTCACAGACCTAGAGAACTGACTTGTGATTATCAAGGGATGGTGGGTGGGGTGGGGAAGGGAGATGGAGAGGGATGGACTGGGAGTTTGGGATTAGTAGATGCAACCTATTAATGTTACATTTAGAATAGATAATTAACAAGTTCCTACTGTATAACACAGGGAACCCTATCCAAGCTCCTGGGATAAACCAAACAAAAAACAGTGTATATATGTGTATAACTGAGTCACTTTGCTTTTCAGCAGAAATCAGCACAACATTATAAATCAACTATAATAAAAAATATAAAAAGTTTTCTTTAAAAAAATTTCATCCCAAGGTATTTGACACTGTTCTATCAAAAGTATCTAATAAACTATGTTGTCTGAGCCTGGTGTTATTCAGAGTCCTGGCTCATTTGTACCAACTTCAAAGGCAGGGATAATCAAGGGAGCAATCAGAAGAGAATTTTTTTCAAAACGTACGATGAAAACTACAGAGATAAGTGTTACCTTGGTGAATTTCAGGAAAAATAATTCACTTTTGAAAACCAAGTTTATCTTAAATACTAACATTGGTTAGAAATAAAACATGTATCTTTAAAAATGGATGCTCTAAATTTGATAGCTGGCAGTATCTGTGATAGAAAACAATAGAAAGAATGAAAGACATATATAGAAAGAAATATCCCCAACCAGCTCAAAACCTGAATAGTTCTATGATATAGACCTAATGCGGCTTCCTGTTTTGCAGTCACAGATTTTTACAAAGAGTTTCCAATTAAAATTTTAAAACAGTATTTTAGAGATTTGACTTTGGATTAAATTATCTGGAAAAGTTAATCAATTGCTAATTATATGCCAATTCACAAGATGGTTATAATTCTGCAGTGCAGAGAACTCTGATCCTTCTCTTTCATGGTCTATTTATCCAATGAAAACTCTTTGGGATTGGATGTCAAAAGATCTTGACTTGAGAACTATCTCCACCATTCAGGGGTGAGTGGATTTTAAGAAATGCTTTCCTTTTTACAGAATATGATAAAAACAGTGTAGAAAATCTGAAAAATGTAAGACTGCAAAACAAAAACTTCTGCAGTTCTAATGCTATATTTATTTTTATACATTTTTCAAAATTTAAAATGCTTGTAAATTCATTATTATTAATAAATTAATATAAAGTTGGTGATATTTCACTATCTTTGACTTACAAGCATGAACATTTAATACTGTTCAATATACAGTAGACTTATTAGTTATATTAAGGGCAACATTTTCATCATCTGTGTCTAAGAGCGTGGGGACTATATTCCAAGACATCAGTTTTTAATTTGAGCTGTTCACTGACTTGCTATACAACTTTGGACAATTTTCTCTAAGATTTAGTTTCCTTATTCATAAAATGTGATAGAGATGGCCGTCACTTCATAAGTTTTGTGAAGAATCTTAAAGGGATTAGGTAAACATTCCTTAGCACTGTACCTTGCTTTCATTCATTCATTCATTCACTCATTTCTTCAACAAATATCTGCTGAGTTCATACTACGTCCCAGTCACTATACTAGGCATTGAGAAACAAGGCTGATGCAGTTCCTGCTCAAATGAAGCTTCTAGTCTATTAAGGAAGACATTCAAAAGATTCTACAAAGTGATTGTCACCATAATAAGCATTAAAGTGTTAGGAGAAGATATAACTAGGGTACACATCTGGTCTGAAGTGACCCTGAGGATCAGCAAATGCTTTCCTGAGAAAATAACATTTAATCCAGAACCTGAAGGAACAGTAGTCAGGCAAAGAGATGAATCATGACAATTCAGAGAGGGCCCTGAGATGGATAGAAGCTTTGTGCAGTGGAGAATTCAGGTTTGGGATTCAGAGATATGTTTCTATAATTACAGTCATACATATTATGCCTTTGTATATCTTGCTTTTATTCACATTATTAACCTGTGAACATTCTCTATATTATTAGAAAACATGATTTGTAACAGTTGTTTAATGCTCATCATGAAGATAATAAACTTAACTATTTTCCTATTCATCATCTGATTTAAGTTCCTTGTATTTTTTAAAGAAATGCTAAGCCAAAAGCTCATATTTACTTCAGATTATTTTCTAACATGACATATCAGGTCAAAGGGAAAATGTTGTCAATTTTGCCAAAATTTAATTTCTTTAAAAGAGTAAACATTCACATTTTGAAAAGCAGCCATTCACTTGGTTTCCTTAACTTTGTTAACTTTAGTTTTGAGTCTTTAATAATATCTGTATAACAATAATATTAATAATAGGGTATGATACTCCATTGAGGTATTTCATATGAAAATGTCATCTGTATAGAAAAGTGTACTAAGAGGTTAGTTATTCTGTTCATCAGTGTTGTTAATTATTATTGGCCAAGTATATTAACACAGAAATAATCATTCTAAGCAACTATGACTAATAATACTTATTAAGATCTTCGACTATTTAATCCTGCAATAGATGTCATTAAGATAAAATTTTAACGCAAATATCTGCTCTATACTTAGTTTTAAAAATATCACCTACTTTCTATTTAAATATAATCACTTTCCTTAGTTTTAAAGAAAGTAGATCTATCGTTGATAAACCCAGCTTTGCATCAATGATATTGAACTTTAGTGAAAAGCTGCAGACTATGTGCTTTTTAGAGAGAATGAAAGATGAGTGACCTGAACAATTTAGACTGTGAGGCCACTTGGTGAGATGCAGGGGGCAGTGTAACAAAAGCTGAGGAAGGAAATGATTGAACTGAAAGTGTCTGAGCAGGGAGGGGCCTTGCACCAGCCAGAATTTCCCTGGGCAAAAGAGGTGGATAGTTTTAACAAGAGAACACCTCTGCTTATTTTGTTAACAAGACTGTTCAAAGGAAAGGTGCTGAGCTCTGAGCCATCAAAACCACTTCAAGAATTACATTTGTGTCGGAAAGAGAAAATGAACTTGTCTTGACTAAGACAGAATTAGGGAAATTTGTATCTGTTCTAATTGAAATAAAGGAATAAATATTTAAATCAACTAACATACTATGTTTAGAAACACAGTCAATTTCATACTTACTTTAGTAAAATGTTAACATGATAAACAATTGAAATGTTATCATTTTATCATAACATATCATTTCAAATTTTGGGTTATAACAGCCTGTGCCTGTTTGGTTCACATGTCATTGAGTCAGAAGTGTTCTGTCATCCCTCCTGAATGCCCAGTCACTACTGAACACTCTGCTACTTAGTCAAAAACAGAAAAAGCAATCAGATTTAAATTATAACTAGAATATGAAAAATCAATTGGGAATAACTTTAAACAGGAAACAATAATAAAATGATCTAAATCTACTAGAAACACTGTCGCTCTTGCAGAGAGAATTAAAATATGAGTGTTTTAAACTGTATAGTTTAAAATTCAAACGTTTTTGATGGGAAACAGAAAATAATCACTAACACAGCAATATCTAAAAGAATATAAACTTACCAGCATTCTCATGTATTTAGCAAGCACATAAGGTGCTCGGAAAAAGCAGCAAAAAAGAAAACAGCTCTAATATATATTACCTCTTTCAAGATTAACACAAGAAGGTCAGTTTAAAACCCTCCCAAATTTCCAGATGAGACTTTTGATTTCTTCTAGGCAAGTGGCTAATTTGTCTGCTCTTTAATAACTATAGTACAACTGTGAAATGTCCCGTAATCTCCTTCTTGTTCTGGAAGGCATTTACATCACACTGCAGAGCATTAAGTAGGGAATTCTGAGGTTAAGATTTTACCTTTGAAGGTACCCACTTACAATTTGATCATCTTGAAAATATTGTCACATTGCTCTTTGAGAGTTTGCTTTGTTCTAGTTTTTAATCAATATCATATTGTTAGTCAAGTCTATATAAAAAGGCTATCTGAACATGTCCAACAAGATTCACTAAATTTTACTCAAAGATTTAGTGATTTTATTCAAAAATACATGAACAAAGGTGCAAGTAAACTACTGGGTTCATGTTAGGCGGTGAAAACATGAGTATGTCTGCGATTCAGAGGCATAGAAAGTGGATAGCACATACTTTTTGTTGTTCTGGCACTTTTTGGTTTTTATTTTTGGATGTTTCCAAAAGTTAAAATTTTCATTAAAAATTCAGATGTACAATTTTTATCAAAACATAAATAATACTGAGCTTAAATTTCCCTGTGGACAGTCTCCAGGAAATCCCATTCAGGCTGTGTGTTGTGTGTGTGTGTTTAGTCTCTCAGTCATGTCCGACTCTTTTGCCACTTCATGGACTGTAGCTCAGCAGGCTCCTCTCCATGGGATTTTTCAGGCAGGAATGCTGGAGCGGGTTGCCACTTCCCTCTCCAGGGCATCTTCCCAACTCAGGGATCGACCCACATCTCCTGTGTCTCCAGCGCTGCAGATGGATTCTTTACCTGCTGAGCCATAAGGCTATGCTCCCATAATGGCACATGTGCTCTCCAGAGGTGCTCTCTGATTGTGTCATTAGCTTCTACCCACCCCCCTACTCCAGCTAGTCCCTATCGGAATTAGAGATGGCAACTCTTCAAATATATAAAAATCATGATATAATGAAGAACAGGTATATACCTCAATAACAATGCTAACATACTGTTATTGAAATTCCAAGGAAGGAGAGCTTTTTCTGGCTATCACAGAGACATCCATAGAGTTGGACCTTGAAGAAAGTGGAATTGTGACTGTGGAAAGTGGGCAGATGGGCATTCCCTCTGCAAAAGCCTGGAATGCAAGGCAGTGGTGATCTGTGTGTTTGATTCTAGCAGAGGAATTGAAACAAATGAAACATAAAAATGTTACAGGTGGGAGGAATTCCAGATGTAGTCTAGTCCAGGGGCTTTTCAAATTTTTACCTTCTGGAAGTATTTTCCAAGCTAATTTCAAGCACGTAACCATAGGTAAAATACAGTTTTTAGGAGACTTTAGGAGACTAAAGTATTTTAGGAGACTAAAGCACTCCTGATATGTAGGACTTGGCAGAACATGGAAAATCAACAGCCTAATTCCATCCCCCATGAGAAAGGAGATCCAGAGAAATGAAGTAACTCACTCAAGCTCATTACGAGGTTTTGAGAACAAGAGTCCTTAACTTACTTTGCAGTGATGTGTATAACTCGATGAATTACCTCAACTAAGTTTTCCGGCAGAGTTCAGGAAAAATAGGGTAAAATATTATTCGAATATCATACTTTAATATGAAAAAATTAATAATGATGGACAATTTTTACATCCACCTGAATTTTGTTTTATTTTAAATCTACCTTTATAACCCACTCTTGATTTGATTGCTGAAAATGATTTTTTAATATAAAAGTGAAAATCAGATATTAGACCTATACTTGCTTTCAAAGCACAGTCATGCTGCAGGATTTGGCCTGTTTTGCTGTTTGAAACTTTCAACATTCATTCTAGGAGGCTCCATCATGGTTGTAAAGCTGAATAATCAAAATGTAGCACTGTGCTCAAAGAAGTGGAGATCCTTTTCCCCAAACTTAAATTTAATTTCACTATACATATTTGACACTTATCAATTAACCTAGGAAAGCATTGTGTTGTCATTAATTGTGGAAATCACTTTTTATTATTTAGATTAATAGATTAAACATTCCCTTATATATTACGTAGATCAATGGACAGCAAGATCACACCAGTCAATCCTCAAGGAAAACAACCCTGAATATTCATTGGACGGATTGATGCTGAAGCTGAAGCTCCAACATTGTGGCCACCTGATAAGAGACAACTCATGACAAAAGACCCTGATGCTGGGAAAGATTAAGGACAGGGAAGACAAGGGGGAGACAGAGGCATCATCGAATTAACGGACATGAGTTTGAGCAAGCTCCGGGAGTTGGTGATGGACAGAGATGCCTGCTGTGCTGCAGTCCACGGGGTTGCAAAGAGTCAGATAGGACTGAGTGATTGAACAACAAGGCAATTAAGCATGCATTCGCTAGAAATTACACTGTTTTCAAATTCCACAGTATTTTTAAAAAATAAAACTCTTATCTAAGTACACACACACACACACAAAACCTAAAAAGAATATTAGGAATTGAAAAGAGTATTTTTAATGTTTTTCAGCTTATTACAATCTGTTCTTTTACATTTGCATCATGATAGTTAAACAAATATAGACTATTTGTCACATTTTCTTTTGTTATCCAGTTTCTGAATCAAAATATTCATTCAACAAAAAAGTACTCATACACGTACAACTATTTCCTTACACAAAACATACACATACTTAAAGTCATTAAAAACAAGTGATGGAGCCTTGTTGATGACACAGGCTGGTATTATTTTTTAGACCGACCTTATCTCTATTGTTTACTGTGGGGTCAATTAATGTACAGCTCTAAACAGTCTCCTTAAGTTCAAATTCTGGTTCCACCACTTGCATGACCTCAGGGAAATATACCCAAATTCTTTTCACCTCTCTCTCCCCCTGTATACGAAAGGAACAACATCCGAATATAACTAAGCAGTAAATATGTTAACACATGTGAACTGCTTAGTGTGGTGGCTGACATCTTTAAAACTGTGAGTTATTACTATTAGTCTGAAACTATAAACAATGAAAAATTCATACATGTTCTTGTTTCAAAGGGTCTTCTTTCTGGATGTTTAGAATATCCAGACAGTCTACATGAATTATAAAACTGTAAAGAATGTAGATTAAAAAAAAAAGAAATGCTTAAACCACCATACAATGTTGTTTTTCTCCCTTCTTGCTTTCTTAGAGGGGGAAAATCTGCTGAATTTGTGACACCTCTTGAAATACAATCTTTAGGTTACAGTAGAATTACATATCTGGATAAAAGAGACAGAAAGTATCAGAAACTGCTGAACAGTCTCCACAGAAGAGACTATTAAAACATATCCTCTTCTAAAGACAGAGCCCCTGGTTCTATACAGTTTGCATTTGAAAACTGCATCATCAGTGAAATATGCAAGAAAAAAAAAGGCTTAACTTCATTCAAGGTAGCCTGCTTCCTAGGTGCATGAATCTGCTGACTGTTCAAGGACAATCATTTCTATTTCTTTTAGGTAAAAACAATCATTTGCCTTCATTCATGAGAAAAGCTGGGAGATATTATCTAAGAGGTGGACTTATCTCCTAATAGGGGTTGTAGCTTGGAAAGAGACAATTTAGAGAGTTGCATTTGAGAGGAGAATATTGTGCTTAACAGACACTGAGGGATAATTCTGCACTGTGCATTTTGCAAGGCCTTTCTCTCATTTAATCCTAACCAGATTTTATACAGTGATGGGTTATTGTCCTCAGTTTTAAAAATTAGAAAACAGACTCAAAAGGGTACAGTAACTTGAGGAAAGACATAGACTATTCACAATACTAAGATCCTAACCTAAATTTATCTGGTACCAAAATGGATTCCCACATCACCACACCACATTTGGAAATCCTGGAGTCTAATAAGCCACATTCTTTACTTTTTAGAGTGAATTCATAGCTCCTGCATTCCCAGACTCAGCATCCAGCTCTTGCTTAGCAATGAGTTTCATTGTCTTCATTGAAAGAAACATATATGTTAGAAACTCTACTGCGTAAGACCTGGATTTTGGAATCCATGCCACAGCAAGTTTCACAACCTTAGAATGCCTGGGGAAGTCTCAGTGGACCTTTAATATCCATGAATTCCTTAAAAGATTTTCATCCTTTGTCCTCAGAATCATTTGAATTTCAATATATATTTATGTAAACTCATGAACCATCAGAACATCTTTTAATAATTTTTATAGCAGTATAAATGGTGATACAAATCAAAATGCAAGGTCTAATGGAATAATGAACCCTCAGTTTGGTTTCATTTAACTTGGATATTGATCTTATTTTGAACATTTACATACTCAGAAAATTCTTTTTCTTTCTTGGATATCTATTGCCTTTCTGCTCCATTTGCATTGTTTCCAAATTCAGTCAAGTGGATTAACTGTTCTTCAATTTTTACATATACAAAGAGACTTGACTTGAAAGATTTGATTCTAAATATATATAATGCAATAAGGCATCACCTGGTGGTACAGTGATAAAAAACCCACCTGCCAACGTGTCTCAATGCAGGAGATGCAAGAGATGTGGTTTCTATCACTGGGTCGGGAAGATCCTCTGTAGGAGGAACCCACTCTGGCATTCTTGTCTGGGAAATCCCATGGACGGAGGAGCCTGACAGGCTACAGTCCATGGAATAGCGAAGAATTGCCCATGCCTGAGCAACTGAACATTCACGTGTGCATACATAAAGAAATATACAATAGTAATAGTACTTCTCTTCTCCACAGATTTTAACAGACGTTTTAGCACTGAAAGTCCCTGGTTCAAAAAATTAACCTAAAAATCCTTTCAAAATGTAATGGCTGGCTTTGACCTCAGGGAACATATGCACATATCAAGTCAGGTGGCTTCCTTTTCAATTTCAGGACAATCTAAAATGACGAAATCTGCAAGATTCTTGAAGTTTAACCTGGCAAACAGTTCTGTTTTACCTTACAAACCCTAGTAAAGGTGTTATTAGCAAAACTGACAAGGTGTTGATAAAGCCAGTAGGTTTGAGGGGGGCTAATTAACTTTATAGCTAAATACAAAGTTTTTAATTTCATTTTGAAATAGATAAGTCAAATCATCAAGCACTACATTAAAAAAAACTTTTATGTTTAGTTTTCAAACTAAATCTGCTCATGAATATTAGAAATATTAATACTTTGGTGAAAAAGGTTAAAGTGTTAGTTGCTCAGTCATGTTACTTGTAACATGCCACGTGTGTTAGGTATTAATACTTTGGTGGGGGTCACTTACTCCTCACCCATTATGTTTCTGTGAAACTGAATTCGTCTCCTTATCGCAGGCCAGCAAAAGAGGTGAAGGGACTTAACTGGTAGGCAAATTTGGGAAGAATAATCAGGGGTGTATAGCCCCAATCATGCCCTCTTTTGGGGGGAGCAAGCTGCCTACAAGTTTCCATAGAGGGTCACACAGAAAGGAATTCCTACTATCTGAATTCTTGATAAACTATGACATGAATAAATTACAGTATATATAAAACAGCAAAGACAAATTTAAAAAATTATGCTTCAATATGTTATCTTCTCACAAATCCTAAAACACATAACCAGGTTAATTTTGCCAATGAGTTCAGCCTAACAAGTGTAAAAAATCCATAAGCCCAATATTGATGTTGATAGTAAGATATATACTCAAACACAGAAGCTGAAAAATTTGCATTAGGAACTAAAGGTAAATTAGAAAGTCGCACACAAAGCGCCAGCTATATATGCTTAACACATATTTTAGTTCCTATTCTACAATAAAATTGTATTTCTACAGTTTATTGTAAATGAAAAATAAGACTGGGAACTGGGTATTACCTTCTTGGCACTTTACAATAAAAACAATAAATGAATAAATAAAAAACCTCATTGAAGCTGTAGGTTTCCAGTGCTCATCAATATAACTGATCCATGAGCCATTAGTGGGTCATAAAATAAGAAAGCTCAATAAAATAATCATAATCTCACATGTTTATTTAGTTCTGAGACTTAAATGATGGACCTTTGTACCTGACCATGCCTAGAGACAGTTTCATTATATACACACACACACAAATGCACACACAAACATGCTTATGCTTATGGTCTCTCTCTTAACTGTGTAAACTCACATACACACGTGTTCATGGGACATCTATAAATACATCACAGCTTTTCTTTCATAAACAACAATGGGCTGTTGTTTAGTTTTCTTTTAAAAATAAATAGTTTAATTTTAATGGATTTTATTTGTTTAATTTTATGGATATAATTTTTAAATGGATGCTATTTAAATCATAATGTATAATTCTTGACCTCTGAATTGACTCTGAATGGCAGATAAACCCACATGAAAAAAAGAAGTTCATCTTAGGTGAACACACTTTGACGCCTTATATTTCTATCACCTGAACTTGTTTCAACACTATCAAGTTCTTTTAAGTAGGTTTTCAGAACATGAAATCCAAGATTTTCATATGATATTCAGTCTTCTTTCTACCTTCCTAACTGACACACAGCATGGTATATATAATTGTAATTTCTCAAGTAACAGAAGAGTTTAAGACAAGTTGAGGGTGAATCAGGACATGCTTCTTACAAAGAAAATTAAATATCTTTACACACTTAAAAGATGTCTCTTTTTAGTAACACAAAATTAGTAGGCCAATGCCACGTCGTGATTTAAACTTTTTTCCCTGGCTAATCTTCAACTCATAAAAAGCAATGCTTATTGACTTTCTTCAAGTTTCTCTTATGCACAAGCAGTAACTGCTCCCATCCCTTCTGGTCTTAATCATTAGATTTCAAAAAAAAAAGGAATTATCTTCCTTCGCAGGTAATCTCTTTCACTAGAATTTTGGTTCTTTTTTGGATTCATTTCTAATCTACATCTAGAAGCCTTCTTTGTTGACTCACCCCAGTTAACCACAAAGATTTTCATCTCCTCTCTACCTTAACAAAAAACTTTATAACTCTATTATCCTACCTTTTTGTCCTTAATATTTTTTTTTCCCCTCAGGCAGAGGTTCTAAGAAATTGTTTACTATTTGGGTTCCATTTAATCATCACCCACTCACTCGTTTTTAACCTCTTTCCACCCTAGTCATGCCAAGAAACTTTTCCTTTACGGTTGTCATCAGTCAAGGCCACAATTTCCTTAGCCTGTGCTGACTTTTTTACACAATCCTCAATCTGGTCTTCCCAATTCCAATTAGATTTATTCTTATCTGACAGATTAATCTTTCTAATGTGTAGTTTGGTTAAATCTTCTTAATGTTGAGACAGTGGAGGACAGAAGATTCTTAATGATTTTTCAATAGCTAAAGATCCAGGAATCGACGCTTTTGAACTGATCATGTTGGAGAAAACTCTTGAGAGTCCCTTGGACTACAAGGAGCTCAAACCAGTCAACCCTAAAGGAGATCAGCCCTCAGTCCTGAATATTCATTGGAAGGCCTGATGCTGAAGCTGAAACTCTAATACTTTGGCCACCTGATGCAAAGAACTGACTCCATGGAAAAAACCCTAATCCTGGGGAAGATTGAAGGCAGAAGGAAAAGGGGACAACAGAGGATGAGATAATTGGATGACATCACTGACTCAATGGACATGAGTTTGAGCAAGCTCCAGTGATTGGTGATGGACAGGGAAGCCTGGCGTGCTGCAGTCCATGTGGTTGCAAAGAGTCAGACACAACTGAGCAACTGAACTGAAAGAACCAGGTGTATGTTTCTTCCCCTAAATAGGCTTTATCATGATTAACTATTCTTAACACTTCTGTTTAGCAAAATCATTAAAATTCTATAAAGCATTCACGTATCTTCCTCAAATTTTACCATCCCCTCTGTGTAAGACAGTATCTTTCAAACATCTTTAACTATGACTTACAGTGAGACATACATTTTAAGTAGTGACCAAGTATACACAAAATTATACACATGTATTTTATATCAGGATGACATAAATCTACACAATTTTCAGGATATAATGACACTCTGGTAACTTTGTACAGGTAAATCATGATCCATTAAACTTATTTCATCACCCAGTAATGAAGTGCAGCCCACTGTTTAAATCTTTGCCCTTTTCCTAGATTTGATTCAATTGAATACTTCATTAAGCCATTCATTCATTCCATTCAAGAAGACAAGTAGTAATCCCAGTTGGAAGTCAGGCATTTCTGTGCACTGGGAACAAAATGACAATGAGCAAACAAGTCCCCCCCACCCCACCTCAGGGAGTTTGCCATGTCCACCCTCAAAGGATAACAAAGTATTTACCTATTCTAACCATTTCACAGCTATATCATGCGCCTTTATATTTCCTCATCTTTCATTTCTAAATTCCATCTCCACAAGTAGACAGTGAGATCCTTCAAGAGAAGAATCTTAATTATGAGTATTACCTTCTGGACCATCACAAGGTAAGGGGAACAATACAGTAAGGGCCAAAAAACAACTGAGTTGTAATCCTTAGCTCATCACTTACCAGTCTGCAAGTTCAGGCCAGTCACTCAACTTCTCTCAAATGCAGTTTTCTCATCTGTAAAATGAGAGGGTGGAGTCACATAAACAGTTTTCAAATTTTACTGCACAAAATCTTCAGGACTCAGTGGAGATTCCAAAGTGTGACAATAAAGGGTCTTTGCTCAGAAGAGAGGATCCCCATCTCCTGCCTCAAGTAGAGCTTACAATTTTGTTTTAAAAAGAGTCTTGATGCTTTAAAAGAAAAGTCAGTTTGCTAAACCCCAAGATTTTGCAATCATGTGTTCATCTTGTCCATAGTCCAAGGAAGAATAAGGTAGGAAGAAAAGAGGGACTGCAGGAGGAAGAGAGGAAAGAAGAGAATATAGTTTTAATAGAGGGTGAACTATTATGTTTCAGGAACTATGTTAGGATTGGCATAAATGCTACCTTATTTTTTTCTATTCAACAATTTCACAAGGTAGGGATTTATTAGGCCCCTTTTACACACAAGGAAAATGAAGTTCAGAAATGTCAGAAAACTTGATCAAGTACCTAATATAGAAACAGTGAGGCCAAAATCTATTCTTCCATCATTTCAAGTTTCCCTTAAAGAAAGCTAACACAGATATTACATTTGTTTTTTAAGTTTTTTAAAAATTTTCTTTAGATTTCACCTGACTGGATCGTCACAACTTTGAGGAATATACTTCAGCATTATCCTAATTTTTCCAGTTAGGAAATCATGCTTCAGAGGAATGAAAGTGATCTGCTTAAAACTGAATTCAACGGGGGCAAAGTTGGAATGAAATAGCTGAATTAATATTCTGCGCTCTTTCCATACACTAAATTGCCTCCTTTAAAAGAAACAGAAATAGGGAAACAATAAGAGGGAAGGAAGCAGAAAGGATGGGACAGGTGGAGAATTATAGCAATTCCACTGCTTACTTAAGATGGCTAGTGAATCAGATAATTTAATGGAAAGTACCTTGAAAAATCTGAATCACTGTATCAATGTGTCATCTTTATTAACTATTCATACAATGTACATTAAAGATGACATTTTATATGTTGGTAAAACTCCATGTGGTAATTGCAAATATATAAGAGTATGTAATGAATTAATTACTGAGACATACAATAGAAACTCACATAAAAGAGGGACAATCTGACATTCTCGAGATTATGATACAAGAACTGGTTACCTATGCTTGCTTTCTCTTATGATATACAGTCCATACTGGCAGGAGAATAATTCAAATTTTCAATTTTTCTTGGATTTCATCACAAACTCAATCAAAGCATGAAAGTCAGTATTTTAATATCCTCGCACCATGTGAAAAATAATAGCATGCTCTACTACCTGAACTCTTAGAGCATTTTTTATTTTGATTGTCTTCCCATTATACTGAGAGACTGTCAGGACTTTATCAGGAAGATGGCCCAAACAAACTAGAACATTATTAAGGTTCCAGCAGTGCAGTAACTCACTGGATGTATGAGTGATTAAAAGCCATACAGTTGTGACAAGGACCATAAGGAGATCAGACAAAGACGCTACATGTCTTTAAAAGGAAAAAAAAAAAAAAAGGACTAGAATAATTTAACCCCTTGTCTCTTCTACCAGTACTAAAGCTGCAGGATTATTTGATCAATATTTAAGGCCTTAAAATCCAGTGTGACTGGATTCCTTACAGCAAACAACTTCCAAAGGTTAAAACAGGAAAATAAAATTAGCACAAAATTACAGCATACCTACGGGCTTGCCGAGTTTCCAGTGTTCCAAAAATCATAGGTAACATATAACATGATGCTCTTACATTAGTAAGACATTACTGCCTTTGTAATTTATCACTGACTACAGTTACACTTTTTTATTTCATTGAATTATTTGTACTTAGAAATATATTTCCATTTCATTTGACATTCAGAAACCTATTAACTAAATACTTCCTACTTGCCAGACATTGCATTGTTCATGGGAAATATGGTGGAAACTGACAATAGGTGCTCTTTGGAGGAATGAACAATTCAGGATAAGAGAAAAAGAGCTAAATTAATTTTTAAAATAGAATATAATTGAAAAAATGCCTAGGCCATATAGTTAAGTAAACCAATCTTTAAAAACAAACATAGTACCAAAATGTTAACTGTATTTTCTTAAGCAGAGAATGGTGATTGTTATAGACTTAATTTTCTTCTTTACATTATATATGTCACTTTATTTTTATAAAGTCTTTTTTCTTAATACATTTATAATCTAAAGTAAAGAATCCAAGAAAGAAACTCTTTAATGGATATTTGGGTAGAATGCTATGAAAACCCCAGAAAACCCGTGACTGTGAGTCAGGCAAAGCCTGAGGGCAGAAGTGACATCTAAACTGGTTCTGGAAGGTGAATTGGGGTTTACTAAGTAGAGGAGACAGTAGATGATGGTCAAGAACATGAGAGAATCATTTGGAAGGTTTGGAAGTCAGTATTCCACATAGTTTGAGTGGCAGATAGAGAGGAGGTGGAAGTTGGATGTTCCCCAGGTAAGAGATCAAATTCTAAAGAGCTGTATGTATGCAGATGCTATCCTAGAAACCTTCAGATGTCAGTCAATGCAGAGCCACGGTTCTAGCAGTTGAGGCCTCCAAATGTGGGACACTCTCAGATTCTTTTTAAGGTGCTCTGGGCACCAAACATCTGTGAGGAAAAACCGTTGATTAAAGATAAAAACTTCGAATGGAGTAAAAATGGAGTGGGGATTTGAAAGGTGCACTGAGTTGGAACCAACAGGATCTGTTCACCAGGGATGCTAAAGAAGCAAAACTTGAAGATCACAGAGAGATCTGGTGATGGAAAATTAAAGAGCAACATAATTAATATAAATGAAGAACTGATGAAATAACAGCGCATACTGAGGATAAGTTCTCTGAAGAATATTGGCTGGACAATTTGAAACACAGATCTTATATTCATGAGACAGTCTGAAGACCTTTCCCATCTGATTTTCACCACTACTTAAGATTGCCGGGAGAAATATCAATCACCTCAGATATGCAGATGACACCACCCTCATGGCAGAAAGTGAAGAGGAACTAAAAAGCTTCTTGATGAAAGTGAAACAGGAGAGTGAAAAAGTTGGCTTAAAGCTCAACATTCAGAAAACTAAGATCATGGCACCTGGTCCCATCACTTCATGGCAAATAGATGGGGAAACAGTGTAAACAGTGTCAGACTTTATTATTTTTGGGCTCCAAAATCACTGCAGATGGTGATTGCAGCCATGAAATTAAAAGACGCTTACTCCTTAGAAGGAAAGTTATAACCACCCTAGATAGCATATTAAAAAGCGGAGACATTACTTTGCCAACAAAGGTCTGTCTAGTCAAGGCTGTGGTTTTTCCAGTAGTCATGTATGGATGTGAGAGTTGGACTGTGAAGAAGGCTGAGTGCCGAAGAATTGATGCTTTTGAACTGTGGTGTTGGAGAAGACTCTTGAGAGTCCCTTGGACTGCAGGGAGATCCAACCAGTCCATTCTGAAGGAGATCAGTCCTGGGTGTTCTTTGGAAGGAATAATGCTAAAGCTGAAACTCTGGTACTTTGGCCACCTCATGTGAAGAGTCGACTCATTGGAAAAGACTCTGATGCTGGGAGAGATTGGGGGCAGGAGGAGAAGGGGACGACAAAGGATGAGATGGCTGGATGGCATCACCGACTCAATGGACATGGGTTTGGGTAAACTTCAAGAGTTGGTGATGGACAGGGAGGCCTGGCGTGCTGCAATTCATGGGGTCACAAAGACTGGGACACAACTGAGTGACTGAACTGAACTAAAGGTTAAGTGACTAACTAAGGGCTTCCCTGGTGGCTCAGCAGTAAAGAATCCACTTGCCAAGGCAGGAGACATGGGTTCAGTCTCTGGGTTGGAAAGATACCCTGGATAAGGAAATGGCAACCCATTCCAGTATTCTTGCCTGGAAAATTACACGGTCCGAGAACACTGGCGGGCTACAGTCCACAGGGTTTACAAAAGAGTTGAACACTATTTAGTGACTAAACAACAACAAAAGAAAATAAGTAACACTTTTAATCTTGTAAATGAAACTCTTTAAAAATTCTTGTGAAGTTTCTGATAAGGGCAAAATAAACAAACAGAAAGGCATATGCATCAAGAATACTTGTATTTCTATTCATATACTTTCCTCCTGATATAAATTGGATTATTGTCCCAATTATTCAGTTTCTTACACTAGGATCTTACACCCTGTGCTGTTGAATTTTACAGTGCCTCCCACTGTGGGGGAGATACACTTCCTCACCCCACTCATGTTGGACTTGGCCATGCAATTGCTTTGACTAAGAGAATGTTAATGGACATGGTGTAACAGAAACCTTAATTGATGGCATGGCTTGGCTTGCTCTCTCCTGCACCTACAATCTGCCACAAAAAGAAAACATGCCACTCTTCTACTGTTCCTTCAGCCTGGACCCCAGGCCTGAAACCTAACCAGAAGCCTGAAGTGTAGACTTAACCCAAGGGAGCCTCGCCTAGATCAGCCACTTTACACCCCCGGGAGTGTAAACATACATAAAACATCAATAAGTCACTGAGCATTTTATGATTTTGTACTGTAATAATAGCTGATTAGTAAAGCTTTTCCTTACCTCCAAGTAAAGAAAACAAAGAGTTTTTTTTCTCCCCTTAATATTTTGGTAAAGACTCTGCTTCCAATGTAGGAGACCTAGATTCAATCCCCGGATCAGGAAGATCCCCTGGAGAAGGGAATGGCAACCTACTCTAGAATTCTTGCCTGGAAAATCTCATGGAAGGAGGAACCTGGTGGGCTACAGTCCAAAATGTAGTTTGGACATGACTAAGTGACTAACACACACATAAAATCATAATATACCTGTTAAGATATATATTACGTGAAACAATCCCATGCAGAAAACCCCAAAAGCTTGAAGATAATACCAGCAGATAAAGGGATATGTCATGTTCATAAGTAAGATTACTCAATAAATCAGGGTTTTCACCTCTTTGCAAATTAATCAACAAAGTTATAGCATTTACAATGAAAATGCAAGCATGATATTTTTGTACATATCAAAAAGGTCATTCTAAGTATTTTTAAGTTCATTCTAAGTATACAGTATTGAAAAGAATAAGAGTAGCTAAGACAGTCTTGAAGTCAATATCTTATTTGATTTTATGCATAAATGGTATTTTTATAGTTTAAAAATTAATATAAATTTAAAAGTATAAATAATTACAGAACTAGAGAGACCTTAAAGATTAAACATACAATAACCAAAACATAAAATGCACCTAAAGACTAAAGAGTAAGCAACAAGATATCTTTTATGCAAGATATTTTTATTTTTAAAAGTGGAAAAGGAATAAAAAGATGAAATGAAAGACAAGAGATGAAAACTAATCTAGGACATCCAACTATTAGAGACGAGAATGAGAAAATAAAAACAAAGAAATGGGAAAAAAGAAATCATCAAAGAAAAAACTAGAAAATATCCCCAGATTAAGACAAGACAATAAGTTTCAAAATTCAACAGGCCTATGGGGATTCGAATGCCATGAGTGAAAAAAAGGCCCACATCCATATCCTTTGGAAATTTTGGGCTACTGCATTCTGAGACTGACAGAATAACATGTAGAGCTTCACATGGGAAATTTTCAGGGGAAAAAATACCTCTGAGACTTTAAGAGGGAAAATGAAATAAGGATAAGGTAACAGCAAATTTATAGCAGGAAGCAAAACAAAACACAATTCAGGATAAAAATAAACCTGTAGGAAAAAGTTAAGGCCCAGATATAAAGCAAATGTAAATTTGGAATGATGTCAAGCAATGGACTTAAAAAACAGACAAAAAGGAGAATCTACGTAGACATGGTGAACTTTTTTCTAAGTGTGTCCTAGGCTTCCTGGCACTGGCCTCTAAGAACACAGCACACTAGTTGTGACTTGGTGTTACACAATGTTTGTGGAGTGCCAACACTGTTTAAAGGGCTTCCCTGATAGCTCAGTTGGTAAAGAATCCACCTGCAACGCACGAGGCCTGGGTTCAATCCCTAGGTTGGGAAGATCCCCTGGAGAAGGGAAAGGCTAGCCACTCCAATATTCTGGCCTGAAGAATTCCAGGGTTGCAAAGACTCAGATCTTCCCCACCCAGGAATGGAATCGGGGTGTACCAATTGAGCTATCAGAGAAACCCAGAAAGACAGGACTGATCAACTTTCACTTTCAACACTGTTTACACATTTGCACATTTCCAACATTTAATCAATATGTTTTTTAAAAAAAGAAGACAGTCATAGAAAGAATGTAAATGTAAACACCTTGACAATACAAAAGTCAAGCTGACTAAAAACATTAGCCTGAGGGGGATGGAGAAGTGGAGAGCTGGGTAGAAAGTGAACAGTATAGATTTGTTGGGAAAAAAAGAAATAAATGTTTACCTACATTATTTTGAGTTATAAATTAATTGATAGAAAAACAAAACTAAAAATATAAATGTCCGATATTGAGAGGAGGGACAAAGAAAGGTGGGGGAAGCAAAGTGAGACAGATCCTCAAGTTCCACATCAGAAGTCAACAATATCAGTTCAAAGTTGATGGTCATGTGATCAAGAATTGCAGAGTAGCAGTCCAGAAGAAAACAACTTAAAATCCACAGGTAGGAATTAACCTCTGAGAACATTAGAGTGAGGAAACGATAAGGCAAAAACAGTACTTGCCTTATAACTCTCCTAAAACATGAGATTGTGATTTGTCTTAATAAAACATTTTTAAAAGACTGACACATTTCCCCTGAAACTACTAGATGTACACTTACAATAACAAACAATAAGAAAACTTCATCTTAAAAAACTAAGTACCTAAAATGTGATGAGATAAAGCTATCATCAGGTTAATGAATTAATTCAAAATGCCCAAATTTAACATTATAGTAAAATACAAAGCAGGCTTCAATACTAAAAAAAAGAGAGAGAGAGAGAGAATATTGAACAGCAGCAAATTATTTTCAGACCATCTACCAGCTAACTGTTTAAATAGGCTTTCAGTTGTTATAACGGCTTCTCTGGTGGCTCAGATGATAAAGAGTCTGCTTGCAATGCAGGAGACCTGGGTTCCATCCCAGGGTAGGGAAGATCCCCTGGAGAAGGAAATGGCAACCCACTCCAGTATTCTTGTCTGGAAAAATCCATGAACAAAGGAGCCTGGCAGGCTACAGCCCATGGGATCACAAAGAGTCAGACATGACTGAGCGACTAACACACACCCCCACACCAGTTGTTATAAGGATAAACTTGGGGATAATTTACCACCATACAATTCCAAAGAAATGGTACTAAGAGATTTGTCTCAGGTTGTACAGGTAGTCAATGATGGAGAAGGAATTTTTCTGAAATAAACCACTTCATTATATACATATTATACACTATATTCATAGTACATAGTACATAATATATACATATTATATACTATCATCATTTTAGTGATCATTAACCTTGCTGATTATTATTTGGGGCTACTAAGCTATAATATCAAGTATTAATTTTAAAATACTGCAGTACATTTATCCAGATCTACTTTAGCTTCCATGGTAGGTAAGATAATGACCTTTTGAAGACACTCTAATCCCTGGAAGCTATGATTATATTACCTTATATGGCAAAGTGACTGCAGATGTGATGTGTGTTAGTTTCTCAGTTCAGTTCAGTTCATTTCAGTCGCTCAGTCATGTCTGACTCTTTGCGACCCTATGCATCAGCACGCCAGGCCTCCCTGTCCATCACCAACTCCCGGCGTTCACTCAGACTCATGTCCATCAAGTCAGTGATGCCATCCAGCCATCTCATCCTCTGTCATCCCCTTCTCCTCCTGCCCCCAATCATTCCCAGCATCAGAGTCTTTTCCAATGAGTCAACTCAGTTAGTTTCTCAGTCGTGCCTAACTCTCTGTGACCCCATGGACTGTAGCCTGCCAGGCTCCTCTGTCAATAGGATTTCCCAGGCAAGAATACTGGAATGATTTGCCATTCCCTTCTCCAGAAGATCTTTCAACCCAGGAACTTAACACAGGTCTCCTGCACTGCAGGGAGATTCTTTACCATCTGAACCACCAGGGAAGCCCTTGTGAAGAAGAAATGATGAAGAATCTTTAAATAAGGAGATTATCCTAGATAATCTGGGTGGGCCCAACGTAGTTATAAGAGTTCTTTTTAAAAAAATCTTTATTTTATATTGGAATATAGCCAGTTAACAATGTTTTTTCAGGTGGACAACAAAGGGACTCAGCCATACATGTACTCATTCTCCCCTAAACTCCCCTCCCATCCAGGCTGCCACCTAACACTGAGCAGAATTCCCTGTCCTATATAGGTAGGACCTTGCTGGTTACCCATTCTAAATATAGCAGAGTGTACATGTCGATCCCCAACTCCCTAAATATCCCTTCTCCCTATTCTTCCCCCCAGCAACCATAAGTTTGTTCTCTATAAGTCTGCTTCTATTTCATAAAAAAGTGTATTTGTGTCATGTCTTTTTAGATTCCACATGTAAGGGATATCATATGGTATTTCTGCTTCTCTGTCTGACTTCATTCAGCATGACATTCTCTATGTGCATCCGTTTTGCTTCAAATGGCATTATTTCATCTTTTTAATGCCAGAGTAATATTCCAAGAGTTATTACAACAAGGGACAGGGAGACAAGAGAGTCCAAAAAGAAGATGTAATGACAGGAAAAAAGGTTAGAGTTATGGGGTTGTTGACTTTGAAAATGGAAGAAGGGGCCATGAGCCAAGGAATGGAGGAGGACCGTAAAAGCAGAAAAAGGCATGAGAATGTGTTCTCCCCTAGAGCCTCCAGAGGAATGCAGCCTTACTGACACCTCGAATCTAGTTTAGTCCCTTATAGGACTTGTGACCTCCAGAGCTGTAAAATAATAAACCTGTGCTATTTCAAGCCACTCAGATTGTGTTAACTTGTTACAGTAGAATTAAGAAGCTAATATAGAATCTGCTCCAGAATCAGAAAAGATCTGGGCTTAAGCCTTGTCTCTGCTATGTGGTTTTGAGCAAGATTCCTAACCTCTATAAACCTCTGGCTTCTTTATCTGCAAAGGTGAATTTATAAAAGACACGTATTCAAGCAAGTTTGGTGACCATTAGTCTACAGTTAGAGTTCATTAAAATATTAGTATTAAGTCCTAATTGTAGAAGAAAAAAGTACATTTTTAAGAAAAAAATAGTTGATTGTTTTTTGCTTCCAAACCTCCAAAGTTAGCTAGCCAGTGAGTCTTCATAACATATTGTCTACAAGTTGAAATATGAAGAGGGAAAACTCCTCCAATATTGAAACCACTTCATGATTTGAGCTCATTCAGTCTGCTTCTTTAATATCCAGCCTCTTTGGGGAAGAGGCAATATCCTTGACTGGCTATAAATTTATGAGTGTAGTTGTTTTTATGGCTCTGAATGTAATAGAACCTAAGTAAATACTGATAAGTTCTCTATTCTTCTGAGAAGTTTCCACCCACACAATATTGTCCTATCATTGGAAATCCCCACAGTTTTGATAAGAATGAAGGTAAGAACTCTTTTATATATAACACTTGTCAATTAGAATCAGAACAACATTCATCACTTTACTTGGAAAGGCTATGGGGTTTTTAAAAACCCACTTGAAGGCTATATAATGAAATTTTGCCCTTATTGTCTTTTGAGCGACTTCAGCTGGTTTGGGAGGTTAAGGCTGGTTTTCAAGTTTATTTTTTTTTCAAGCATCCTTTAACATGGTTTGCATTTATAGATTAAGTGGTAAACTGAATTAAAGGAAATAAGCATTTTCCATCACCACAATCTCCCCACGTAAATAGACTAAATTTGAAAACCACATTCATTTTCCAATATAAGGCTAGGTACTGTCTTGATGAACTAGGCCTGTAGGGAACTATATTAACTCTTTCAAACCACTTAGTTACCAGTCATTTTCAGGAATTCACAGTGTTCCTGTGAATTGGAACACAGTGTTTTTAAAGAGATTTTTTTTTCCTCAGATGCAATGTATTGATTTAACCTTTCTGTGTACAGGATCATACATGGCACAAGTTAATTAGTATCCGGGAGACCTCACAAAGAGGTGAATTTTCACTGAAAATCATGATCACTCTAAAAAGTATAAAATATGATTGAGGAAAAATGATTACAAAATTCCCCCAAGTTCTCATGGCATATGGTTTTTAGCTGCAAGACCCCACCTATGTCATCTGTAAAACAACTCTTTAGGGAACCATTGATATTGACCAAAAGATCTTTCAGATCTTACATGGTTATTTTGCTGCAACTCTAAAAAAATTTCTGCTTTGGGTGTTTCTCATCTAGAATGTGAGGATGAATTTCATACATCACAAACAGAAAAATCCCTGTATCCTGTATGAAGCCAATAGGTGCTCAATAAATAGTTACAGAGTTTCATACACTTATGCAGCCATATACATGCAAACACACACACACACACACACACACACACACATTTACTAATTTAGAGATGGGGAACTTACTCTAGACTGCTAGCACTCTGAAGACAAGTGCCAGTCAATCCCACCATCAATATCTGGATCACTCCAATGGATAGGAGGTGTTATAGACTGAATGTTCATGCTCCTGAAATTCAGATGTTGAAACCGTAATCTCCATATAATGGTATTGACAGGCAAAATCTTTGGGAAGTTAATAGGTCATGAAGGTGTAATCCTTATGAATGGGATTAGTGCCCTTATAAGAAGAGGCCAGAAAACTGGCTAGTTGTCTTTCTGCCATGTAAGGAGACAGAAAGAAGTCGGTTGTCTGCAACCCTGAAGAGGGTTGCCATATGCTGGACTTTCAGCCTCCAGAACTGTGAGAAATAAACATTCATTGTTCAGTCACCCCATCTACAATAATTTGTTAGAGCAGCCAGGAGGCTAAGACAGGAGGTTATGAATAAACAGTATATGATTAAACATATAAATGAACAAACATTTCCTGAATGAAGATATACATGAATTAGTTACTTGATTTGTAAACAAGGACACAGCAGAGTTTATTTCTCTTTGCTAATATGAAGCCAAAGTACACAGTTCATTTATAAACACTACTACATAAGCAACATTATGAAGTAAAGACTAGAATAAATATTTTATTATCCAGAATCCCAACAAAGCAGCTATTTTTTCACACTCCTATTGATTTCCTGATCATATTTTATATTGTTTATTTGTTTAGTGCAGAGAAATTAGAATTTTCTACATAATGAGGAAAATTCAGATACAAGTTTAAAATTTTGCACATAAATTAGGTCTTAAATTCTTGACAGGCCACAGTGATCTCTCCTTCCTAAGAACTCTTGACACTCATGGATATCATGCTAGTGAGGAATGCAGCCACATACATACTGCTACAAGACACATTTGATATTATTTAGCCTACATTCTATTCAATTTTATGTTATTCACCTAGCTCCTGGGCTGGCTAAAATGCTCACTCTGGTTTTTCAGAAAAACGCTAACTAACTTTTTGTCCAACCCAATACTATGAAGCTCCTTCTCATAAAAGAATAGGAATTATGTATCTATTTATAATGCCACCCTGCCTAGAAGTATGTGAATGATAGACAGCTAGATGACAGGTAGGCATATACATAGATAAACATTTGTTGAATGAACATTAAATGAATGTAGCCATTGTAAGTGGCTACAAAAAAACAATGGTAAAAATTTAAAATGTGTAAAATTTTATATTGTTGTATTTTGAATATAATTACTATAGTTTCTTTCATAATTTTAAGATAAAAAATCATTACTGTCCCTAAAGTTATACATTTTAATATAATCAGAATTTTTACATTCATATTTTATTGAGTCATAATAGCTTGAAATACCAGAAAGTCATTAGGAAAATAAAATCAAGTAAGAGAGGTCATTATTATCCTCTGTAACTTTTGCTTTTGACTTAAAAGCATAGGTGAAATGAAAACTGTTCTTAACTTTGACCCACTTACTATGCTGAAGCAACATGAACTCTGCTCCCGAATGCCAACCTGTAAGTGGAGGTTATTGCCTCTTCCCATGAGGGTATAAATTCAATCAAATAAATGTAACACATATAATGGGCATTTAGGAAACAAGTAAATAATGAACAAACAACCAAACAAATGATGGAGACATAATTCCTGCCTTCAAGGAGCTTACAGGATACTGGAGACATTCATATATTAATATATCTGAATTGTCAAAGTCAGAATAGGTTTTTGTCTTGTGTTTCGGTAGAAATCACCAAAATTTGATCCCTGCTTCCTTTGGAAAAATGAAGCCTTTGAAAAACAGTCTGTCTCTTTCCTCTCTGTGTTTCCCTTATTTTGACGACTATCTCTCCAAAAGTAGATAAAAGGTAGTTTATTAAATATACACAGTGGCCTTCTTTATCCTGGTTATCTCCTTCCTTCCTTTCTAATTATTTTAAAATTAGGGCATTTGAGTTTAATCATGTTTTCCTAATAATACAGGGCTTCTGTGGTGATTCAGAGAACCAACTTGCTAACGCAGGAGATGTAGATTTGATCCCTACCCCTAGAAGAAGAAATGGAAACCCACTCTAGTATTCTTGCCTGTGAAATCCCATGGACTAGGGAGCCTGGTGGGCTGTAGTCCATGGGGTTGCAAAGAGTTGGACATGACTGAGCAACAGAGCATGCACGCACGAACACACAGGCACGCACACGTGTTTATACTACATATAAACATGTATGTATGTATACATACGTATGTATATACACACATGCATTCATACACGTGTATATGTACACACGTACATCTATATGCATATATGCTTTTAGAAACATAACCATTCTTTCATTTTATATACTGCATCTGGCACAAACTCATTTTGATCAATCCTCAGGAAGGAGAAACTAATTTCTGCTGCAGTAATATCAGTACTGGCAAGTGTTTATTTTTTTAAATATTTCCACTGTCTAATGGGCTTCCCTGGTGGCTCAGATGGTAAAGAATCTCCCTACAATGCAGGAGACCCAGGTTCGATCCCTGGGTCAAGAAGATCCTCTGGAGAAGGAAATAATAACTCACTCCAGTATCCTCGCCTGGGAAATCACATGGACAGAGAAGCCTGGCAGGCTACAGTCCATGGGGTCACAAAGAGTTGAACATGACTCAGCTACTAACATGAGTAACACTACTTGGTAATTCTATCACTAGATTAACAATCCCATCCTGAGGCTTTTGAATCCAGCCTAGAGATGATGCCAATCTCTCCATCGACTCCCGAGGGCCCATGACCTAAAGGCTCACCTGTTCAGCTCTCATCTTAGTTCTCTTCAAGTCAAGGTGACCTGATTGTGCTAAAAAAGGGTGGAGTGGCAGGGGGTTAATGCACATCCTTTTCTTCTCACTTTCTCTTAGATCAAGGGGCAGGTAAGAGATACAGTTCTTCATCATGAAAACCAATGCAACATGTATTCTCTTTATAACTGGCTAGCGGAACAGTTCATCACTATAATATAGGGCCTTGAAATCCACTCTGATTACTTCAGATACTTGGTAAATGACTAAATTAATTAATTAGTCAGTGGATCTCTTCTGGATATATCAGAGACTTGGTAAATATTTAAATTAACTAGTTAAAATCTAAGATATTTAAATTAACTGATTCTTTATCCTATGTGTCTTTTATAAAGGGTGTTAATTTTATCATTTTTAGAAGAGCAAGAATAGATTTGTTATCATCCCAGTAAGAACTATATTTCCTGTACTTTCTAAGGAAATACTGGAGTCAATTCTTTATGTTCCATTTTCTAAAAAAGGAATTAGGCCTAAAGATGGCCCAGATAAGATATAACATCAAGTAAAAACTTGAAATGAAAGCTAAGCAATCCAAGAAAACTCAGAAAGTATTATATTTTTCAGAGGATTGTGCTTTATGGAAAATAGAAAAAGGTTTTTAAAAATCTCAAGCATACAAATCATCAAATGCTATCACAGTCCTGTAAGTCTCTCCTTGAACTGCATTACATCTCTGTGCTCATACCACCCTCAAACTTGGGAGTTTGGGAGGCACTCAATGCATTCAAAATTAACCTTCTACTTTTTGTTTCCTCCCTTAGTAATAATATGAATGTTATTTGAATAATTCAATTAAGGTCTTATAGAGAGAATAAGAACTCAAAAGTGTAGAAAATGAGTCTTCTAGGTATATGAGGTTATGGGCAGGTTTATAAAATATTGTGTCCTTCAGCACAAAGAAATGTCAAATAAAAAATATATTTTATAGTTTCTACAACCACTTAGTCAATTATGTTCAGAAAACAGAAAAGTCTGTACAACTTTCTACAAACCAGTTCTGATTTAGAATATCTAATTCCATAGACTTATTACTCTATTCAATTAAGACTTTTTGTTTTTGCTTTTGGTTTGGTATCATTTAGTTTTCTAGGGAGATGAGATTAGATCAGTTTTCATAGAGAAAATATGCAAATATTGCAACTGCTAATATTTTAAAAGCAGCTAAAGTAACTTACAGAAAAAATTGTGTTAACAGTGCATGCTGGTCACTTTTTAAAAATCATCTTAACATCCAACCAGAAAATATAGAGGCAATTACCATCTCTGTGCACTTTTTCAGTTATTTCAATGATAACTGAATCACATGGTGGATATGTCTGCAAAAATCAAACACAGAACTGAAATAATTTTTCAAGATAAATGTTAGTAGAACATTTTCTCAAATTACTTGTACATTTCATTTTGCTATCCAGAAAATTATAGTTCAATGTTCCTACATAGCAGGAAACTCCAGGTTGTAGCAATTGATTTAATTGTTCTCTGGAGCATACATTACCTGAACATTAATCACTTCTTTGTTGGCACTGTTGAATATGTGTGTGACTAACGATATTAATATTTCATGAAACATTTTTTAAGTATCAATCATTTCCTATCTGTCTAGAACAATGTGATTACCTAGATACAAATAAACAATATATCTCTTAATTAGAGACATATGGAAGAGCTATATGTGATATAACACCTAGGTTAAAAAAAAAAAGTTCATAAATTTTCTGTTCTCAAAAACTACATTTTGTAACAGAAACAGATGCACAGACCTTGAAAATGACCTTATGTTTGCTGGGGGGATGGTTGAAGAGAAGGGATAGTGAGCTTGCGATGGACATGTATACACCGCTACATTTAAAATGAATAACCAAGAAGGACCTACTGTAGAGCACAGGGAACTCAGCTCAATAATGTTATGTGGCAGCCTGGATGGGTGGGGAATTTGGGGGAGAATGGATACATGTATATGCAAGGCTGAGTCCCTTCCCTCTTCACCTGAAACTATCACAACATCATCTGTTATTTGGCTATGCTCCAATACAAAATAAAAAGCTTACAAACAAAGAAACAAACTATATTTGGGGTTCTCACAAATAGCACAGTTATCTGGTATTAATTTTTTTGGAAGTCTCTTACTGTCACTGTTTCATTACTCTGACGGTTGATATACTTAATTTGGAAGATGAATTATTTGTTTTTTGATGAAATAGAAAATGCATTTGAGGCATATGTTATTTGTGCAAAACAGACAGGCTTGGGAGTTAAATAGGGAAGGAGGGACTCAATACCAGTATTTCATTTTTCATACATGATTGACAATCTTATGTTGTTCCTTCCAAAATCCTAATGTTTATAGTAACATACATATGTACGAGTGTTTCTAAGTAGTTCACTTTTTGATAGCAGTATGTTCTTATATGATTCCTTTCATTTGGGCAGAAAGTAGGTGTTTCAAGATGCCATAGGCAAGGTGCTCCTCAAAGTGTTGGAGACAGAGCAGTGAATAAGGAGGACAAAGCGCCTACTCTCATGGACCCCATTTTTGTTAGGAAGAAAGTGAAAATGTTAGTTTCTCAGTTGTGTCTCACTCTTTGAGACTCCACGGACTCTAGACCACCACTCTGTCCCTGGAATTCTCCGTCCCTGGAACTCTCCAGGCAAGAATGCTAGAGTGAGGTGTCATTCCCTTCTCTAGGGGATCTTCCTGAGCCAGGATAGAACTCAGGTCTCCTGCATTGCATGCTGAGGCTTCTGTGTTAGCTCAGTAGGTAAGGAATCTGCCTGTAATGCAGGAGACCCTGGTTTGATCCCTGGGTGGGAAAGATCTGCTCGAGAAGGGATAGGCTACCCACTCCAGTATTCTTGAGCTTCCCTGGTGGCTCAGCTGGTAAAGAATCCACCTGCAGTGAAGGAGGCCTGGGTTTGATCCCTGGGTTGGGAAGATCCCCTGCAGAAGGGGAAGGCTACTCACTCCAGTATTGTGGCCTGGAGAATTCCGTGGACTGAATAGTCCATGGGGTCACAAAGAGTCGGAAATGACTGAGTGACTTTCACTTTCTCCTGCATTGCAGGAAGATTCTTCATCATAAGGGAAGTCCTGTGAACAAGAGGGGTACTATAAAATCCATATCAAAATATTAGTCCCTACATGGCTTCCCTGGTTGTTCAGTCGGTAAAGAGTCTGCCTGAAATGCAGGAGACCCTGGTTCAGTCCCTGGGTTGGGAGGATGCCCTGGAGAAGGAAATGGTAACTCATTCTGGGGAAGCCCGTGGACAGAGGAGCCTGGTGGGCTACAGTCCATGGGGTCGCAAGAACCAGACACAGCTAAGCAACTAAACCTACCTACCTAAATACAACAAAGAGAATTGAAACGATGACATGATAACAGGATGAAGGCTATTTTCAATGTAACTAGAGAAAAATTTTAAGAATTTTACAATTGGCAAGAGATCTCAGCAAATAACTGGGGAGCAAAGGGCTGCTGGGGAGAACTCTTCGCATGGTATGCAGCAGCTGCACTGAAGCAGTGGGAACTTCAGGTAGGCCAAAGTGACTGAAGAACAAGAGGGTCGTCGGCTGGAGTTCCTAGGATGTCCTTGGAAATGTACCCATCATTTTACATTTATCTGAACCTCGGTACCATCCTAGGCGGCATACATTATGTTCCACTTTTTACAAACTAAAACATGAAACACATAGATTAGAAACATGAAATAACTTGCCCATGATTGAGGCAGAACAAGGAACAATTCTAGGAAGTTGAAATTAATCTTATTAGTTCCTATGCTGTTCTGCTTCGAGCAAAGAATAAACGCAGTCAGAGTCGACAGTCCTGGAACAAGGACTTGGCTGCAGGTATTAGAACAGCTAGAGTAGAGAAGAGAAAGCTTAAATTGCCATTCTGCTGCATGACAGCAAGCCATCATGTCATCTCTAAAATTTAATCTATATAATCATTCATTTCCTTGCTAACTCATTCTAAATGTATCTACTAAAGGGCTGATATAAATTAGGTAATATGGTCAAGAATTATAATGAATGATAATCAAATGTGCCTTCAAGAATCTTCATTCAAGTGGAAGACAAATCTATGGATGTATCCTTCAAGATAAAAGTCCAATAAGCAGTTATAAAAAAAAGTGCAATGAAAATGTCAAGCCAGTAACAACGCTGTCTGGCTGTCAGTTTTCTGTAAAATCTCAAAATGAAGCTGTGTGATCACACTAAGCCTTCCTCACCTTTAATATTTTATTCTATCTGTGATTGAGCAACGTTCTATGCATCCTGTGAGAAAGCAATATTATATAAATTCCCATCATAAAGTTTAAAGTTTTTTTTGGCAGACATAAGCCTATACTGGGTTCCTCCTTCTCTCCTACCTATAACAACTATAATTCTAAATGATTTTTTTCTAAAAAATATGCTTAGAAATCTTCACAGGTCATGAGTTTCTTCACTGGTAACAATAACAAGTGGAAAGAATTCCACCTAAGTATATAAGTACTGCTGCTGCTGCAGCTGCTAAATCGCTTCAGTCGTGTCTGACTCCATGCAACCCCATAGACAGAAGCCCACCAGGCTCCCTCGTCCCTGGGTTTCTCCAGGCAAGAACACTGGAGTGGGTTGCCATTTCCTTCTCCAATGTATGAAAGTGAAAAGTGAAAGGGAAGTCGCTCAGTCGTGTCCGACTCTTAGCGACCCCATAGACTGCAGCCTACCAGGCTCCGCCGCCCATGGGATTTTCCAGGCAAGAATACTGGAGTGGGGTGCCATTGCCTTCTCCAATATAAGTACTGGCCACCACTCAAAAATGAAACATGTCCAAAGGGAAACATTCTGCATATATGACTTTGATTTAACACTTAAAAAGTAAAGTCAGGTTTTCACAATATGATTTTAGAGGAATAAACTTGAGCTCAAACTTAAATAATTGTTGACGTGCATTTCTACTAAAAACAACTGTATATACTATATATCCACATAGCTTTTAAAGGTTTGAAAAAGCCCAAGAATAATCAAGGAGCCTGACCTGGGAATAGGTATATGCTGGGGCTGACATAATGAAACTCTTGATAAGTTGTAGGAACAAGTCATTAAACCAGAGGGTGAACTAAGCTGAACCCAGTAACTCTGTCTTGAAACAGCTTTGTCTTTCTAAAGTATGACACCCCTCTTGAGGAATTAAAATCTCATTTTCTCTCATACAGTGCTTATAAAACAAAGAGAACATGCAAAACTCTAAGAAATGGATAATCTTGAGCCAGAAAGTAAAAAAATTTAGATAAATTAGGAAGTAAAATGTTAAATTTCAAGTTGGACTTATGACATAAACTTACTAATGCTCCAAATGGAAACAAGAAAAATTACTTCCTGCAACCTCCACCTACTTCAAAATAGGACAGAATATTACCATTCTAATAGAGAGAATCAGTAAAATCAAATATTTTAATAGAAATGCTACTAAAAGGGGGTTGTGACTACTTATTAATTGAATAACAAATCTTCCATTTTAACATTAAAATTAAATTTGACTGGTCATACCAACACTTATTATGTTGACCAAGAAAATGACAGACTCTTGTCTAGGATTGCACAAGAAAATGACAGTTTTTGCAAGAAGGAAAAAAAGTTAAATTTCATATCTTTTAAAATAATATTTGGTGAGCCATTGTGCAGATGACACCACTCTTATGGCAGAAAGCGAAAGACTAAAGAGCTCCTTAATGAAAGTGAAAGAGGAGAGTGAAAAAGTTGGCTTAAAACTCAACACTCAAAAAACTAAGATTATGGCATCCAGTCTCATCACTTCATGGCAAATAGATGGGGAAACAATGGAAACAGTGACAGACTTTATTTTCTTGTGCTCCAAAATCTTTGCAGGTGGTGACTACAGCCATGAAATTAAAAGATGCTTGTTCCTTGGAAGAAAAGCTATGACCAACTTAGACCACATATTGAAAAGCAGACATTACTTTGCCTACAAAGCTGCATCTAGTCAAAGCTATGGTTTCTCTAGTAGTAATGTATGGATGTGAGAGCTGGACTATAAAGAAAGCTGAGTACCAAAGAATTGATGCTTTTGAACCGTGGTGTTGGGTAAGACTCATGAGAGTCCCCTGGACTGCAAGGAGATCCAACCAGTCCATCCTAAAGGAAATCAGTCCTGAATATTCATTGGAAGGACTGATGTTGAAGCTGAAACTCCAATACTTTGGCCACCTGATGTGAAGAACCAACTCATTTGAAAAGACCCTGATGCTGGGAAAGATTGAAGGCAGGAGAAGAAGTGAATGACAGAGGATGAGATGGTTGGATGGCATCACCAACGCAATGGACATGAATTTGAGTAGGCTCCGGGAGTTGGTGATTGACAGGGAAGCCTGGAGTGCTGAAGTTCATGGGGTCATGAAAAGTCAGACACGACTGAGAGACTGAACTGAACTGTGTATACTTAAATACCACTGATCCACTCTATTACCAACTAAGATTTGAAAGCTCAGCTAAGGAAGCTGAAATATTATTAGTGCTGTATTAAACAATACAACAGAAAGAACTTCAAAGATATGTCCTTTCCTGGCAGAAATTAACACCAAAAAGAAAATATCAATAATATGGCCTAACAATAGGCATATAAGATGAAAAGCTAGCAAAATGGAAACATAAAAAGACATGAAAAGACACATGAAAAGATTTACTTATACCAAGAATATATACTCTTTATATAATTGAAAACATGCCTATATACAAAATGAATCTCATCTAAGTTTAATTTACTTAATCAGTTTTCTAATAATGTTCATTCTTATTTGATTAACAATATTAAGCATTATATTAACACTAAATATTACAGACTTGATAGTCATTTTTACCTATTAGCACTGATATTTGAATGTAAACAAAAAGTATGACTGTTACTGAAAATTCTATAAAATATAGAAAAGTATAAAGAAAAAATAACCTATAATTTTAACATTCAAATTACAACTCAATATTTTCTCATATTAGACATACACTTATATTTGTGTACGTATATACATTATATAAATATATGCTATAATAGAATATTCTCTATTTGGAGTTTTTTCCAATTCTTTTCTGTTTGTACTATATTATGTCCTGAGTATTGTCTTATGTCATTATAATATGAAAAACATTTTTCAGTTTCTGGAAAATAAAACTGTAATGACTTTGACTGCATCATTAATTATTTTAAAAGAGGAAAATACCCTAGAAACAGAATTATTGAGTTAGATGGTATAAATTTCTGTATAGATTTTGACCTACAGTGTTAATGCACTGGACACAAAAGAGGTCTGATTTCTTATTTTCATTATACACTAGAGAAGAGAACGGGCTTTGGGACAGGGGTGGCTGCAGTGAAATTATGGCTCCAATGCTTCCTAATTGTCCACTTTAGTCTTTAAACTCTTAAAAACTCACACATTCATTTGGAAAATGGTGATGATAAATGTAACTATCTTCTTAGCACTGTTGTGGATAACAGGATGTGAGGTTGTGTTATGGCTAAAGGGTGTTGGGTACTTATTAAGATACCAATGATTATCTACTATTATAAAAATCACTAGTAATGGTATAATGCCAACACTATATATTAAAATTTGTGTTATTTGATAATATTTATTTACATCATTTGTTATAAAATTATGAAGCAATTTTGGATTTATTTGACTACTAGTTTGGGAGACACAGCTGGCAAACATATGTCCCTCCTTCCCCAGCAAGAGGTTTATAACTGGGCACTTTGGCATTAGAGACTGTTTCCAGGCCACCTTTGCAGCTGGGTAGTGTAGTTATGTTTGCATCAATGGATTGTGATAAAAAGTAATGCTAGCTACATATGTGTCTAGGCCTTAAGATACTGTGCATAAAATCCTCCAGGCTCTGTTCCTTGCAATCTGGGATACAAATGTGCCTGTGATTTAGCATCAGCCAGGCAGGGCAAGACAAGACAGGGCCCCAGGGCAAGGGTCATAAAACTAAAGAGCAGCCTGGTTTAGTGACTAAAGTTTTACTGGAACATAGTTATACTTGTTTATGTCTGTATGGCCACTTTTACCCTACAATTGCAGAACTGAGTAATTACAACAGACATAGGGCCCCAAATCCTACAATATTTGTTATCTGGCCCTTCATAGAAAAAAATGCCAACTACTACCCAAGGAGATAACCAAGCAAAAAGAAACCACCAGAGTCTCCCAAATGATCATATGAAACACAAATATCATTCAACTCAGACCAGGGACTTTGGGGTTGTTAAGTGGAAAACAAACAGATTTTTATTTTAGCTGAGCAACTCCTAAGGGACATTGAGTTCTACCAGCATAATTTTCATACCAAGGAAGATGAGTTTTTATAAAATTGTGGTATTTAAATGTATCAATTTTATTAAAGTTTGAGAAATTTTCTTCTTAATTTATGGAGTTCTTTGTGTGTTAAGGAGTTAAACCCAAACCTGTAATATTTATGGGAAATAATATCCATAAGTTGTTTGATTTTTATATTATGATGTTTCTGTATAATTTATACAATACTTATCTTCTATCATATCTATCATTGCTTTCTTTTAGTTTCTTATGATGTTTCATGCTTGTATATAAAGTTTTCCTTACCCAAAGACCAGATAGATATTTGCTTTTTTCTCTCCTTTTTCACTATTTTTATATTTCACTAATACTTTTTCATTTCAAATATATCCATAAATACTTTCTGAATAGTTTTCCATAGATATATCATAGTATCGATATATTATATCTACATATTAAGATTTATATCATATAAAATATATGGCCTGGCATGCTGCAGTCCATGGGGTCACAAAGAGTCGGACACAACTGAGAGACTGAACTGAATGAATTTTTAAACATTAAGATCTGTTTCAGAGCTCTTATATTGTTCCACTGCTCTAGTCTTCTTTTCTCAATCAGTATCACAGAGCTTTAACTATTATAATTGTAAAATTCAACTAATATCCAACATGGCAAGTCATCTACTCACTCATACTTTTCTAACTTTTGCAGGGGATGGAAAGAAGAATGCTTTGTAAAATTTTATCAATTGATATATATAAAATAAATTTTAATTATTTAAATTTATTATAGCTACAAGGAAAGGCTGACATAGATGTTCACAACACGGAAAAAAATCACACTACAATGTTATGAATATCATATGCAAAAGAAAACCTGCAAAAAAACCTTATTTCATAGGATCTTTTATTATCATAAAGGTAAGACAAATACTTTTTGTCTACTAATGTATAATACTAAACATATGTTTTCTCTCAGACTTTCTGCAATAATTCAGAGAAATTTTTAATACTATTGTTCTCTTAATTTTAGATACCAGAAAACCAGATAATGCAGTTAAGTGTTCTGATTAAAATCAGGAAGTCTTACTAAGTAGCAGAGTGGAGATTTGGCATCCCTGTGTACAAGCGCAATTTTCAGTCACATGGACCTCAGCATTCATTCTACAAGTGTCTAGCTAACTCACTGAATGTAGACATTATATTACATATTTTTTTAAATCTCTAAACACCTTAAGAACAAGGTTTTCATGTTGCTGCAATTAAATCCGTACACTGAAACTCAGTATAGAATAATCACCTCTTGTCTCTCACATGCCTTTGGATATTTGTGGGTATTACTTTTTGAATTTTATTTTATTACTTTTCTGACTGGAATTGGGTCAATGTACATATGCACATGGACTCAAAGCTTTATAATTCTGAGCCTTCCCATTCAGGAATATCTTCCTATTTACATGGTTTATAGGTCTCTCAGAAAAGTCCTAATTTAAATCTTGCATATTTACAATTTTAGTAATTTTATATTAAATCTCAATACATACAAAATAAAATTTAAGATCTATTTCTTTTAATAATAATAATAAAATAAATATACATTTGTCCAGTACTGTTTATGATGTAGAACATAAATAGTGACTTTGAAGGCCCCTGGGTATATTTCCTTATGGAATCCCCACCCCTAGAGTTAATTACTGCTGCTTGTAAGTCGCTTCAGACTTTGTGCTACCCCATAGATGGCAGCCCACCAGGCTCCCCCGTCCCTGGGATTCTCCAGGCAAGAGCACTGGAGTGGGTTGCCATTTCCTTCTCCAATGCATGAGAGTGAAAAGTGAAAGTGAAGTCGCTCAGTCATGTCCGACTCTAGCGACCCCATGGACTGCAGCCTACCAGGCTCCTCCATCCATGGGAAACATGACTCTAGCATATTCTTTGATCAATTTTTCTGAATATTGTATTTATGAGATTTATCTATGTTGATAGATAGAGGAGTGATTGATTTACATTTCTTCCAATCCTTGCAAAAAATCCCAATGAAGTTGATTACTTATAAGACGGGTATAGTGAGAAAGAGATAAAGAGATACAGAAGACAGTGTGGCTTCTGTAACTAATCTCCATATATATATATGTACATAGTTTTCACTTTTGAAAGCATGATACACATATGGAAAAAAAATAAGAATGAAGAGCAGGAAAACATGAAAAATAAGATGAAACAAATGAAGTTAAACTTGTATTTCTAATGAATATCATAACCATGTTGAAGGACGAAGACGGAAGGAAGGAGAGGAAGGGAAAGAAGCAAGGGAGGGAAGGAAGAAGGGAAATTTTAAAAATATGGTTTCTTTGTCCTGATCAGCTTGAGTAGCTCCCCTCAGGTATAATCAGCAGTTGAACTGCTGGCTGCATCTTATTGCTTAATTTTACCATTAATTTCAAACAGTCTTCTAAAGCATTGTACAGTGATACTCTTCACCTGCCACAATGTCTGCTAGTTCCTGTTGCTCATAACGCTGATGTGGTTATTTATTCCTGGAAATATGGGGAGGTGTAATAGCCAATGCAGTTTAAATTTGCCCTTCCATTATTAGAGATTGGTGCCAGTGTATATACAAATATTCCTTGGTTATTTTTATTTCTTTTTTATGAAATGTTATCCATGCCTTATTCCTGCTTTTCTAACGGTAATCTTTTACTTATTAACTGATATTACTTGTATATATTCTAGATTCTAAGTTGAATTGATTATGAGCAGAGTAAACATTTCCTTCCAGCTTTTAGACAACACTTTTTATAAAAACAGTGCCTTGCCATGGACAAAGCTCATAATTTGAATGAAGTGAAATTTATCAACCTATCTCTTCATGGTTGTGATTCTTTCTAAAAGTAATCTTTTCATGGAAAAGAAGATCAGAAAGATATTCTCTTATGTCTCTTTTCAAAAGTTAATTTATTAATCCAATTGAAATTGATTTTTATGTTAACTATGAGGTGGGATTCACTTTTATCTTTCCCATATGAATTGCCAGTTTCCCTAAGTCTTGTCTAGAAGACTAAACTTTCACCACTGGTCCACAATGCTGACTAAAAGAAAAAGTTTCTATATATGTGTGGGTTGTTTATGAGCAAAGCATTCTGTTCCAGAAATCTATTCTTGAACTAACACACTGTAATAATTATAATGGGTTTAAAGTAGATCTTGATATTTGATAGAGCAAGAGGCTATTCCTTGTACTTTTTTCAGAAATGAATAAGCATTTTTGTCCATTTGATCTACCATATATGTTAAGATGAGCTAGTCAGTCTTCATGAAAAGTCTTGTCGAGACTTGATAGAATTTCATTAACTCATAAACCAATTACGGAAAATTATCATTTTAAAAATAGTGTTTTCATATCCATAATGTGATTCTCCATTTATTTGAGTGTCTTTTAAGGTTTTTCAATACAATTTTATAATTTTAATGAAAAAAGCTTACATTTTTTCATTATTCTGAACTGTCTTATAATTCATGTTACTATTATAATAGAACATTTTTCCAAATTAAACTATTAACCAATTATTAATATATAGAAATGTACTTAACTTTGTTTTTTGATTTTATAGCTGAAAGTGATTAATAACTTTTGGATTTTTTTTCTAAATAGGAAATCATATCATCTATATAACAAATTAAATTTTAGTTTTTTCATCTTAAAGTTTACTAAATTTTATTCCTTCTGTCTTCTTTTTGCCCTGGCTATAATCTGCAGTACAATATTGAACTGATGTGAAAATAGGCATTATTGACTTCACTCTGGATTTTAATGATTCACCACAGAATGAGATGTTTATTAAAAACTTTTAGTAGCTTCACTTTATAGCTGACTTTTTCTGTACTTATAGGATGATATTGATTAATTAATATGACAAATACATTAACAGATTTCTAATGTTGAATCAACTTTGCATTTCTATAATAAACCCAAGATTGCAACAATGTGTTATATTTTGTAATCATTATTTGGCTGCATGACATTAGTCTTTTAAAATTGGTAAGATTTTCCATATACTAACTGTTTTAGTGACTGGTCAACAGAAGAATTACTAAGACAGTTGTGTTAACTCTTTCCCTATAATAGTATATTAAAATGCGTATAAATTATAACCTAGTTTATTCTGAAAATATAGTAGGAATCATGAAGGTTTAAAGTTATATTAACTTGTTTAGTCGAAATTCTATATTAGTGTGTAAGTTAGTGTTGTTATATAATAAATTACTTCCAGATTTAATAGCTTAAGACAACACTGAAAATTATTAGTTCACAGTTTTTCTCGGTCAGGAATTTAGGAGCAGGTTAGCTTGGAGGTTCTGTCTCAGCATCTCTCATGGTTACATTCAAGTTGTCAAAGATGCAAACAACTGAAGGCTTGACTAGGGAAGAGGATTGTCTCTGAAAATAGCTCACTCGATTGGCTGGTAAATTGGTATTGTCTATTGGGAAAAAGTCACAATTATTTAAGCATCTACTTCTCCACAGGGCTGTGTAAATGTCCACAAAGCATTGCAGTTGATTTCCCCAGAGCAGTGCTCTAAGAGAGCAAAGTGGAGAGGTGACACTGTCTTTCATAACCTAATCTCAGAAGTGTTATATTGCGGTTTCTATTGACTAGAATATCTTACTAGCTAAACAGAGCATGTCTATACATTCTTGGATGAGACTAAACAAAACCATGAATATCCTCATAAGGATCAGTGGGGGCCACTTCAGATGCTATCTACTATATAGAGCAATACTTTTTGCTTTAGAATTTCCTTTCTCTGTTATTTTTAACAGTTTCTGTATTCTTTAGTTTAGGAATATCTCCATAAACAATAGAACTGAGATTTCCTCCCATGGGTTTTGTTTTGTGCCTGATAATTTCTCTTAACTAGAAATTTTAACCCATTTATATTTATTTGACACTGATACATTTGGACCTATTTCTACCACCTATTACTGCTCTATGTTTTCCTCTTAACGTTTTTTCTCCTTTCTTCACCTTGCACAAAGTTTGGTCATTTCATCACGATATATCAAGGTGTTCTGTGGTTATAATACTATAGTGTATAATTGGCTTGATGTATGTTTCACTTTGTGCATATGAAAACTGATGACTTTCATTAATTCAAAAATCATTTCATCCATTATTCCTTTGAATATTGTCTCACCCCTATTTTTCCCATTCCCTTTTTATGATTCTCCAATTAGATGTGTTGTACTTTCTCTTTCTAACCTCCTTATCTTTTAAAGTCTCTTTCATATTTTCTAGCTTTGTCTCCTGGAGAAGGAAATGGCAACCCACTCCAGTACTCTTGCCTGGAGAATCCCATGGTCTGTCCTATATTCTATGTAACATTTTCAGATCTATCTTCTATTTTAAAAATAATTAATTTTAAATATAGTTAATTTATATTCTATAATAAAAGTTCCAATAGCTACCATCTTTTTGGATTTGTTTTTCTAATTACTTAGTGATTATATTTTAAGGCAATCTCAAGGTCTTTGAAATTTTATCTGTGGGAATTAAAGCTGTATTTTAAATTGTTTTCTTTTCCTCCTCACATTTTTGCTTGCTTCTGCCAAGTATATTGGGCTATGACCAACCTTAAAACTGAAATTTTATCTTTAGATGTTTTTACGTTACATGTGAACCTGAATTACATAAGGGTAAGATTAGGAATTTCATTCTGTTGAAACTTCTTCCACTTTACTCAGAACCAAGACTAAGAAAGTTAACTATTCTCACTCTCTCAATAGCATTTGCTTGCTTGCACTCCCTATCTCTTCTCTTTCTTTCACTCTCTCTATCTTATTTGCTTCATTTAACTCACAACTAAGAGTTACCTTCTAAAGACCCTATTTATGCAGAGGATTTCCAGTCTAACCTACCAATTTTTGCCAGCCAAAGCTGTTTTTTCACATATCAAAAAATGCTCCCTTAAATCCTGAACTTCCGTGAGGAACTGCCAAATATCCCCAAGAAAAATGTCTGTTTCAGTGCTTGCTTACTTTTCCTGATTTGTGATTTCATGCTGTTCACGGACTCTGAGAAGTCCCCTTACTTTCCCACAAACTCAGCTATGCAATTAAATAATTTAAATATACATATATTTTTTTCTGAATTATATATCTATGTATATTATATATAGACCTGAAGGTCAAAAGTTACAAACTTCTAGCTATAAGATAACAGGTAACTAGGGATATAATGTACAAAATTATTAATATAAGTGATACTTCTGCAAATTATAATAAAAGTTGTTACAAGAGCTCTCATCATAGGAAAAAAAGCAGTTTTTTCTAGATGATACATGGTCACTAAATGTTTTGTGGTCATCATTTCATGATGTATGCAAGCTATAGCTCAATAAAAACTGAAGAGAAAACAAAACAATAAAAATAAATTTTAAAAAATTGAAAATTTATATATAGAAAGCATATAATCCAGTGTACAACATATAGTAGCCAGTTAATTAAATGGTGACTCTATATTTAGAATTTAAAAAATCAAAGAAAGAAAGAAAAATATATTCTGTCTGGCTTTTTTAGTTTTTACCAATGAGAAGGTTTCTCTAGACATACAATCTACCATATTGTCAGAAATTAAAGAATAACCATAGGATTTCTGGTTGAAAATCAGAACAATGGAATTTTATGATTGTAGCTTGCTTTCTTAAACTCATACTTTTGGTCCTGATCACCCTCTGCTCTTCAGAGGGAAAAACATAGAGCTACCCTTCAAATTATCACACTTCTCCTACTACCTTCAGTATTGAGAGAGGGTATTATTTTAATCATGGTGAGCAGCAAAGAACCCCAATAATCCTCTCCTATATTGAATCTAAATCTGAGATCCCTATGGGTAATGGTTGGAAATTAAAATGAAAGAAAGGAGATAATAAAGACTTCCTTTATATTAATATATTTCTGTCTGTTGTTTAAAAAATTAGAGAAAAAAAATGTTCTTACCCCATACTGAAAATTCAGTTCAAGACATAATACAAATATAGAAACATATTTTCAAAAGTCTAATTAGATCACTATCTCTCAGAGGTCTAAAATGCACACATTTAATATGTACAAATCTGAATAAACAATCTAGCCTATGGCTTCTTCCTATATTCCTTCTCTCAGTTAAGGGTGCCACCAGCCATTCATTTAGGCAATCTAGAAACTCAGAAATCATTTTCGAAGTATCTCCTGCTGCTGCTGCTAAGTCGCTCCAGTTGTGTCCGACTCTGTGCGACCCCACAGACGGCAGCCCACCAGGCTCCAGTCCCTGGGCTTCTCCAGGCAAGAACACTGCCATTTCCTTCTCCAGTGCATGAAAGTGAAAAGTGAAAGTGAAGTCGCTCAGTCGTATCCAACTCTAAGCAACCCCATGGACTGCAGCCTTCCAGGCTCCTCCGTCCATGGGATTTCCCAGGCAAGAGTACTGGAGTGGGCTGCCATTGCCTTCTCCAGAAGTATCTCCTACCCACCCCCCGTATCCAATCCATTACCAAATTCCTTACATTTGTCCTCAAAATTTTTCTGAAATCAATTTGTATCTTATCATCTTCCCTACCAGCACTTTCATCCAAGCTATGTGTTACTGGGACCACCACGTCTCTGGACTGATCTACTCATATCTGGGCTTCCCTAGTGGCTCAGATGGTAAAGAATCTGCCAGCAATGCAGAAGACCAGGGTTCAATTCCTAGGTCAGAAAGATCCCCTGGAGAAGGGAATGGCAATCCACTCCAGTATTCTTGTCTGGGAAATCCCATGGACAGGGTAGCTTGATGCTCTACTGTCCATGGGGTCTCAAAGAGTCAGGCATGACTGGGCAACTAACACACACTCATATCTACCTTTGCTCCAAACCAATCAGACATCACCGACTCAATGGACGTAAATTTGAGCAAGTTCCAGGAGATAGTGAAGGACAGGGAAGGCTGGCATGCTGCAGTCCCTAGGGTCACAAAGAGTCAGACATGACTGAGAGACGGAACAACAGTCATTCAACTGCAGCCAGTGACATATTCAAAATGTAAAATTGTTCACATCATCTTTCTACTTAAAACATCTCAACTTCCTCACTCTGAGGAAAAACAAAAGCCTTAATATTATCTACAAGATGCCGGTTTTGACACCTACATACCTTTTGAGTAATATTCTTCACAATATTCATTTTTCCCTTTGCAACACTTACAATGATTATGCTTTCTATCTTCATATTCACCGTGCTTCTTCCTGCACCCTAAAGCCTTTGCTTATATCAGTTTCCCTACAAGGATACTTTTACCTTCCTTCCTTCTTTTCCAAGTTAACTTTGACTTAGTATTTAGATATTAGCTCAATTCTCTTTCTCAGTGAATCTCTTTCTGCACTTCCTTGATTAGATCACATCGCCTATTTCAGTCTTTTAGTACCACATACTTCTCATTCAGTAAGCCTAGAGTAACTGTAATTATTGAATTAATGTCTGCCTTTACTCTAGCTGAGGCTCCAGAATACAAGGATATTGTCTAACACACTACAGTATCTAAGAAACAGTTTATTCTATTTCGATTGTAAAATGTATTAGAAAAGGAAGCATGTATATAATTCATGTATTAATATTAACAACAAATCAATGCTATTAATAATTATGTATATAATCCATTCATTAATATTAATAATAAATGAAACTTTGAGTAACAATACCCAAATGAAGAAAGAGAACACTGCCAGTCTGAAAACCTGATTTGTGCTTCTTTCCAAACATACACCCACCTGCCTACTATATACTAAATTACTAAGCATTAACTGGAATTCTGATCACTATTCTAACTCTTCCCTTTACAGAATACAATTAACAATATTAACATTTATGTGTTATGTAGAAAGTGTTTATATTTTCTAGCTTTTGAAATCATGTGAAAGGAACAATATTCATTACATCCTTCTCTGATTTGCTTCTTTGTTATGTCTCTGGGATTTAACCATGTTGATGGTGTACCTCTAATTCATTCATTCTTACTAAAATATAGCATTCCACTGTATAAGGCAGTGCTTTATTTGTTGTACTAGTGATGGACATTGACACTGTTTGTTGATATCTGCTACTAAGCATTACTGTACATGACTCCATTTACATGGGCAAGAGCTTCTCTGGAGTACATGGGTAGGAAAAGAACTGCTGGCTTAAAGTGCTACATAAACCTTCAGAGTTCACCTAAATTGGTAAAGTGTGTTATATGCCATACTATGCATCCACTGGAGTGTTATATAAGTTTTACTTATTTTCTATATTCTTTCCAACATAGCCCTGCTATTATCTAAACGGTCAACTTTCCAAAAATTTTCTTATATCCCAAATATAGTCATCATTAATCAAATATTTATTGAGACATCCACTAGGTGTTAGGTGCTATTCTAAATGATAAAATATTCTTAATTTCATACATCCTTATTCCAACAGTGAGAATCTGAATGCTTTTTAGATGCTCAGTACCACAACCCACTCACTGATCAGAAGGAAAGGTTCTTTATGATACTAAGAATCAGAGTGTAAGCATGAGTACAGAAATACCTGCAAACAGCCAGTATGTGGCATGTTGTAAATTGCTGATAAAACTGTCCTAAAATAATTACTTTTTATTGCCTCACTTCTCATGTAATAGCAATACCTTAAAACATTAACTCTAAAGCTTTTTTTTCAACAACAAAATCACTTAACAATTTGGAAAAGAAAACAGAGATTTTAAAATGTTTAAATCTGATTTTTGTCTTATTTTAAAAATAAATCATTGCATTTATCTCCTACCAGCTCCCCTTCCCCTAAAGATGACCCTCCCCCTCCCCACAAGCCTGGAAATAGCTTTACATGACAGAGTTTGAACAAGAGACTATAATACTCCCGAGTACTAAAATAAACATTAACACAGTTCGATCAGTGTCAGAGTGTTCTACAGCACTTAATCTTTATCACTTCCCATCTACTGTTTTCTCTTTACATTCTTTTACCTTCCAATAAATAAGAACTGCAATAATGGAAACATTGTGTGGCCTGCACCTCAACGATATTATTAAGTTTCAAACCGTCACTATAATTTGGGTGTCACAGAGAGAAGATATTCATGGCTGACACACCCTAACAAATAAAAGCTGCTTAATAACAATGCATAAGGCCTGTGTTGAAGGAATTTTTTTGCACTGACTTCCTGATTCAGAGGTTTAAGAGACGATACAAAAGAATCACCAGAGTCATTTCGAGAAAATTTGACTATAAGATGAGCAGAACATAAAATTTGTAAGAATAGCTTAAGTTCTTTAAAACTTATTGTTCTCATAACCCTACTTAAATAAAAAGTATGTTTTCAAAATCATGCTCACTAATATCCAATAAAACTCAGGATTTGTGTGTGGCAGTCTCCATGTATGCTGTGTCTACCTGAACAGTTCACGTGAACTCTACATTAGACAAGGAGCATGGGTATGGTTTCCCTGGGTTCATTAACATAGACAAATACTTACCTGTCAACTGCTGCTGTGCAGTCAGTACTTACTAAGTGTGAAGTGATACACAGAGCACAACGGAGAAACAAACAGAATACTGATGGTGTGATTCTGGGTAGACACAATGGCATGAGCAAAATCCAAGAAGAACAGAAGAAAAGGGTATTTACAGCCAATATAGTAATGATAGTTATACATCAATTACGTCTCAATAAAAATAGAAACAAAAATAAAAGTCTGACATTTTAAGGACTTCCCTGGTAGTCCAGTAGTAAGACTCAACCTTTCCACGGCAGGGGACATAGATTTCATCCCTAGTCAGAGAACTAAGATCCCACATGCTGCACAGCAGGAAAAAAAAAAAAAAAATAACAGTTTAGAAATTCATTTCATGAGCTAACAGATATACAGTTTCATGTATGATTAAATTAATACAGGAAGAAAAGGAATCAGCAAAGGTAAGTGAAACTTGCTAAGTTTTGCCATCAATGAAAGATGGTGGCAAACCATCTAGACTCAGTTCTGTTACTGCTTTCCTAAATAATTCTCTTTCCTTTTGTGTGACAATATAATATTCTGATCAATTTATAATCTAGAAATAGTTTACTAGTATTTTAAATAAATTTTAAACTTTAAGAAGGTAATATCCTTGATGATCAGTAATTTCACTCTTGGGAATATACCCTTCAGAAATGAAGGCTCAGGTCCAACAAAAGGCATATAAAGTGTATTTTAAGGCAGCTTTATTGTAGTAACCCAGGAACATTTGAAAAGAACCCAAATGCCCATCAATAATAGACTTAGTAAACTGTTATATATTCACCCAAAGGCATACAACAGAAAAGCAGAGAACAAGCAACATACACAGTACACAGCAAAATAGGCACAATTAATCTATGCCTGAGGAGAAGCCTAATGACAGTTTTTAAAAACTGGAAAAATCTTATTTTAGACGGTAATGGTTACAGTTGACATATGTAAAAAAATTGAGCATACACTTTAAGATTTGCTGCTGCTGCTAAGTCACTTCAGTAGTGTCCGACTCTGTGTGACCCCATAGATGGCAGCACACCAGGTTTCTCTGTCCCTGGGATTCTCCAGGCAAGAATACTGGAGTGGGTTGCCATTTCCTTTCCCAATGCATGAAAGTGAAAAATGAAAGTGAACTTGCTCAGTCGTGTCCAACCCTCAGTGACCCTATGGACTGCAGCCTTCCAGGCTCCTCCATCCATGGGATTTTCCTGGCAAGAGCACTGGAGTAGGTTGCCATAGCCTTCTTCTTAAGATTTGCTTGATTTGCTACAACTCAATAAAAAAATCTTGCCAGTTAAAAGCAAAAGCAATTTAACAGTATGTATCAAAAACTAGAAAAAGGCTGACTCGTTGACTTAAATTAACATATAAATTAATAGCACAAGAATAAATCATTTGTTTAAAAAGCTCTGTTCATGCACAAACATTCATTACAAAATTTCAAACAGGAAATGATTAAAGTCAACCTTTCAACAGCAGGAAAATGGCTAGGTAGATTGTGTTATTTCAAGTAACAGAATTTTTATGAGATACTACAAAGGTAATTCTAAGGACAGCTCTAAAAAGAAGAAAAAATTTAATCCACCAATCAGCGAAAAAATCCAAACACAAATCACTCATGGTGGGTAAATACAAAATGTATGTGTCCCCACAAAAAAAATACGTACAGGAGGCTGGACACTAACATGCAAAAAAAGTAATGTGCATGCATTGAATAGTGGGTGGGTGATTTGAATCTCATTTTTAAAATTCCTTGAATGTCGTTATTATTCTGTTTTGATAATTAAGAGCAAGTAGAGTCGGACATGACTGAAGCAACTTAGCAGCAGCAGCAGCAGAAAAATACTGAAGAGCTTCCAGAACTAGTTAAGGTAAAATGTTACTAAAGGACAGATATAAGGGAAAAGAAGAGGAATTATACTTTCAGTAAAATGTTAGTAAAGGACAAATATAAAGGAAAAGAAGAGGAATCATACTTTCAGAAAAGCTGAATGGCACAGAGGAGACACAAAGGGAAGTAAACGTACTGAATGATGTGAAAGAGAAAAAATTCCAGGAAAAAAATTCAAATGGATGTGTAGTTGGATATCAATTTGGATGTGTAGTTGAATATTTTTAAATATTATTAAAAATATATAAAATATATTAAAATATATTTTAAAAATATATATATTTTTTAAATAGAATGGAGGAAGATCAACAAATTGAGGACCATGTATCAAAAGAACAAATTAAGGCAGCTGAATCCCAAAAGAGAAGAGGACATAATACATCAGTTAAGAATTTCAGAATATCATCCCTGCTAACTGACTGTGTAACATCTATCTGTATAATAAGACCAAAAATAACGGAATCATTAGGTCGTTAAAATAACTGAGTTAATAAAGGCAAAGCATTTAGATCAATGCATGCCAATAAAAAGAGCTCAGTAAGGATTAAATAATGCAACAGAAAAATTTAACTTTGCAGAGAATAAAGAGACAAGATTAATTTCACTTCATTTTTTAAATAAATTTAGCCTTTAAATTCTTTTTCAAATTAATAGCTTTATTAAGGTTATATTTAGTTTGATAATAATTTCTCTAATCACGCAGAAATTTCACACTAATTTTATCTGGAATTCACAGAAGTCTGATTCACACAATTGCAGCTTTGTAGAAATTCAACATAACACAGTATGAGCATTATTCTTTTCATATAAACAGTGGTACTACTTCCATGTGAGCCTCAAAGCTAATTTAGGATTTAGAACTTAGAATGACTAAAAAAACAACGGGGAAAATATTTGACTTTGGGTTAAGTATTCATTTAACAGAATTATTATTGCTTCAGTGAAAGTCTATCATCTCAACATATAAGATGATATTGTTCCCCACCTCTCAAAGCAAAAGAGGAAAATACAAACAATAGTCACAGATAGAATGTGCTGCTCACTCATCTCAGTGCTGTTTCATTAAGAGTTTTCAGTGTGGAGATTCCTTAAAAAACTGGAAATAGAACTGCCTTACGATCCAGCAATCCCATTACTGGGCATACACACCGAGGAAACCAGAATTGAAAGAGACACGTGTACCCCAATGTTCATCGCAGCACTGTTTATAATAGCCAGGACATGGAAGCAACCTAGATGTCCATCAGCAGATGAATGGATAAGAAAGCTGTGGTACATATACACAATGGAGTATTACTCAGCCATTAAAAAGAATACATTTGAATCAGTTCTAATGAGGTGGATGAAACTGGAGCCTATTATACAGAGTGAAGTAAGCCAGAAAGAAAAACACCAGTACAGTATTCTAACGCATATATATGGAATTTAGAAAGATGGTGACGATAACCCTGTGTGCGAGACAGCAAAAGAGACATAGATATATGGAACAGTCTTTTGGACTCTGAGGGAGAGGGAGAGGGTGGGATGATTTGGGAGAATGGCACTGAAACATGTATGCTGATGCTGCTGCTACGTCACTTCAGTCGTGTCCAACTCTGCGTGACCCCATAGATGGCAGCCCACCAGGCTTCCCCATCCCTGGGATTCTCCAGGCAAGAACACTGGAGTGGGTTGCCATTTCCTTCTCCAATTCAGGAAGGTGAAAAGTGAAAGTGAAGTCGCTCAGTCATGTCCAACTCTTAGGGACCCCAAGGACTGCAGCCTACCAGGCTCCTCCGCCCATGGGATTTTCTAGGCAAGAGTACTGGAGTGGGGTGCCATTGCCTTCTCCTGAAACATGTATAATATCATATAAGAAATGAATCACCAGTCCAGGTTCGATGCAGGATACAGGATGCTTGGGGCTGGTGCACTGGCATGACCCAGAGGGATGGTATGGGGAGGGAGGTGGGAGGGGGGTTCAAGATGGGGAACCCGTGCACACCCGTGGCAGATTCATGTTGATGTATGGCAAAACCAATACAACATTGTAAAGTAATTAACCTCCAATTAAAATAAATAAATCTATATATTTTTTAAAAAAGCATTTCCTTTTTGAAATCTGTCTTTGGTTCTCTTCTGCCTCCCCTCTAGGACTCTTTGCCCCTTGTTTCTTCAAGTGGAATACAGCATTATTATGAATGGATAGGTGACCTCCTCCATCCACCATCACCCCCAGGACCCTCCCCACCACCTCCACACAAACAGAAACAAAGTTTTCAGGGTTGGCATCACCAGCCTAGGAAGAAATGAAAAGTGTTGCTCGGGACAATTGTGGGGCGGGATGGGTAGGGGGAGAGAATGGGGGGAGGGGAAAGTGATCTCTGCCAGTAACAGCCTCCACCAGCTGCAGCAGAGATGGAGATTCTCCACCCCACCCCGGACCTACTGAGCCACAGTCTCTGCGTCGCAGCCCAGTACTCTGTTGACCACTGGCTCTTAGGTGAAAACGACGCCTCCTCCACTTGGACAACCCCTGGCATGTGCCATTCTCATGCCAACTGCTCCACAATTAAATCTTACAAGTAGCAGAGCGTCTGGCAGCATCAACAGCTCTCCAGCACAAACTAACCCCCGTCAACTGTACTTATATTCAAATACAATAAAGAGAGAAGTGACAGGTTTTGTGTTTCCAGAAAGGTGAGAAAATATTTTTCTCATAAATTTATTAAGTCTTTGAAAACAGAAAGCTGATGTATCTAATCTAAAAACAAACAAACAAAAAACTCCCAACAATTCAAAGTTAGATTGTCACAAAATTAAATGTAAAAAGCCTCCCACATGATGAAAGAGGAGTATGGATGGTAATCTCTTTTGAATAACCTTTAAATACACACTGAGCATCCACGGAGCATGTGGCCACTGAGCACTTGAACTGTGACTAGTGGGAACTGAGATGTGCCAAAAGCTTAAAGAATACACCAGAAATCAATGGCTTACTATGAAAAATGATGCAAACTATATCTAACTTTTACATCTATATTGATTATATATTGAAATTATTATACTTTGGATGCATGTATGCGTGCTCTGTCATTTCAGTCATGTCTGACTCTTCGTGAACCCATGGACTGTAGCCCACCAGGCTCCTCCGTCCATGGCATTCTCCAGGCAAGAATACTGGCGTGGGTTGCCACGCTCTCCTCCAGGGGATCTTTCCGACCCAGGGATGCATCCCTTGTTGCCTGTGTCTCTTTTATTGCAGGCAGATTCTTTACCCACTGGGCCACCTGGGAAATTGGGTTTAATAAAAGAGGTTATTAAAATTACTCTCCCTTATTTCTATTTACTTGTAATGTGGCAAGGCGAAACTTTTAATAGTACACATGGGGTTGGATTATCTTTCTACACAGAGTGTTGTTCTGAGTTCTAAACTCTAGTAGTTAGTAATAATTATATCAATACAAATTAAAAAATTATGTCATGAAATATGTTTTCAAGTTATATGTAGAATAATGTCAGGCTTCTTTTTTAACCTCATTTAATATTTAATACCCAGACTGCCTTTCTTCTCTTGCTCTCCTAGCCTTTTGTTTTACCCTTTATTTCAACGTCCACTCAGGCTTCTGCTGCTAAGACCTCCCATCCAGCTGAACTGATTGATTATCCCCAATCAACAATAAATATGAAAGAAGGCACGTTTACAAATCAGAGGAAACTCTAAGAAACCTCACTGTGGAGGCAAAATTTAAACTGAAAAGTAAAGAATGAAGACAGTCATGTGATGTTAATGTGTGGGAAGTGGATGTGAGTTTCGAAGAAGTATTGAATGCAAAAGGCAAAGGCCCTGAGATGAAAAAAACTTGACATTTTTTGAAAACTGAGAAAATCTGGATATGGCTAGAACCCAAGGAGTAAGAGAGAGCTGCAAGAGTTACAAATGAGAGAGACAGGAGGAGCCCAGAACTTCAAAAGCCTCAAAGGGACAAAAAAGAGCCTGCACATTATTTCTGTTACAATGGAAAACCAACTGGGTGGGTTTAAGCAGGGAGATGATATGTTATCATTTACATTTTAAGAAGATTACCTATGACAGTCCACTCACAAAGAGTTAGACATGACTGAAGCAACCTAGCACCCACACATGTCCATGTATTAAGTCACTCACAAATACCAGAAAATGGTGCTGGGTGATATCTTATATATGTTGTCTGATTTAAGATTCTCAGGAACCTGATGATAGTTGAGCTATTATCCCAGATTAGAAATGGGCAAAATAGAGCACAAAAAGTTTAACTTGTCAAGTGTTACTCAGTAGCTCAGTCTGCTATCTAACTCCCTCTGACCGAAGTGCTTTATACACATCATACCATGCCAGGACAGATAATTTTCTGTAAATCAATGAACTGACTATCCCTAAGATATTTATTGCAAGACAGCTAAAGACATAGTACAACTAATCTTTCACAATTTTAAAATAGACTCACCATAGTGAACACACTGTTCTAAACGCCCATGATTTGCAGTTATACTGTCAGTGAAATTAAAGTTTTGCTAGAGTGAATCATAGGGCTTTTACTGCAATCTGAGTTGTTCGGACTCTATCTGAGAAATTCTGAAACAATCTGTTTAATGCATAACTTCAAATGCAGAAACTGCCCCTTTGAACCTAAAAGGCTGAATGTGTTTATCTCTTTCAACCAGGAAAGAGGAGACTGGACCATTGAAAGCATCCCTCAAAATTAGTTTGACATTTTGGCACTTTTGCTATCAGCATGAATGGTGCTTTGCTGTATGTCTCTTTTCCATTAACTCAAGAGATACACAGTTTAGCAGTCTCTGAATTATTGTACATACTTCTGTATAATTTCCATGCTTTTATATAACCAAATTAAGGTGAGGCATAAATGTCTACACAATGTCCTAGACCCAGTAGGGAGTAATAAGTCTGAATGAAAGACACATTAAAATATTTTTCCAAAATTGCAAACATGTTCTCTGCCCTGCTTTGGAATTCAGCTTAATTTGGCTTTGTTCTTGGACTTGTGATAGTCTCAGTGACACAGACATGCACACCAGGAGGACTTCCTTCTATGGCTACTTAACCCAAACATACCCATTATTCAAAGGCCAAGATGTGGAAATAGTATAAACATATGAAACAGATATAGGAATATATATATTTTAATATCAAACATATCTCTAGATTATTCAGAGAAGATTTTCTTTCTATATATTATTCACTGACTGTGTGGATCACAATAAACTGTGGAAGATTCTGAAAGAGATGGGAATACCAGACCACCTAACCTGCCTCTTGAGAAATCTGTATGCAGGTCAGGAAGCAACAGTTAGAACTTGACATGGAACAACAGACTGGTTCCAAATAGGAAAAGGACTACGTCAAGGCTGTATATTGTCCCCCTGCTTATTTAACTTATATGCAGAGTACATCATGAGAAACGCTGGGCTGGAAGAAACACAAGCTGGAATCAAGATTGCCGGGAGAAATATCAATAACCTCAGATATGCAGATGACACCACCCTTATGGCAGAAAGTGAAGAGGAACTAAAAAGCCTCTTGATGACAGTGAAACAGGAGAGTGAAAAAGTTACCTTAAAGCTCAACATTCAGAAAACGAAGATCATGGCATCTGGTCCCATCACTTCATGGGAAATAGATGGGGAAACAGTGGAAACAGTGTTAGACTTTATTTTTTGGGGCTCCAAAATTACTGCAGATGGTGACTGCAGCCAAGAAATTAAAAGATGCTTACTCCTTGGAAGAAAAGTTATGACCAACCTAGATAGTATATTCAAAAGCAGAGACATTACTTTGCCAACTAAGGTCCGTCTAGTAAAGGCTATGGTTTTTCCTGTGGTCATGTATGGATGTGAGAGTTGGACTGTGAAGAAGGCTGAGCGCTGAAGAATTGATGCTTTTGAACTGTGGTGCTGGAGAAGACTCTTGAGGGTCCCTTGGACTGCAAGGAGATCCAACCAGTCCATTCTGAAGGAGATCAACCCTGGGATTTCTTTGGAAGGAATGATGCTAAAGCTGAAGCTCCAGTACTTTGGCCACCTCATGCGAAGATTTGACTCATTGGAAAAGACTCTGATGCTTGGAGGGATTGGGGGCAGGAGGAGAAGGGGACGACCGAGGATGAGATGGCTGGATGGCATCACGGACTCGATGGACGTGAGTCTGATTGAACTCCGGGAGATGGTGATGGACAGGGAGGCCTGGCGTGCTGCAATTCATGGGGTCGCAAAGAGTCGGACACGACTGAGCGACTGAACTGAACTGAACTGAGATACCACCTCAAGTTACTCCTATAATATGTGCCATTTGTCCTGGCCAGAGGGACTGCTCAAAAGGGAGGAAACATTAAGGGACCAGAACATAGATGAGAGGAAGTGTAGAGAGAGGAAGGCTTTTTAGAGATCAACATAAATGATTTGGGTTTTGGACTCAGTTGATTTAATTTAGAGACTAAAACAAAAATATATGTGAGCCTTAAGGAAGATCTGAATATCTAAGATTATAATAAAACTAAATACTTTGTTACCCTGCTGCTTTGAACTGAATTGTATTTCCCCAACCCTCAAACTTTATAAGTCCCAACTTCTAGTACCTCAGAATATAACTGTATTTGGGGATGGAGCTTTAAAGAGTGAAAGTGAAAGTGTCAGGCACTCAGTCCTGTTCAACTCTTTGTGACCCCATGGACTGTTGGCTGCCAGGTTCCTCTGTCCATGGAATTCTTCAGGAAAGAATACTAGAGTGGGTTCCCATTCCCCTCTCCAGGGGATCTTCCTGACCCAGGCATGGAACCTGGGCCTCCCTCATTACAGGCAGATTCTTTACTGTCTGAGCCACCAAGGAAGGCCCTTTAAAGAGTAGTTAAGATAAAATGAGTTCCCATGGGTGCATCCTCCGTTAATCCAATACGATTGGTGTCCTTATGAGAAGAGATTGAGATACCATCACTCGGGAAGGGAAGAACATGTGACGACACAATGAGAAGATGGACGTCTACAAGGCAGAAGAAGAACCAAACCTGAGAGGCAGAGGGAAGGACGGCAAAGCCAGGAGCAGGACAATGGGAAGAGAATATACGGAATGAGAGGATTATGTTTGAAAGCTTTCCATTATCTTTGAACTTCTCATGAGGAACTAAAAAATTAAAATTCAACAATGAAGAACTTGATTATACTGTTTTTTTCTCCCTTGGCGAATTAACTTATACACATGTAAGACAAACGCAATACCTTATTCAGTAGAATGTTTACAGAATCTAGAAAATCATCTGAGATTTTGGCAATTTTGTCAAATCACTCTATGGTAACTGTGAAAGGTCATTTTCAAAGTATTAACACTACAATTATACAATCCCCAACCTCTATCAGGGTCTACTGTACCATCTAAGGGAGCTCAGGAGGACCTTGTCCCTCCCTATCTGAACACTGAACACTGTTAAGTGTTCATTCGCCTGTCCCTGCAGATCAACCCAGCTATCACTTTCACACATTAAACATACACACAAACACAAGCCAAAAAAACATTTGCTCAAAACCCCAAAACCCATATTTAACATTGTGTACACTTATCTCCCTGGAGAAGGCAGTGGCACCCCACTCCGGTACTCTTGCCTGGAAAATCCCACGGACGGAGGAGCCTGGTAGGCTGCAGTCCGTGGGGTCACTAACAGTCAGACACGACTGAGCGACTTCACTTTCACTTTTCACTTTCATGCATTGGAGAAGGAAATGGCAACCCACTCCAGTGTTCTTGCCTGGAGAATCCCAGGGACAGGGGAGTCTGGTGGGCTGCCGTCTATGGGGTCGCACCGAGTCGGACACGACTGAAGTGACTTAGCAGCACAACTTATCTTCCATTCTCAGTATCTTTTCATGTTTGTCACAAGACAAATAATGTAGAGGGAAACATTATAAATTCTGCATATGAAAGAATTTTATAAACTGTGAAGTTCAAGTATCATCAACATTGTTATTGTACAGATATTTATTAATGTTAGTGCTCTCTCTCTCACACACACACACAGACACAGAGTCTAAATTCCATAGTATGACATCAAAAAGCCTCTATTTTCAGGTTTCTTCTTACTTTCGTGAACTCACTTTCTATCATTTTTTTCTGTTTTACACTGGAGCCTCATGAAACTACAAAATCAATGCTATTCCTATTTAAGACTAAAATATCATTTATTATTCTTTCAGTCAAATCCTACCCCTTGTATAAAAGTAAGTTCATTTAGGGAGATAATATTTTAAAATCTCATATCTGAAAAAGAACTTATAATACACATAGAACTCTTACAACTCAATAATAATAAGACAAACTGCTCAATTTTAAAAAGATGGATGGGGGAGAAATTCCCTGGCAGTCCAGTGGTTGGGACTCCATGCTTTTACTCCCAAGAGTCGGGGTTGTTTCCTGGTAGGGGACCTAATATCCCACAAGTCATGCAGCACTGTCAAAATAAATAAATAAAATAACAAAAAGATGGGTGCATAGGTTTGAACCACCAAAGAAAGCAGCTTAATGGTACCTAAGCTCATGAAAAGATGCTCAGCATCATTAGTCATCAGGGAAATGTGAACTGAAATCACAGTGATACTGTTCAGAATACCTAAAATTAAAAGACTGATCATACCAGGTGTTCTTAAGGATGTGAGGACACTGGAACTCAGGCATTACTGACGGGAACATAAAATGGTACAACTACTGTGGAAACCTGTTTTTTCCATAAGATCTAGCCATTATACTGCTAGGTAATTACATAAAACAAATGAAAGCATTTATCCCCACAGACTCTTTTTAAAAGAAGGTTCAGAGCAGCTCTATTTGTAAGAACCAAAAACTAGAAACAGTTCAGATGTTTATCAATAGGTGAATGAATAAACAAATTGCGGCATAGCCATACAATATTATGCTATTCAGTTAAAAATATATTTTTTCTTTCTGGCTTACTTCACTCTGTATAATAGGCTCCAGTTTCATCCACCTCATTAGAACTAATTCAAATGTATTCTTTTTAATGGCTGAGTAATACTCCATTGTGTATATGTACCACAGCTTTCTTATCCGTTCATCTGCTGATGGACATCTAGGTTGCTTCCATGTCCTGGCTATTGTAAACAGTGCTGTGATGAACATTGGGGTACACATGTCTCTTTCAATTCTGGTTTCCTCAGTGTGTATGCCCAGCAGTGGGATTGCTGTGTCATAAGGCAGTTCTATTTCCAGTTTCGGTGTTGACCATCTGGTGATGTCCAGGTGTAGAGTCTTCTCTTGTGTTGTTGGAAGAGAGTGTTTGCTATGACCAGTGCATTTTCTTGGCAAAACTCTATTAGTATCTATTAGTCTTTCCATATTCCAAGGCCAAATTTGCCTGTTACTCCAGGTGTTTCTTGACTTTCTACTTTTTCATTCTAGTCCCCTATAATGAAAAGGACATCTTTTTGGGGTGTTAGTTCTAAAAGGTCTTGTAGGTATTCACAGAACCGTTCAACTTCAGCTTCTTCAGCATTACTGGTTGGGGCATAGACTTGGATTACTGTGATATTGAATGGTTTGCCTTGGAAACGAAGAGATCATTCTGTTGTTTTTGAGATTGCATTCAAGTACTGCATTTCGGACTCTTTTGTTGACCATGATGGCTACTCTATTTCTTCTAAGGGATTCCTGCCTACAGTAGTATACTTATCTCAATGCAATTATACCTCAGTATCAATAAATTATATCCCTTGACTTAAAAATAAAGAATTCATACATCCTGTGTAACCTAATCCAGGAAAAATTAGTGGGCCTTCTGCTATGTTACTACAATACTTCTTCGGCACTCAAAACTTACCCTTATAATAATGGGCAGTTATTCTTTAAGGCATATCCCTAACCAGACATGAAAACATTAGCAGAGAATTTCCAGTAATTGCTTAATACCCATAATAGAATCTAGCTTGAAAATCAGGTTCTTAACAAATGTTTTAATTCTACTATTGATATTTCACATTCCTTCTTAAAGAGGAATACCAGACCACCTTACCTGCCTCCTGAGAAACCTATATGCAGGTCAAGAAGCAACAGCTAGACTGAACATGGAAAAACTGACTGGTTCAAAATTGGGAAAGGAGTACTTCAAGGCTGTATATTGCCACCCTGCTTATTTAACTTGCAGAGTACATCATGCAAAATGCTAGACTGGATGAATCACAAACTGGAATCAAGACTGCTGGGAGAAATATCAACAACCTGATATATGCAGATGACACAACTTTAATGGGAGAAAGTGAAGAGGAGCTAAAGAGCCTATTGATGAGGGTGAAAGAGGAGGGTGAAGAAGCTGGTTTGAAACTCAACATTCAAAAAACAAAGATCATGGCATCCAGTCTCATCAGTTAATAGCAAATAGATGATAAAAAAATGAAAACAGCGCAAATTTTATATTCTTGGGCTCCAAAATCACTGTGGACAGTGACTGCAGCTGTGAAATTAAAAGACACTTGCTCCATGGAAGAAAAGCTATGACAAACCAAGACAATGTATTTAAAAAGCAGAGACATCACTTTGCCAACAAAGGTGTGTATAGTCAAAGCTATGCTTTTTCCCATGGTCATGTACAGATGTGAGAGTTGGACCATAAAGAAGGCTGAGGGCTGAAGAACTGATGCTTCTGAATTGTGGTGCTACAGAAGACTCTTAAGAGTCTCCTGGACTACAAGGAGATCAAACCAGTCAATCCTAAAGGAAATCAGCCCTGAGTATTCATTGGAAGAACTGATGCTGAAGGTGAAGAACTAATATTTTGGCCATCTGATGTGAAGAGCCAACTCACTGGAAAAGACCCTGATGCTGGGAAAGATTGAAGGCAAAAGGAGAAGGGGGCAGTAGAGAATGAGATGGTTAGATAGCATCACTGACTCAAGGGCCATGAATTTAAGCAAACTCCAGGAGATATTGAAGGACAGGGAAGACTGGCATGCTGCAGTCCATGGGGTCACAAAGAGTCAGACATGACTTAGCAACTGAACAATAATCTCCATTAAAGCTACTGATTCATTCAGTGAACACAAGCTCATTGAACCTCAACTAAATGCCCAAATAAAGAAGTGAGCAAGAATAACATATTTCTTATTCTCAGAGGTCTAACACTCGAGCCTAAGAGAATCATCATCAAACATGCAACCACAGTGTGTGATGAGGTGGTAAATATGACAGGGAAAGAACAAGATAGAACTAAATTGGTATATTGCGGCAGGAGGTCAGGAGAGGTGGTATTTAAGCAAAGACCCACAAGAAAGGTGGAAGGTGACTAGAAGGCAGGGAGGGAAATGATGATGACAATGGCAGAGAGTTTTCCAAACAATAGATACAGCACTTTTGAAGGTGCAGAGCATGGTACCTTTGAGGAAATAGAAGAGATTTCCGCTAAAAACTAAAGAGATGTCAAGAAAAGAGAGATGAAGCTTGGAGTGGAAATCCAGACCAAGTCACACAGGGTCTAGTGATGTAAACACACTTGGAGTTAATGATAAGGGTATGAGGAAGTGAATGAATGGTTTTAAGTAGAAGAAAAAAGACAATGTCAGACCTGTTTTCTCTATATCATTCTAACCACTATCATGAGAAATAATTGGAGTTAAGACTAACCAGGAAGGGAGAACAGTTGGTTACTGCAAAAATTCACATTAAAAATAGTAATGCCTTTGCTAGAGAAACAAATCTTCTAGACAAGAGAACAAACTAGGGAAACACTCTTCTTCCTAAGTACTTGACAATCTGGCTCAAATGGCCAAATGAGGTTTACTTTTGCCATACAAGCTAGGTTTTAAAATATGGACAATTTTTAGGACTATAATAGTTGAAAAACTACAAATCTATAATGACCATGACCAAATCAAAGCTTCCTGTACAATCCTAAAGATTTAAGGTCTGCTTCAATCCTTCATACTGTCTCATCGTCCTTATTCTACAGTTCTTAAAGTCGACTGAAAGAGCTTCGAAAGATCTCTCAAGTCTACCTTATCCTCTTCATATCTCCTTTCCATTGGGCAATTGAGAAAGCTTCCTACAAGTCTCCTGTCTCTTATCTGTGCCTCTGTGATCCAGCCTCCAAAATGTTGCCAATCAATTTTAAAAAAGAAAAAGGAGACAGAAAGTTTTCCTAACTCAACCTACTTATAGACTTTTGATGCTCCCCATTACCTACAGGACATAGCTCAAACTTTTGTTATCCACGTTCAGGATTGTCAGAATGGCCCAGTGCTCCTTCCCCAGTTCATTTCTTGCCATTCCACTTATTTCAAATGTAATCTCCTCTGCCCCAAACGCCTTTCTGATTATTCTCTATTCAGCAAGAGCTAATCGGAAAACCACTTATTCTTCCATGAAATCTCTCTAGGACATTCAAGCTAAATGTTATCTTTTGTGTTTCCATTTTCCATGGTATTTCTATTTACTGCACTAATATAAGAGTTATCACTCTATGTTATAGATGGTTGTACGTGTTTGTCTTCCAAGTAGATTATCGTGTTTGAGAGTGGGGACACTGATTTATTTATGCCCCTATTCCAGGTATTCTTGCCTGGAGAATCCCAGGGACGGGGGACCTTGGTGGGCTGCCGTCTATGGGGTCACACAGAGTTGGACACGACTGAAGCGACTTAGCAGCAACATTCCAGGTATCTAGTACAGTGCATATAATTCCATTCCACTTAAATTAAAATACAAACTTTATTTGCAAACTATAGCCATAATGTCAGAAACAAGAAAAGCAAAAGGAAAAAAAAAAAAAAATACTGGGACAGACTCCATAATCTGACCAAGAACACACACAAAGTACAACACACTAGGCAAGCCAAGAGAGACAATAGAAAAAGATTAAACATATTTTAAAAAATACTAAATTACCAGACCCAGATAGTGGTATCAGTAGATACTTTTAAATGAGATGGGAATTCACTATCTAGATGTCTATAACAATTTTTCACTATCATCTATAAATGTGATTTTTCTATATTGAAATAGAGTGCAGAGAAAGGGTCAAATGTTCAACAAATAAAATGCTTGACTTAAGTAATACAAGAATTAATCCACATATACTTTAAGAATAAAGACTGTTATTTTTACTTTAAAACTATTTAAACTGAGGCACAGAAATGTTAAGCGACACACAGGGATACACAGCTGGCAGAGGGCAAAACTGAGATTTGAATCAAAGTTTTGATAATTCCTCAGCCCATGTTCTAACCACTGAACTAGATACTCGGGATGTTCCTTGTCTACACTGTTCACCTAAGCACTTCATGAATTCAGGGACCGTGTCTCTTGCTCATCACTGATCTCTGAGGCCTATTAGAGGGGGTGGCCAGGGGTGCAGGGGCCACCATAAAACTCTTGAAGTCTTATGCAATTTGTGTGCGTGCTCCATCACTGATGTTGTGTCCGACCCTTTGCGACTCCATGGACCGTAGCCTGCCAGGCTTCTCTGTCCATGAAATTTTCCCAGCAGGAATACTGGAGTGGGTTGCCATTTCCTCCTCCGTGGGCTCTTCCCAACCCAGGGATTGAACCCACATTTCCTGAGGCTCTTGCTTTGACAGGTAGATTCTTTATTGCTGAGCTACCTCAGAAGCCCCTATGTATAATTCCTTTAGAGAGAGGGTCAATAAAAGAGGATGACACTTATTAACTTATTCACAACAATCAAGTAGCATTGTAGATGAATTATCGCATTCTATCACAACAATAACAGCAACACAGAATACATGTCAGGTACCTAGTATATGCCAGGCATTGGTCTAAATGTTTACATGTATTATTAACATATATAATCATTATATGAATTCTATGAGACAGATGGTATAGTCACATATACTTAAAAAATGAGGAAACTAGGCTTCAAAGAGGTTAACTTGCCCAAGGGCCCCAGCTTTTGTCCCCCTTTTAGTAAACAGCTGGGCAGGAATAGAAGCATCCCTATGTGACAACAAAGCAGTCTCTCTAGGCTTACATCCCATGAGGTGGTCATCCTCAAAGACCTTCAGGTCCCCCAAAATGTTAAGAGAATCACACACAAAAAAAAAGACAAAAATTAATTCCCTATGCATTTTCCATAAGGTCATCTTGATACAAACCAAAGGTTTTCATAGCAACACAATATCAGAAGCTATGAGCTAATTCTCCCATAGAGAGAGCATTCTGTCTCCTTATGTATCAAATACAAGGTAGGAAGTACAAGTATAGCAGAGGATAAGATGGTTGGATGGCATCACTGACTCAGCGGACATGAATTTGAGCAAACTGGGAGACAGTGAAGGACAGGGAAGCCTGGCACGCTGCAGTCTATGGGGTCTCAAAGAATCAGGCACACCTTAGCCACTAAACAACAACAACAGAAGTCCATATCGTAAAGAGAAAGTTTTCCTTTAAGGTTATCCATGATGAATGGGTAAGATAGTACTGAGTTTCAAAGTTACTTATATAAACATGCAACTATGCATACATGGAGCAGGGTTGTTGCTGTTCCTTACAGACTTTTGTGACCTAGAAGTGCTTTCCCCCAGGAATACTTGGTCAAGAATAAGGAGACATGCAAGGCCTGTGGGGTCTAATCAAGGTATCATTCCTCATGTCTGCTTCAGCTGGGCAGTCCTGTACAGTGAACAATCAAGGACTTCTTGAAGGTGCCAAGGTCGCTCCCTTGGCTTAGATTCACAGTGCCTGGACTTGAATCCCCAGTTTTAGCCTCTATAGATGTGTGTGACCTTAGTCAAGTTTTTATATTTCTCTGCCTCATTTTTCCCATCTGAAAATGGGGAGAATATTAGTATTAGCTGCATAGATTTGTTTAAAGAATGTAAGAGAAAAAATTCATAAGAATGGCTTAGAACAATATGTAACATGTATTAAGGATTCAATAAGTTTCAGCAAAAAACATATGTATTATTAAGATTCCTAAATAGCTCTCCCAAATGTCAGAGGAAGCCATATTTGAAGCACTTTATGAGTCTATGTATAAGCTGATTAATACCAATAGGGGAAAATTTCTATGGGGAGAGTAGACAGAGCAATTCGGCAAGGATGTATGTATGTATGTACAAACAATGATGTATCACTGTACACTCAGTTGTTCTGTTTGCATGTATAGTTGCCTAAGGATTCCAAACTACAATATCTCACTTAAAATTATGTTTCATTTCTAGGGATGTGAATCCTCTTACAAAGGTAGCAAACACTTAAGTCAAGAGCCACACAATCACAACAGCAACTATTAGGCTCACCAGAGTCACATGTTTGTAACATCGAAATTCTCACTTAGCATGCACCAGTATCTCTAGCCATTCAGTAAATGGATAGTGACTAATAGAGTCAAATACAGTCTTTTACAAGCTCAAAATAAGAGTGATATTTTAAAATGTATTTAATTCCTTTTCCACTTTATTACTACATTCTCAAAGCAAAATTCTCAAGCTCTCCAAGTTAGATGTTACAGGGCTGGTTATATAATTTCCAAATATCCAACTCTGTCAATGAGAAATCCACTTTTCAACAATCAGACTGGCAACATTTTAAACAAATCATTACTATCCAGTGTTGGCAAGAGTAAGGTAATGACACTGTGGGTACTTAGGAAGGGTTTTTACAATATCCATCAAATTTAAAGTGAACATCCCCCTGGAACCGGTAATTCTCTTCTCAGAATAAATCTTCTGTAGTATTCTTGCAGAGACAATGTACACAGATAACCACTGCATCACTCTTTGTAATAATAAGAAACTGAAAAATCCAAGTGAATATTCTGGGGGATATTGGTTGGCTGGTTACATTAGGTAGATACGTTTAAAAAGAAATCTTCATATATTGACAGAGAAATATTTGAGAAATATTACAAGAAAGCAAATTTCAGAACACTGATAAGTGAACCATTATCCAATTTTTTGAAATAATGAAAGATTCCTGTGGTTATACATGGGAGGGAATCCCTGATGGCTCAGTGGTAAAAAATCCACCTGTCAATGCAGGAGACCAGGGCTCGATTTCTGAGTCAGGAAGAGCCTCGGGAGAAGGAAACGGCAACCTACTCCAGTAGTCTTGCCTGGGAAATCCCATGGACAGAGGAGACTGTGGGCTATAGTCCACAGGGTCGCAAGAGTCAGACACAACTTTGCGACCACCACTATCATACACATAAAGGAACACAAGTCCAAATCAACAGCAGTTACACATACGGAATGGAATAGGAAAGGGGGTTCACTTTATATTTTACTATAATTTTCTTGTTGCTTTATAAGCAAGTAGTACTTTTAGAATTCAAAGAAAATAACAAGAATTTTCAAAAGATACAGGGAATGAAGTTATTATTTGCATTATTATTTGCAAGTGTAAAAAAAAAAAAACTTAGTCATCCCCCAAATTAATTTCTGCTGTCGCATATGCTTAAAATGACAACTGAATAAAATGCTTATGAGATCTTAATAGACACACTCTAGTTAAAAAGGGCTGCCCTGGTAGCTCAGACAGTAAAGAATCTGCTGGTAATGCAGGAATCCAGCGTTTGATTCTAGAAAAGGGAATGGCAAACCACTCCAGTATTCTTGCCTGGAGAATTCCATGGACAAAGGAGCCTGGCCAGTTAATGCATGGGGTCGCAAAGAGTCAGACATGACTAAGTGACTAACATACACATACCTTCACAAAGCATGATGAGAAACATTCCCTATTTGTAGGCCTATAAATGGAGCTGAGGAGGAATGGGAAGAAGAGAACAGCCCTCCACCTGCACTTTTGAAAAGTGAAAAATAAGTAGTTTACCACCACTGGTCACCTTCTTTCTCCACCTTCTCACCCAAATGGTACCAGAGAGGAGCCCAACCCTTCTAGGCCACTGACTGCAAACTCACAATAAATAGATCAGGTGACTTGACTGATAGTGCTGAGCACAACAGATGAAAAAAGAGGGAAGTGGGCTGAGAGGGTGGGGACAACAAGGTTATTATGAAAAAACTGGTGCCAGCTGGAAGGGAAGAATATTGTACCAATGAAGAGAATATACATATGAAATGAACGGAGAGCAGGAGAAAGTAACAAAACAAAAGCAGAAAATGTTCCTATTTATGAAGTGTTTCGTTTTCAGGACATCCCATGAAGTGGACAGCGCTGCAGTCTGCATTCTCTAGGGCTGCCCTCACAGGAAAGCTGACTGAAGGCAGATTGCTTGTTGGAGAGGGGTCCTGTAATTGTTTAGAGCAAGTCTTAGAAGAGCAGCCCATCAGGTATGAAGCCCATTACATTCAATTCGAAGATCTTATCACGTGCTGGGCTATTCCCGTTAGACATGGAGTGATTATTGCTTAACCTGTACATTGTTTAAACAAGCTTCCAAAGAACATTTCTTCCCTAAGGAAGCTAAGGTGATTTAAACTGAATTATGTATTATATAATTCTATATAACGATTATATATATATATATATATATGCACATACATGTATAGACAGACATAAAGACATACACCTACATTCTTCATATAATCGCCCCAGAGGCATCACCTGAAGATACCCACTCTCAAAATGTGTCTAAGAGAGAACCGGCAGAGGCTGAGACGGGAGCAAAGGCCTGTGGTGATGCTCTAGGGCCAAACACCTTCCTACAAACCTCCGAGGTCCATAGAATATCCCAAAGCCCTGGCCTGGCCCCAGGCCACACACACACACACACACACAAAAACCAACTCCACCAAAGCCCCCAGAGACCTGGCAACCACGTGACTCGCCGACAGACACCGAAAGTTCCTCTACCAGACACATCCAACTTTTATTTTCTCCTTTTCCTGAGTGACCGGCTGGCGCATGCCCCCGCTGCCTCACCTCCGGCCCTTTCTTCTTTCCCGCACTTCGGGCTGTGGGAGGCCTCGGGGTATCTGCTTTCAAGCTCGACTGGCCTAGGGGGTCCTAAGGCTCAGCCCCTCCCGGGCGGGCGTCCCTGATGCAGCCGCGGGAAGGGAACCGAGCGTCCTCCGGTCCGACCCCGGCCGGGGCCGGCAGGCTGGGGCTCAGCCGCTGGGCTCGGGGGCGCGTCGGGGAAACTTACCTGCGCGGAGCGGCTCCCGGAGCTCCCGCGTCGCCGTAGCCGCGTGGCCGCCGCCGCATCTCCCGACGGCAGGTCCCCCCCCACCCGCCCCGGCTGCGGGGGTCCCGGGCCGCGCTTTCCCAGCCTGGGAAGGAGGACTGCGGGCGCCGAGGTGGAAGGTGGGGGTGGGGCGGAGTGATCGGGGAGACGAGGCGTAAGGACGTTGTTTTGTTGTTGTTTTGTTTGTTTGTTTGTTTTTCCGGATCGCTAGCAGAGACTTTAGACCATATGCTGGGAGGGTATTAGCTCGGCTCAATGGCGACAGAACAGCGGCCTGACTCTCACCGTCCGATCGATTTACTAAACAAACTGAAACGTGGGTGGGGATGTTAAACAGTAACCAGCTGCCTCAATGAAAACTGAAAGCGGCGAGGCCGCCACCGCCTCGGCGCGCTGGTTTCCCGGTTCCCAAGGCCCCGGGGCGAGCGGCGGGCGGGCTGGCGAGGGCCGGAGCTCTGCCTGCGCGGACCCGAGCGGCTCTCCCCGGGCCTCCCGGAGGCCTCCATCGCGCAAGGCGCACGGCGGCTGGACCATCGGAGCCGGGTTCCCTCTCTCCGCCTCCCGCCTCCTGAGGACCCCCCGGCCTGAGGCCAAGCGCGGCCCGCGGGGCCGCCGACACAGTCCCCCTCCCAGCCCCAGGTCACGCCTCGCCCAGGGCGGTGTCAGTGCCTCGGCACCGGCGGTAGCGCGGAGAAGCCTGCTGACCCGAGAATGCTCCTCTCATCCCGAGCCAATGAGGTCCAGAAAAGGGCCGGAAGTATTATTAAAGGGAATTAAGTAGGTTCCTAGGGAGAGCACTGCGGCCGCACCACTAGGGGAAGCCGCATCGATCTCGTTAAACTGCACCTTGGGCCACTGGGGTTACCTTCAGCCCTGCAGCTTGTGACCACCTTGCTCGGCCAGAGTTCTGGGAAGTAGAGGGAGCCCGGTTTTCCATTCCCGGTTAACCTCCTCCCGGTTAAGCCACCTGTGGCTTCGGTCACTTAGTACCTCTTTACAGATGTATCTGATAGAAAACTTCCTGTCTTCCTCCCACACACTAGGAACCGTCACAAACTTGAGACTTGGAGTAGTGATGCCCAGACCCATCCGAGATGCGATGGTCATCCGGATCAGGTTTTTGTTAACCAAGCGATATAGCCAGAAGCAGTGGCTCTTAAAAACATCTCAGCAATTTAACTTCGTGGTTTCAGGAATGAATGACTTCGGGTCAAACAAGTAATTATCTTCATGAGATAAATAGTTACTTAATCCCTAAGGTTTTTCTTTTCCGACCGGGGGGGTGGCGGTTATTTTAAGACTGTAATAACAATGCCAGGGAGATCAAAGGGCTAGGTCTTTTTTCTTTTTCTTTTTAGATCAGGTTTACTAAACTTTCTCGGTTTCCTCCTTCTGAATATCTTGCTGAAAAGCTCCTTTAAAAACAAGTAGTTGGTGTTTCACAAATCAGAACAAAGAAGAGAGATCATATACTATTTTCTTTAGGTCTACCTTCTTGAGCAAAACACATTCTTTTGGTCTCATTGCCCACGTGGTCTGCAAACCAGGTCTCCAAAGCGGCCTCCCTCTGTCCAAATCCGCTCCAGGAAACCCTCCGGAGACAGCCCAGGCATAAGAATAACTATTAACCGGCTGTATTTATTATGCAAATCTTTCAAGGATGCGTTGTTTAAAGATCACCAATGGTCATTCTCAAAAAATATTTCCACATACTTGGATAATGAGTGTAGGTTGTCTTACTCTTGCCAAAATAGAAATATACAGTTCCCATAAAAGGTTGAAAAGTCTGAGTTAGAAACTGTCCATGCCTGTTCTCAGAAACTTTGATGCCATTTGACATCTGTATTTCCCTGCAGAGAAACCACAGTCTCCGTTTATTTCGCTTTTAACAATCCCTAATGTCAGTGGGTTCGATTTGGGATGATCAATTTCTCATCCATGTGTGGTAGAATCGCTAATCTACCAGGAAATGATCATCATATATTCTGTATCAACAATTATTTTTACACAATATGTAAAACCTCTGCCAGAGAATTTTATTGTCACAAGGATTTTGACTAATAAGGGAAATAACAGTACATTCAAGGAAGTATATAAACTCTTAAGACAGTTATTATCTAAGGGACGTATTGGGGCTTCCCAGGTGGCTTAGCGGTAAAGAATCCGCCTACCAAGCAGGAGAGGAGGGTTCCATCCCTGGGTGGGGAAGATCTCCTGGAGGAGGAAATGACAACCCACTCTAGTATTCTTGCCTGGAGAATCCTGTGGACAGAGGAGCCTGGCAGGCTACAGTCGAGTCACAAAGAGTCGGAGGCGACTGAGCACGCACAGAGGAAGCATTGTGTCTGTTCAACTTAGAAAAATCTCTACGAGTGTAACACTGCCAGTCCTCTCTTACTCGCAACAAGTAGGGAGTGGTTTCAGGTAATTAAATAGACAAATAAGTGACTCTGTGAACTAAAGGAAAGTATGAAAGGCTGACTCAGCTACAGCTTTGGCAGTTTTTACTAAATCAACCAATGTCAACTGACCCAGCTTTAGAGCATCACTTATATTGTTCCTGAAACTAATTTATTACGATTCTCCATGGCATGGGTTTATGATGCTGAGAATGAAAAATGTGCTCTATGGAGAGTAGTCTCCCCTGACCTGACACATGGCAGGGGTAGGGGTGGGCGGAACAACAGGAGAAGGAAGAGATCGGAATAATTTTTTAGGGCAAGGTTTTCCGAAAATACAAAGTTCTGTTTCAATAGTTAGTATTTAGGGAGAAATCACACACATATGTGTTTATGTCATATCTGCTTTTAATCTGAAATTAAACCGCAAAGTGGCCTCATAAAATTCTTTGCCTGGCTTTCCTGTTAAATGTCTCGTTTAACCTGGGCTTTTCCTTTTTGCTTTGATCAACTTTTTTACACAGTTTTTTTCCCCCTTCCCAATGCCACCAGACCGTCTGGATAAAAATTCCGGGTTTTCCCAGGAGCGCTTCTGATACTATGAATGGAAAGCTGTGGCCTCTGGCAGAGCGGTGGGGAGGGCGCGCGCGGGCGCGCGAAACCTGCGGGGAAAAGGTCTTGGAGATCTCAGCTCCTAGAGGCCCTGTCTCCGAGGGCAGCTCCACGCCCTCCGCCTAAACAGAAACCTTCCCCAGACGGGAGGTGTCCACTTCCTGCCCAGGTGCTCCACCTCTGTTGACCCGGTGTCACAGCCGTCGCACCCATATTGGAGCCGGCCACCGCCTGGGAGGGCGCAGTTAGCGGCGATGACCGCCCACCCGCACGCACGCTTCCCCGCCCGGGGTTAAAATTAAAAAGGAAAACTAAAAAACTCGCACAGCTCTCCACCTGCCGGTCCTTTCTGGATTGGGCAAAGCTCAGAGACCCCTTCTAAGGCACTCAGATGTAAAGAACCGCAGGCGGGATGTGGCCACGGGGTTTTCAGGGGCAATTCTAAGGCTGGAGCTGAGCTCAGCGCATCCCCCAACTCAACCTTTGGGGCTACGTTTGACCCTGGGGGCGAATCAACGGATAAAGCAGCTTCCGCCAGAATTTCAAAAACTCCCTGGACTCCACTGAATGTTTTTTGCATCAGAAGTGAAGGATTCCAGTCATTAGGACTGGCGTGGGGGTCGGGGGTTGGGGAGAGGAGGGCGCCGCAGGTGGAGGTGGGGTGTGTGTGTATGAGAGGAACATTCTAAAGCCATCCTATCTTGGAGTGTAGGGCCCGGGGCTTTTTCTCCCGCCGCCGCTCACTGCAATGTAACCCAGTCTGTCTCCGGAAAAGCACAGCCCTTTGGTCCTTAGCGCAGTCCTAAGCGAGGCACTGCCGAAGCTTTAAAGCTGCGAGGCCCCCGACTGTGGGAAAAAGGGGATGCTACCATTTCGTCGCCGCCGACCCTGCCTAGTAGCTTCAGTGAGGTCTGCCCCTCCCGCCTGGAGCAGTAGCAGAGTTTGTCTCCGAATCCCGGGCTTTGGTATCCTCGTCTGTATTTGCTTTGTCAGACTTTTCACCGGGCACCCGTCTTTAATGCCTTGAATTTAAAGTGGTAAAACACTCTCCCCTTCCCTAAATCTGCAGAATGGGCAGATTAAACACGGAGGAGGGGGGCTGATTAGTGTTCCACCCAGCCACAGCATCACCAACAAAGTGTAGGTCCTAAAAAGCAACCTCCAGACCCTTGCCTGGCTCTTTGGAAAGCTAGGCTCTTAAAAAACAGACTTCGGAAAAGCTGCAGGCAAGGCCTCCATAGCTAGGCACCCTACTTGCCCACACATTGGCCCACATAAAAATTAGACTTTCTTTTATGGCCTCATCACTAATGAGCACCTAGAGTAAACCCGTGTAAATAAGGCCACAGGACTGCTTCCATTACCTGTTAATCTAAATGAAAAAACCAACATTTCAGATTAAGTGACTCTGCGGACACCTCTGGCTGAGACACTGTCAAAAATCGAACATTCACTAATTCTCAATGTCAACCTAGGGTTCCTGTGCCAAAAAAAAAAAAAGTAAAACTGCTAGGCTGGATCTCTTCCCCAGCTCCTCTCTTTGTAGATTTCCTGCGAAGTATTGACTGCCAAGGTCTCTGCATGATTTGCAAACTTTTACAGTCATTTATGGTACATGCAATAAAAAAGAGGTGATATGAACACGCTAGTTCAAGGTGTAATGCAAAGATATATTCCGTGCCCTTGGCAACTATCTGTGGGACCTATTTGTCTTTGCAGAACACACCCTTCTCTGAAATGAACCCCTCTGTAACAAAGATTGGCCCTTTACATTTCCAGGGCATTGGCCCCTGCATGGAAAGGCATGTGTTCAAACCAGAAAATTTGATTCTTTCTAACTCATTTCAAACCAGGAAAAAAAAAAAAAAGATTCCAATAAAAACTGGGGGAAAAAAAAGAAAAAGAATCTTAAAGTTCTCTAGTTCCCTACTCTCTCTTATCATAAAGAAGATAGGGAGGAAAAAAAGAAAGAAAGAAAATTGATTGCCAAGTTATAATGTAATCTCCAACTGCCCCTTCCATAACAGAGATCCACAGGAACTTCCTTGTTGAGAAAAATAAAAGGATTTAGATTATTCAGAGAAAACACACCATTTTAGATTGTAGGTACCCAAAAGAGAAAAAAATTGTAAACATTTTTGCAAAAATACATAGCTAGTCAAATGCAGATTTGTTGCTGGATTTTAGTTATACAGTTTTTAATAAAGAAAACAAATTTGCAAGCGTTCTGTTGTTCTACCCTGTAACTGTAGATAAAGACATAAAAGCCTTATTAGAAACTCTACACCCTTTTACCAGTTTTACCAGTCCTTTTTTTTTTAAGGCTATGTGTGGGAGATTGAGGAAGGTGAAAGAAAAAGAGACTCATTTCCAAAATATCCTACTTTGAACCAAATCGGTTTTCTTTTCTAGTGTTGCAAATGAGAACAGCTTACACATAGCTTCTGAAAGGCATTCTGAATCCTCTACCTGCCATCTAGTGGACATAAGATAAAATGCTGATTCTAGACATCTTTAAAAGTTTTAAGGGTCTTTAGCTGATTTCTTATTTATAAACCAAAACAAGTCTAAGAAGTGAAAAAGAAAATATAACTTTAAAACTTAAAGGAAATAAAGCAAACAATTGTGTTATATAAAATAACCACTCAATTGCGTTCCATTTCCTTCTGTTTTTAATAATCAGTGGGGTTATCAATCTTTGCTGAGATGATCAATTTATTACTATACTCACTTTTCTTCTGCATATCCTCTGCACATAGATTTTATGCTGTTTGTCTTCTTTTCAATTAAACTCATTATCAGTTTTTCACCTAGTTGATATTCAAATTTTTTAAAATTCAAAAAGAACTTAATAATATTCCATTTCTATCTGGACTCTTAGAATATCCACAAAAAGGATTCTCCGTTTTGTAAGACACAGTGAAAGAGAGAGAAAAGAAAGGGTTAAAAGAAGGAAGAAAAAAGAGAGAGAAAAAAGATTGAGTTAATTGTACACTTGCTTTTGACACTGTGATACATATTATACTCCTTCAAAACTTAACTTTATCCAATATCAAAAAATAAGTAGGTTAAAATCGAGTTGCTTTATGGCAACTTACATTTCCTTGAGGTTAACATTATAAAATATTGATCATATGTAGGAGGTTTGCTGTATGAAATGTTCATTAAATGTTAATATCATCACCATGTTTTCATGATAGCTGACTTTTGGGAGAATGTTTGCACTATGCTATGCATTGTTTTATGGGCTTTTAGTCAGTTTACATATTGAGTACTTACAAAAACTCTAAAAGATTTGCATTATTAATATCACTATAGGTGAGGAAGATGAGGAACAGAATTATGAAGCTGGTAAATTCAGAGCTAACCTGGTTCCAAAGTCAAGGCTGGCATTTTCCTTGTCATCCTGACTCTCACAGAGAAAAGAAGCAAAAAGAGAGCACTGCAATTCACATTATGAGATAAAATAGATATAACATACATATATGAGGGAAGCCCTTATATGTGTGTATATATATATCTGATACAAAATAGATATACATTTGTTTGAATATTTAAATTTGTTATGCAAAATATCAGACATCCAAATGAGAAAAAAAAAACTTAATTACCACTCATAAAACTCAAGTACTAAGAATAATATATACTTATAAGTAAATAACATGTTCATTTACCTCATCCGTTTAGTATAATTTCGCATAATTTGTGACAGATACCCTGCAAACCGTTATTGCAGCTTTGTCCTACAGTCCATGGCTACTTGTACTTTAAGTAATGAAGTCAAACAGTCCTCGCAAAGCCCTCCAAGCATACTACCAAAGATATAGCCCTGAATTTAACTGGCTCTGTCAGCCCAATTATATTTACTCCTTGTCTCACTATAATTTCAAGTTCCATTTCCTAAACAAAAATGTATGTACTTCATAAACGTATATTTTCCTCTCCTATAATTTTCAATATATTCTCCTCTTTTCAGAACAGCCATTTTACAAATGAGCTAGTTCAAGAGTCAAGAACCTTAAATCATCACAATTAAATGTATTCCCATTCTCTCCATAACAACTCTATATCATGAGATCAAGCTTTCTCTTCTGGAAGCATATTGATCATTTCAGAAACTGTAAGTGAATGATCTGTCTGACCTACCAGGCCTTCTGCTTGTTTTTTTCCACCCACGACATTTGAAATACTAACAAGCATTCTATCATGTAGGTATGACTTTAAGATCAGTAAATGTTTTCGGGCTTCCCTGGTGGCTCAGGAGTAAAGAATCTGCCTGCCAGTGCAGGAGACACGGTTTGGATCCCTGATCCAGGAAGATTCCAGATAACTCGGAGCAACTAAGCCCGTGTGCCACAACTGTTGAGCCTTTGCTCTGGAGCCTGGGAACCTGAACTATTGAAGCCCACGCTCCCCAACAAGAAAAGTCACAGCAATGAGAAGCCTGGGCACCGAAAATAGAGAGCAGGCCTCACTCACCACAACTGGAGAAAAACCGGTGCAACAACAAAGGCCCAGCACAACCAAAAGTAAAACAAATTAATTTCTTTTTTTAAAAAAAAGTAGTGAATGCTTTCAAAATCTGAGAGCAGGTGCTCAGGATTCCTGCCATGGTTTCATACTCACAAGTGAAGTCACCAGTTCTGCCTTCCTGATCTCTTACATACCTCCAATCAAGACCAGATATCAGATAAAAGCTGGAGACGACAGTAGTCAGACCCTTTGTTTCTCTCTTGTGTATCCACATAGATCTAAGTGCACCTTCCCCTTGATGCTATCACAGGAAGAAGAGATTCAACTCCTGTTTAAGGTTAATCCCTCCACCTGTGTTCTTGATCCCATCCCTTCCTGCCTATGCCTGGCCTTGTTCTATCAATTATTTCTTTCCTTATATCTTTAAATTCTCTTTCACCAATGGCTTCTTCCCTGCAGGCTATACACATGTTCAAATCTTACTAATAACGTAAAAAAAAAAATTAAAGAAGCCAAATTTGTTCTCTATTGTGTTCCCTTCAGGTGTTGCCCTATTTTTTGTCCTTTGCAGCCAAGAATCACTAGCCAAGACAATTGACAGTCTCTTTATCAACACCTTCCACTTACTCCTCTGCCCACCATAACCTGGCTTTCACTGGTTCCGTTCTATAGACTGTTCTTTGGAAAGGTCTTATGACTTCTGGCTGATAATCCAATAAGGATTAAACATGTTCAGTCCTTACATTAAGCTCACCAGAGTCTATGCTTAACCTTCTTGAACATTCTTTTATCTGTATTTCTTACCACTTTACTCCTATCATCCTATAACTAATTTCCCAAGATTTTCCCTTTAGCGTTCTTATCTTCTTACTCTGTATACCTCTCCTGGGCAATGCCAGGCACTCTAACAGTCTTCCCTATCACAAAACTGGCTATTGGTTCTTTAAATTATATTCAAACTCAAATCTTTCTCCTAAGTAACAGGACAATAGCAGCTTCGGGTGTTCCAAACACCACCTAAACAGTAACTATTAGATTTCTCACATGCATTTCAAACTCAGTATTTCCAGAACTTTCCTATCTCCCCCACTTTTTTTTTTGAATATACATACACACAAAATGGACATAAGTTCCTCCCATTCCTGTAAGCACTGGGACTGCACCATGCTTTCATGAGGAAGTAGACTCTGGCATGCAGGTAAAATGAAGGAAGCATACTGCAACCAGGAGGATGAGAGTCCCACCCTGAGGATGGTGGGATAGGAACACACAGAGAGCTGGAGCCCTGAAGACGCTGTTTAGCTGCCTTCCCAACTGGAAACTACTCACCTCCAGACTTCTCATTACATGTGAAAGCAGAACCCTTATTTTAACTCACCGGAGCAGATTAACTGAAATACTAACTCAAGGTAATGGAAAAGTGGAATCACTAATGGGCTTTATGTCACTGGCTTAGGCAACTGGGGGAATAATGGTTTCATTAATTAATGCAAAAAGAAAAGCAGGTTTGGGAAGAATAACTTAGGAGTGTTTTGGAAATACTGAGTTTGAAGGGCATCTGGAATATCTCCTCCTTTCTTATCTTTCTGGTGAACATTTACTCATTTTTTGAATATTGCTCTTTCTGTAAACAATGAATCTTTCCCTGTAGTCCTTTTATTAAGCTCCTTCCAACAGAGTTTATCAGTTTTTCCTTCTATGCTACCTCAGTCTTCTTATATATATATACTTGTCTTATTTCTATGTCACTTGAAACTAATTGTTGATATGTATGTAATCCTCGATAATACATTTTGTGACTACAAATTAATAAATTTGGCTTTCACTATCAGAATATTTTATTCTTCCATGATTAGAAGATATACTTGAAGTTCTTTGTACATTTCTTTTCAACAGAATTTTATGATATATAGTAGAGGTTGTTTGCCTTTTGACTGCTAAAGCCTTCCTTTCAGAAAGTACCTCATGCTCTCAAATTTATTTGTTTACCTTAGTTCATAGATAAACTGTTGACAGAATAGGAGAAATTCACTTATAATTACTAATCTTTTAATGCTTCATTTCTTCCAGGGGTATCTGCATTTTAATAAGGTCAGGAAAAGATGTTAAATGGAGCAAATAAATCTTAAACGGTGGAAATACAGGTATCATCAAGAGTGAGGGCAATGATGAGACTACATTTGTGTCTTACTCTTTCTTCTCTCACCAAAGTTATCAATAGTCCCATTTATACACTGCTGACATGGTAGATTTAAAAAGAAAACTTAAGGGACCAGTGAATGTTCACAGGGCTAACTGTCAATTCTTACAGATGCATTTGTGGTACCCCAAAATAGTATTCCTGCTACTACTACATCTCCACAATTTCACAATGTTAATAACTATCAATCAAAAATGTTTAGGTTCCAGACACTGATTAAGCACCTTATATATTATTTCATTTAATCCTCATCAGAGCACTATGAGGTTGTATTAAAGATGTAAAAGCAGAACTATCAAGGATTAAGCAACAGGCACACATGGACATAGTGAAGGTTTGAACCCAGCAATCACACTTCGTTTCTTGTAAACAGCGTTGTTAATGTGACTTGTTCCTGTAAAGATTGGATCTGACCATGCAGGACATGATAAAACAGATCAGCTTCTCTCCAACCCCTGGCTACATCAGTGGAGACAATGCTCTATGGCCCTCATCATGCTTGGCCAACATTTTATGTAGTTCAGAAGAATCTTCAAGCTGGTAGAAGTGTCTTTTCACTTCCACTGTGGCTTTAGATTCCTGATGCTCGCTTCTCTCCCAATTTATTAGCCATGTTATTCTGCTACATTTGACTCCACAGTGAGTCTTCTGAGGATCGTTCTCACCAGAACCTTAATCTTCTTACCTCTTGGCCTTTGGTACTGACATTTATATCAGTTTAGTCTCTTCTACTCTTGTACTTTTCCTTCCTGGCCTCAGAATTAAAGGTTCTTTCACAAAAGCAAGCTTCACTTCCACACCATAAATGGAGGATTCAACAGAGCCTCTGAAGGTGTGCATTTTTGTCTTCTTCCTTTCTGGTCACTCCAGGTCCCCACCAACCTATTGAAATGTACAACCTCAACCTCTGACACAGTGATTCATTCATACAAACATTTTTATTTATCATTTGTGCCTCAGTCACCTTGAACCATGTCCCAAATTTCTTTGGCCTGACTTTCTTTGTAAAAAAAAAAAAAAGTTATTATTTATTTTATATTTGTTTTATTTGGCTGCATTGGGTCTTAGTTGTGGCATGCAGGATCTTTGCTGCATCATGCAGGATCTTTTGTTGTGGCTTAACAGAGAGTTGTGGCATGTGGAAACTCTAGTTGTGGCCTTTGGGCTCCGTAGTTGCAGCATTTGTGTTCTCTAGTTGTGGCTTGAAGGCTCCAGAGCATGCAGGCTTCAGGAGTTGTGGCATTCAGGCTTAGTTGCTCCACAACATGTGGTATCTTAATTCTCTGACCAGGAACTGACTCCCTGCATTGCAAGGCAGATTCTTAACCATTGGATCACCGGGGAAGTCCTCAACGTGACTTTCTTGAATTCCAACTTTATATTGCTGTCTACTTGGGAACATCTTCATCTGATTGTTCTCTAGCATCACCTAAGTGGAACTCTGAAATAGTGTCTCTCCACAAAATTCCTACTTCTAAGAAAGTTACCGTTGTTCTCCTTATCATTCTTGCGTGAAATCTCATGGTGGTGGTTGTTGTTGTTTAGTCCCAAGTTGTGGCTGATTCTTTTTTCAACCCCATGGACTGTAGCCCGCCAAGCTCCTCTGTCTATGGGATTTCCCAGGCAAGGATACAGGAGTGGGTTGCCATTTCCTTCTCCAAGGGATCTTCCTGACCCAGGGATTGAACCAGCATCTCCTGCATTGGCAGCAGGTTCTTTATCACTGAAACCTCAGAATAATCTTAAATATTTCCCTATTCCTGGCTTTTCATGGCCACTAAATCACAAACTTTCAGTATTTTTCTATACAAAAGCTCTTGCATCTGGTTTATCATTTCCATTAAATCAATGGAGGCCATGGCAACCCACTCCAGTATTCTTGCCTGGAGAAACCCATGGCAAGAGGAGCCTGGCAGGGTATGGTTCATACGGTTGCAAAGAGGTGGACACGGCTGAAACAACTTCGCACTCAGCACGCATGGACTGGTTTCTTTGCTCTGTTTCTTCCTTTCCCAAACCAACCAATATATGGCTAGTTTGCTGCTGCTAAGTCACTTCAGTCGTGTCCGACTCTGTGCGACCCCATAGACAGCAGCCCACCAGGCTCCCTGTCCCTGGGATTCTCCAGGCAAGAACACTGGAGTGGGTTGCCATTTCCTTCTCCAATGTATGAAAGTGAAAAGTGAAAGTGAAGTCGCTCAGTCGTGTCCGACTCTTCGAGACCGCATGGCCTGCAGCATACCAGGCTCCTCCATCCATGGGATTTTCCAGGCAAGAGTACTGGAGTGGGGTGCCATTGCCTTCTCCTTTGTCCTAAAACAAAAATATACTTTGTTTCACTTTGTGGCTTCAGTATTTTAAATGACATCCAGAATTTTAATGACTAAAGACAAATATTATAATATATAAGAAGAAACATACACGAATGTCCACATTTGGCCCCAACCTATTTCTACAGCTTTTCGCCCTATATAAATTAGGGTAGGCTGAACCTGTTGAAGTGAAGGGAAGTGAAAGTCGCTCAGTCTGGTCCAACTCTTTGCGACCCCATGGACTATACAGTCCGTGTAATTCTCCAGGTCAGAATACTGGAGTGGGTTACTACTCTGACCAATGTAACTTGGAGAGCTTGCTACTTTCCTCGAATTTTTATAGAAATTCAAGTTTTATAGAATTTTTTCCTCTGCCATTCTTTCTGTGCTATGCTAGTTATTGATGATATTCTCTGAATATTTCTAATTCTCTGTCTTCTGTACTTCCTACGTCTTTAGGTAGGTAGGGCTATGTGACTAGCTGTGAGCAGAAGTGGTGTCACTTGTGGGCTGAAGCATTTAATTGATGCTATGAAACCCTTAAGGGCTCTCTCTCTACTTTAGTTCATTAGGTGTGATCTAGACAGTGGATGCTCCATCAGCTTTGGTTGTAAAAGTGAGTGCAGTATGGAATATAGTCTCTAGCTGCTCTACCAGAGATTTTTATATAAATGAGGGAAATAAAACCTTTGTGTTTAAGCGGAAATCTGTGACTTTGTTAACACAGTCTAATCTAGCCAATTTGAACTGAGACAAATTGGTAACGGAAATGAGATGCTACTGTGTTGCTGTTGTTTAGTTGTCAAGCCCTGTCTGACTCTATGCAACCCCATGGACTGCAGCCCTCCAGGCTCCCCTGTCCATGGGATTTTCCAGGCAAGAATACTAGAGTGGGTTGCCATTTCCTTCTCCAGGGCATCTTCCCAACCCAGGGATTGAACCCACATCTCCTGCACTGGCAGGCAGATTCTTTACCATTGAGTCACCTGGGAAGCCCGGGATGTTACCTTACAGGTAAAGCCTGTGGAAAAGTTAGAGGGCAGGGCATTCATACTCAGTAAGGTTCCAAAAACTGAAATCCATGAACTGTGTCCATGATACATGTGGTGAACTGCTGATTCCATTAACTAGGAAGTTAATTTGATTGCCAAGAAGCACAATCAGAAAGTAGATGCTAGAAACAATGTTTGTCGCCATTGGCTATGTTTGACAAGCTATTGCAAGAAAAAGATAAGAAAAATGATTTTGCTGATTGCAAAAGTGAAAGGAAAAATATTTAGGGGACTTGTAGTGTTGGAAAATTCAGATATTTCTTAACTCCAACGAGTGAAAAATCAAACTAGTTCACCTGGCATCTGTCAGGTGAGGACATCAGACTGGCTGGTAGATGTGTGTGTGTGCACGTGCATGTGTGGTCAGCCGTGTCTGACTCTTTGTGACCCCATGGACTGCAGCCCACGGGCTCCTCTATCCATGGGATTTTCCAGGCAAGAACAGAAGAGTAGGTTGCCATTTCCTACTTCAGGGGATCTTCCCAACCCAGGGATCAAACTTGCATCTCTTGTATCTCCTGCATTGGCAGGTGGATTCCTTAACACTGTGCCACCTGGGAAGCTGATAGATGCAGTTTAGGTAATGCTTGGCACAAAGCAGGAGAAGAATTGCTCAAGATTTCACCAGTAGTGACTGGAGGATTCCCTGGTGGCTCAGATGGTAAAGCATCTGCCCGCAACGTGGGAGATCCGGGTTCGATCCCCGGGTCGGGAAGGCCCCCTGAAGAAGGAAATGGCAACCCACTCCAGTATTCTTGCCTAGAAAATCCCATGGATGGAGGAGCCTGGTATGCTACAGTCCATGGGGTTGCAATGAGTCGGACACAACTGAGCGACTTCACTTTCCTTTCACTTTCACCAGCAGTGACTAGAGAAAGGTCCCAGTGGAAGGAAATGTTATGGAAGATATGATAATGATACAGGTATTTGTAAAAATAAGGAGGGAGGAGGGGGGCAATGTTTGCAAGGACAGCTGAGGTTACTTCCTTCTGTTAAGCTGTATCCATATTCTGCAGAAGAGTGATGAGGCCCTGAGAGCTGATAACCAGCAGTTAGTACCAAAGAGCCTCGGTCTTAGCTTATGAAAAGGCCCTTATCACCTGCAGTGGAAGGGCAGATACAGTTTTGGGTGGCCTGAAGACCTGCTAAAATTATAGGACTGCAGAGATATCTGACTGCTTGGTCATGGCAGGTCTGCTACACAGAAGTCAGGACACTAGTCGGGGTAATGTGCAATCCTGAACCATGGTGCACACGATACTTGGTACACATGGGAGAGCAAGATGCATGACCTTCAGAATGTTGGCTCCGTAACCACCCTGAACTCTTTGGGGTTCAGTGATTTTTGTTGTTGAGCGTTATTATTATTTTTAATCTAGCAACCAGGTATTTGAAACCTGACTGATTAAGGGGGAAGGATTTAATGAAAGATCATTGTCATTAGGTCCATTTTAAAGCTGCAGTAGACCAATAGATAAGGAAAGCATACATTTCTTAACCTTTATGTGAGTAAACCTGTTCATGAAAATGTCACATACTACCAATTACTGTTCTTCTATCAGCCAGCATTCAGTACACACAATGTTAGCACTCTTTCATTCTCTGTTAACATCAGTAGAGCATAAATTGGTAATTGTGTGGTAACTATGCAATTAACTCATGTCATCACTGTACCTTTTCATTAGCATCACCAAGAGTAGTATTACCCTCTCAGTGACCTCAGCAAAAGTGATAACATCCTTAGCTGTTAAAGTGGGAAAAAAAACCCTTAAGTGAGTTTAGTGTTGTGAAGGGTGATGGAGTGACAGAGAGCCTTAGAGACTAGAGTCCTTTTTATTTATCACATGGCACAAATAGTGAAAATGCAAGCCTGTCTAAGTAGCCTCATTAGTACATCTCACCTCTTTTCTCTAAGAACAGAATGTTTCTTACTTATTCTTTTACTTGTGGAGTTACCTGTAGCGTTCATGATTTTTCCCATGAAGAATGATGGCTGTGAGAGCTCTGCTAGAGTCATCGGTTTCATTTGCCCCACTCAGACAAGACTCGGGTGAACAACTACACGCGGTATATACATTCTTAAAGCACAACTTTGGAAATCCTTATCACTGATTCTCATTTGTTAAATGTGTACTTGGGGTATAAAAACCTATTAAAAGTTAAATCACTTTTACAGAAAATTCATTTTTACATTAACCATTGGACAGGTTTTTTTATCTTAAGGTTCCTGTTCTTGCTGAAAATTAAATTGACAACAGATTAGTATATATTCAATAGGGTAGCCTTTCTTGAAGCATGAGGCATAGGAGAAGGAAACTTAAGTTTGAGGGTGGTGGGTATCCTACTAATTAAAAGCATGAGTTTGGGAATCAGATTCACCTGTATTTGGATTGGGGTGTCAACTTCAGTCTTCAGTGAAAGCACATAAAAATGCTGAGGTATTAAGAAATGCCTCCCTGAGAAAATGCTTTTATTTAATCTGTGACAGAAGAGAATTGGGCATGAAAGAGATCTAGGCACAAAGAACATTCTACAAAGAAACTAAGAAACTGGTATGTGAAAAGCTCTCTTATGAGAGCGAGCCCAGCATTCCCATGGGTTCTAACTGTGTGTGTTATGTATGTATGTGTGTGCATGTATGTGAATATGAGGGAATACGTGGGAAATGAAAGGTGTAGTAGAAGATTTTAATAAAATTCGCACTTCTGAACAGTTACACTGATTACACAGCATAGATAACAGGACAAGAATCTATGTGATGGGGTCAATTTAAATGCTATTGCAAGATTTTAGGCAAGAGATACTGGCGGTCTTTATTAGGGTGCTGGCAGTGAAGATGGAAAGATGGGCACAGATTCAAGAGTTTTTAATAGTTCAGAGGAAAAACTGATGTGCCTTGGATGTTGGGAAGTGAAAAGAGGGAAGATCATGAGTGATTCTCAGGTTTTAGCTTATGGGACCAGATGGTTCTTTACTCACGTGGGGGACATTGCAATACACCAGATTTGTGTGAGAAGACCTGAGATTTGTCAAGGTGAGCTTGAGATCTCTGAGTAGATCATGACATAGTGTCTTCCCAGGTGGTGCTAGCAGTAAAGAACCGCCTGCCAGTGCAAGAGACATAAGAGACACGGGTTCCAGCCCTGAGTCAGGAAGATCCCATGGAGAGAAGGAAATGGCAACCCACTCCAGTATTCTTGCCTGGGAAGTTCCATGGACAGAGGATCCTGATGGGTTACAGTCTTTGCCTGGAGCATTCCATGGACAGAGGAGTCTGGTGGACTACAGTCCATGGGATTGGAAAGAGTCAAACATGACTCTTGGCAACTTAGCACCAGTAACCACAGTGTCTTTTACCTCCTTTTATAGTAACTTGTATTCACCTTTGTCCTCGCCTATTCATTTTCCACAGTGAGCCTGGAGACATCTTACAGAACACGAAATTTGAGTATGACACTTCCTGCTGATACCTTTAAATGACTTCTCACTGCACTTCAAATTTTTTTTTTTAAAGAGTTAACAATATGAAGAGTTAACAATACAAAAGGCCTATCTGATCATATGTTATTTCATTTTGCATGGCAAAAGGGACTTTGTAGATTTGAATAAGCCAAGGACTATGGGATGGGAAGATAATCCTGGATAATTATCCAAGTATTCCTGTCAAATCTCACCAGTTCTAGAAGTGGATAAACTTTTCCAGCTATGGTCAAAGAAAGAGATGTGGTAACAGAAGAGGGGTCAGAGATGCTACCTTGCTGATGGGGGAAGAGGGACACAAGCCTATGCAGGAAGCCCCTAGGGTCTGGAGAAGACAAGAAAACTGATTTTTCCCTACAGTCTGCAGAAGAGAATTCAGCCTTGCTGCACCTTGATTTTAGCCCATAAGAAAATAAACCTGTGTTATTTTAAGCCAGTGTTTATGGTAATTTGTAACAGCGGGAATAGAAAATTAATAAAGATGCATTGTTGAATTATATTTGTACTACAACTAATTCCAGATATATTTCTGGTCCATAGTTTTCTAATTTAGGAATTATGTTGTTAAATCATGATGAAATTAATCTTCTGAAAATATAGCATTTTGAATTGGCAATATGAAAAATGATCTTCAACTCTGATCTTCTTAATTGAATTCACAGTAGCATTTCAAATAACATCAAATGTTTCACTTCAGAAAAAATAAACTTTCGAGGCTCTGCATTGATTCCATAAATTGTTTCAAGAAATTAATGTATTATTAAAATTAGCTTATATGATTATTCCTTTTAGTTCTGATATAAAATTGGCATCATTTAAGTCTATCAATGTCTTCTTTTGCTAATGAAGCCAATATACTAACAGCAACCATAAGGCTACAAGAAATCATGACACTGAAAGGAGTAAAATTAATTCATAAGGGCAGTTATTTGATCTATGTGAACAGTTATACATCAAATGTGATATGTAACTGTATGTGTATCTGTGGCCACACTTGTTCAGTCTTTGTTTGTAAGCACAGTGTTTTAAAACTGATGATTCTTTTTTGAAGCAGTTGTTGATGCTTCGCTGTCAGATCTATTTCTGATTTTTGCTTGTCTGTTCATTTTGTCAGTGGTATCATTATAGCCCCATAGTAGATGGCAGGGTCATCACACATGTTAAACCAGTTACATATTCATTATTAATTTTCTTAAGAAATGAACTTTAGAATTAACTTTTTACAAAAAGAATCTTTATTCCTGCTTTTTTTTTTTGCCAAAAAATGCTTAAAAGAAGTGTATTTCATGACATATTCTATTGCACATTTCATATAGGTATAACCTAAAAATCCCCTTGATGCCCACTGGCTCCAATGACCAGAGTCCTATAAAACAACTGGCTGGAACACCAACTGGTCATCAGGGAGACCAGGTATCAAACAGACCCCCACCATCACTAAGATAAGAAGGAATTAGCTGTCCCCAGCCACTTTTGCCCATCTATGAGTTGTGTGGACTTTATACTCAAAATTTCCCTGGGCCTGTCCTTTGATGAAGTTGTGTGGTTATTTTCTTTAGGATGAATATCTAAGGAGCTTTTGTCCTTTGTCCCTTTGTCCTTTTGTCCTCTTTCAAAGCTTAGGAATTTTGTTACAAAAATGAGCTGGGCACACCTCTTCATCAGTACTTATTTCCTCCCAGAAAGCATTTCTAACCCTAAAACTGTGCCCCCTTGACAAGAGTCCATACAAGCCTGGGCATGTCTGTTTTTCACAATTTGAGTGCTTAGAAACCCTGCCATCTTGCTTTTCCTCAACTCTCTGCGTTCTTAAGTCATTTTCCAGAATAATAGAAACTTCCCAAGTTTAGAGACATTCAATATTTGGAGAAATGTCCATGATTATTTGTTCTCTTGAAATAAATGTGCTTTTCTGATGTATATTAACACCAAAGGTAACAGCACATAAAACCAGTTGTACCTGAAATGGATCCTTTTATTTGATAGTGAACTGAATGCCTATTTTGTTTTTAACTTCTTGTTCTGTTTGTTTTAGCTAGCACTTTAGCTTGTGAGATTTTAGTTCCACGACCAGGAATTGAACTTAGGCCCTCAGGAGTGAGAGCGCAGAGTCCCAACCACTTGACTGTCAAGGAATTCCATGAATGTCAATTTTGAGTCACTGATCTCTCGACAGAAAGTTAACCTCAGTCAATTCCAAGTAATCTTAGTTAATTCAGGATGCCTCCTCATTCCTCTATCCTCAACTGATCAAAGTTCTCAGCGGCTTTCTTAATGCCAAACACTCAGCAATAAAGGGTCTGAGGTGCCCCACCATCCCTGTTGGCTTCTCCAAACATGTACTTGGTGCTGGAAGAATCTTGGTCCTTGTCCACCCAGGATTTGCTCCACTTTTTCCTGATCCTGCCCCCAGGTCTGCTCTAATTCACTCCCTCAGTTATTTCCACATTTCTCTCTGGTCACAGGGTCTATCTGACAGTTACCCTGTGCCACTCTGTGAGGTTGCCACAGGTCCTTATTGTAGACACACTAGATCTTTCCTTCTATCTCTGCTCCCTACTGGCCATGGGGAGTGGGAGTTTTGAAAAAATTATAGTAATAATCAGATATGTCCAATCAATACTTTGCAGTCAAAGTTGTGCAAAGGGAAATGACAGAGCCACACTTGAAACTCAAAAAGAACCATACTTTTAAGTCATCATCAGGCTAAACTTTCAGTTCAGTTCAGTCGCTCAGTCATGTCCAACTCTGCAACCCCATGAATCGCAGCACGCTAGGCTTTCCTGTCCATCACCAAATCCCAGAGTTTACCCAAACTCATGTCCATCGAGTAAGTGATGCTATCCAGCCATCTCATCCTCTGTCATCCCCTTTTCCTCCTGCCTCCAATCGCTCCCAGCATCAAAGCCTTTTCCAATGAGTCAACTCTTCACATGAGGTGGCCAAAGTATTGGAGTTTCAGCTCCAGCATCAGTCCTTCCAATGAACACCCAGGACTGATCTCCTTTAGGATATACTGGTTGGATCTTCTTGCAGTCCAAGGGACTCAAGAGTCTTCTCCAAAACCACAGTTCAAAAGCATCAATTCTTTGGTGCTCAGCTTTTTTCACAGTCCAACTCTCACATCCACACATGAGCACTGGAAAAACCATAGCCTTGACTAGAGGGACCTTTATTGGCAAAGTAATGTCTCTGCTTTTTAATATGCTGTCTAGGTTGGTCATAACTTTCCTTCCAAAGAGTAAGCGTCTTTTAATTTCATGGCTGTAATCACTATCTGTAGTGATTCTGGAGCCCCCCAAAATAAAGTCTGACGCTGTTTCCACTGTTTTCCCATCTATTTCCCACGAAGTGATGAGACCGGATGCCATGATCTTAGTTTTCTGAATGTTGAGCCATGAGCCAACTTTTTCACTCTCCTCTTTTACTTTCATCAAGAGGCTTTTTAGTTCCTCTTCACTTTCTGCCATAAGGGTGATATCATCTTCATATCTGCCTATCTGTGGTTATTGATATTTCTCTCAGCAATCTTGATTCCAGCTTGTGCTTCCTCCAGCCCAGCGTTTCTCATGATGTACTCTGCATAGAAGTTAAATAAGCAGGGTGACAATATACAGCCTTGATGTACTCCTTTTCCTATTTGGAACCAGTCTGTTGTTCCATGTCCAGTTCTAACTGTTGCTTCCTGACCTGCATATAGGTTTCTCAAGAGGCAGATCATTTGGTCTGGTTTTCCTGTCTCTATACTGCATTACAATAAAAGGGCCACTAAATATCTACATGACTCTATTGTTAGTAAACATGTTCTCTGCTGGAATTTCAGTTAAGGTCAATTTTTCTCTCTTGTCACTGCATTCTTGGTTCTCTATATTTGGAATCAGAGATGTTGCATTTTTGTTACTTGGTTTATTTGATTTTTTCAAAAGTGTTTTATATTTTATTTTACAATACTGTATTGGTTTTGCCATACATTGACATGAATCCACCACGGGTGTACATGAGTTCCCAATCCTGAACCCCCTTCCCCCTCCCTCCCCATATCATCTCTCTGGGTCATCCCAGTGCACCAGTCCCAAGCATCCTGTATCCTGTATCGAACCTAGACTGGCGATTCGTTTCAAAAAGAAAAAGAAAAGAAAAGAAAAAAGACTAAATATAATGTAGGTGTAAATGAGGATAAGGTTTTTAAAAAACATATATTTTAGTGTAGTTTTCTTATATGCATTTTATTCATTTGAGCATATTATGATTTCAACATGATTTACACTTGAATTACTCATGTTTGTTGTTTGCCATGAAGTTCCTCTCTAATTGAGAATTAAGTATCTTTTGTTCAGAATTCTGTTCATTGTATTGAAAATACTCCTTTTTAATGTTGATATATTGTTATATGTTTGGATTTTAAAAAAAAAGAATCCTTTCACTATGGAAAAAAAAGTGTTTTATAGACAGAAAAGTTATGTGATCTGAATTTAAAAGTATGATAAAATGTCAAAGAAAGAGATGCATGATAGTGAGAAATTCACTTGCTCAGTTTGGTTGCACAATGTTATAAATTTATCCAGTGTATTAGCAAAAGCCACAAAAGTAGAGTAGAGCCCTTATGAAAAAAACTTATGCCCCATTGTTACCTTAATAAGGGCAGACCAGCTGAAACTTCTTTACACAGGGCTGGTATTTGGCTTCCATCTTCACCAGGCACTGCCACCCCAATGATTGGAACCAGCTCTCCTGAGGGTCATAAAGATCCCCTGGAGAAGGAAATAGCAATCGACTCCAGTATTTTTGCCATTGAAATACCATGGACAGAGAAGCCTGGCAGACTACAGTCCATGGGGTTGCAAATCTAGTGACTAAACAGAAACAGAAAAGGCAGAGGAAGTAGAGATCAAATTGCCAACATCCGATGGATCATGGAAAAAGCAAGAGAGTTCCAGAAAAACATCTATTTCTGCTTTATTGACTATGCCAAAGCCTTTGACTGTGCGGATCACAATAAACTGTAAAAAATTCTGAAAGAGATGGGAATACAAGACCACCTGACCTGCCTCTTGAGAAACCTATATGCAGGTCAGGAAGTAACAGTTAGAACTGGACATGGAACAACAGACTGGTTCCAAATAGGAAAAGGAGTACATCAAGGCTGTATATTGTCACCCTGCTTATTTAACTTCTATGCAGAGTACATCATGAGAAACGCTGGGCTGGAGGAAGCACAAGCTGCAATCAAGATTGCCGGGAGAAATATCAATAACTGCAGATATGCATATATGCAGATGACATCACCCTTGTGGCAGAAAGTGAAGAGGAACTAAAAAGCCTCTTGATGAAAGTAAAAGAGGAGAGTGAAAAAGTTGGCTTAAGGTTCACCATTCAGAAAACTAAGATCATGGCATCCGGTCCCATCATTTCATGGGAAATAGATGGGGAAACAGTGGAAACAGTGACAGACTTTATTTTGGGGGGCTCCAAAATCACTGCAGATGGTTATTGCAACCATGAAATTAAAAGACGCTTACTCCTTGGAAGGAAAGTTATGACCAACCTAGATAGCATATTGAAAAGCAGAGACATTACTTCGTCAACAAAGGTCCCTCTAGCCAAGGCTATGGTTTTTCCAGTGGGCATATATGGATGTGAGAGTTGGACTATAAGGAAAGCTGAGTGCCGAAGAATTGATGCTTTTGAACTGTGATGTTGGATAAGACTCTTGAGAGTCCCTTGGGCTGCAAGGAGATCCAACCAGCCCATCCTAAAGGAAATCAGTCCTGAATATTCATTGGAAGGACTTGATACTGAAGCTGAAACTCCAATACTTTGGCCACTTGATGCGAAGAGTTGACTCATTGGAAAAGACCCTGATGCTGGGAAAGATTGAGGGCAGGAGGAGAAGGGGACGACAGAGGACAAGATGGTTGGATGGCATCACCGACTCAGTGGACATGTGTTTGGGTGGACTTTGGGAATTGGTGATGAACAGGGAGGCCTGGCGTGCTGCAGTTCATGGGATCGCAAAGAGTCAGACAAGACTGAGCGAATGAACTGAACTGAACTGAACTGAAAAAAAAGCAGCAGCTCCTGACCCCATAACTTTCATGAACCTTGAGCCTAAATTTAATTGAGGAAAAAACTGTAACAAAAGTGCTTTTTCAAGGAAATATACAGATTCTGCGATTCATGGAGTCGCAAAGAGTCAGACACGACTGAGCGACTGAATCGAACTGATACAGATTCTTTTTCCAATTTCAGCTATATTGGCAAAGTAGATTTTCACTGTATTTTGAAAGAATCCTTTTATTTTCTATTATTTGTATCCTGTCATTTTCACCACAGAATTTACATTGTTGTTCCAGTCTGAATGGGGAAGAAGAGATTTATCTGGTCCCTTTGTTAATCTTAAAGATACACTGATGGAAGTTAGCAGTTTCTATCCATGCCTCTCTCCTGACTATACACCCCCTTGTGGCAAAAATTCACCATCTATTGAAGACTCAGGGCCCTGACATTAATCGTCTTCTTTTTCAGATCTCAACGAAGATTGTAAAGGCTTGGCCATAAATATAAGAATGCATATTTAGTAGACATTATACTGTTTTCTTAAAGTGGTTTCAAAGCAGTAACAAGATATATCCTGCTGGAAGTTCTTAACATTCCATTCTGATTTTTTACTGTCCACAAACTTTAGCTGAAAAACTGTTCAGAACTGTGATCAGTATTATTTAGATTTAAAGAGAATCAGAAGGCATGTCACTTTCTGTAGAAAAATCTAGAACCTATGTGAGACAGCCAAGACATATTTATAAGAAAGGAGTAAGGAAATAAACATCCCAATATTCTGTGATTTCAAAGGAATGATCAAATTTCCACTTTGTGGCAGTACAAAAACAAGTAGGCCGAGTAGGGTCAGTGAAAGGAGAGGTTGATGAAGACTGAAACTTCGCAGATTACCAAGGCTGAAAGCGAGGAGCATAAGTTAAGCCTGGATTTATGCAAAAGATTTGGGGAGACAGATAAAGGAGGTCATTTCAATTCATCACTAGCATATTTTCTAATTCTTTGTCACCAACTGATATAAATCTTTAACCGGTTCAATTTAATATCTTTACATCACATTTCAAACATCCTATCTTTCTCTGATTATTTAATACCATATCTATTTCACCACTGTTTTTAAAAAAGGAAAACAATATCATTTCAATTCAGCCCAAACATAACTACAAAACAAAACAAAATATACTTTAAAACTATAGCCTTAACCATTAAATTTAAGCCAAAAGACATTTCCTATCATGAGAGGCCCTTTCCATTCAGAGGAGAATATAGGGGGGAAAAGACACTAAAGGATACACTACACTTCCTGACTTACAGGAGGCTGTTTCCAGATCCTTGGGGCTCTGATAGGTTATGACAGGTTACATATCAAAATACTCTGCTTGAGCCTATCTCATTCTGTAGCCAAAGAGAAGACGATATCTCAGGCTGGGCTAATGATAGTTCTACATCCTCTTGGTCATAGTATCCAAAAGATGGATATGTGATCCAAACTGGGACAATCAGAGTCCTTCCTTGAATTTCTATATTGGTGTAAAAATAGCTTTTGCTCTTAAATCATAAGCTGTTAAGACTTAAACACAGATGAGGTCCTCACTACACAGAGGTACCTGAGTCAGACACACAAAAATAGAAGTCTAGACTAGTGATGGCTGTGGTGAGTGAAGAGAGAAAGATAGAAAAATAGAGAGACAGTGCTGTTGCTGTTTGAATTCCAAACTCCAGCGTGTTACTGAAGTGTACCCACACTCACTTCTGTCTTTTTATGGTTTAATTATACAAGCTGATACATTTACTTTTTAAAAAAATAAAATGGGGTATGTTGTTTTACAATATAGTGGTAATTTCTGCTGTACAATGAAGTGAATCAGCTACATGTATACATATATCCCCTCTAAAGTCTATGTCCTTAGACCTCCCTCCCACCTGCCATCCCACCCCTCTAAGGTCATCACAGAGCACGGAGCTGAGCTCCCTGGGCTATACAGCAGCTTCCCACTAGCTATCCGTTCTACATATGGCAGTGTGAATACATCAGTCCCCATCTTCCAGTTCACCTCTCTCCCCCACTTCATGTCCACCTGTCCGTTCTCCACGTCTGCATCTCCATTCCTGCCCTGCAAACCCTAAGCCTCCAAATGAGAGAAAGCATATGCCAATGAAACAACTGACAAGGGATTAATCTCCAAAATATACAAACAGCTCACAAAACTCAATATCAAAGAAGCAAGCAACCCAATCAAAAAAAGGGCAGAGATCTAAATAGACATTTCTCCAAAGAAGACATGAAGATGGTCAAGATACATTTTTTTCTATTTAACTATTTTAAATTGGATTTCTATCACTTGCATCTGAAAGTTTCATAATACAAGATTCAAGATGTGTGAAAGAGTTATAGAATATGATACCATACATAATAAAATTATTCAATTAAATTCAATACAGTTCATGGAAATGAAGGTTATATGTGGGACAGAATAATACAAAAAGAATTGTGGAGTAATAAATCTTGATCAAGATTTTGAAGGAGAGATATGATTTTACTGTCAGAGAGGGGAATAAAAGGTTCTCTTTGCTTATGCAGGTGCCTAAGCAAAGATGTGCAAGAAGACAATCTGAAATATACATACAGATTTCAACTCTACACATGCTCTTTGAGAAGTATTAGTTAATTTTGTCAAATATTCTGAAAACTCATGGATCTGAATTTAACTTGGAATAATAAGTTTTCTAAAAAATATTAAGGCTTTCTTTAGAAGGCTATTAGTCATTTCACTATGGCATAAATTAATGTTGTTATTTCAATTTAAGATATAACTGCTATCAACCAAATTGAAGGAATGGGTGCTTTGATAAAGAGCCAATAAGCCAAGAGAAACTGTGGCACTCTTGAGGAAGAAAAAGAAGGGAACATTGCTCTAAGAATTATTAATACTTACCCTAAAGCTTCAGTAATTGAAATAGTGAAGTATTTCTCCAGCAATAGAAAACCAGACACATACACTTGGTATTATCCATTGAGTTAAGCATTATTAACTATTGATAAGTAGAATTTTCTAAATTTTTATTATAAAGCTATATGAGAAATGTTTGCTTCCATGGCAACAGCAAAGTAGACTCAGACAAAATAAACACCATAACATTCTACACTACTAGCAAATAGTGAATACAAGGAAGGCTAAATGAATTGAATTCCAGATAGAATAAGTCTTTTATATGTGAGCAGAGAACCATGGTGTCAGCTTCCATTACTGGCACTGTGAATCTAGAGAGGGGTGAAGACAGAAAAATGCCTACGGTAGAAACAGAATAGGAATAGGAGAGATGGTATGCTGGAAAGATGACATAGACTCTAAAAGAACCCAAAATACAAAACAAATTGCTCCGAATGACAACTCTTTCTTCCTGAAAGGTAAACTTTTACCCCTGACCAGAAAAAAAAAAAAAAAAAAAAGTGGCTTTGGAGAAAAATGGAAAGATATCAGAGAAAACTATATTTAATCATGGGTTGTCACATGTATATCAAGCTTTGGTTCAAAAATATATGAAATATCAAAAATATCTTCAATTTAACCTATCTTCATTTCAAATATTGATATGATCAAAATGGTAGCAACTTGGAATGCTGGAAGTTCTCCTGATCATAGGCAAATTCAGTTGAATTTAAAGCTATAACCCAATCCCAGTTCAAATCAACTTTAGAAGATATTTAAATAATTAGCCCTTCACCCTAAATGCCAGGCAGAAAAAGAGGCTTGAACTTTTTAGAAATAAACAAAAGTAAATAAAAGAAAATTATATCTAAATCTTCACCATTCTTTTATACAGAGTATATAGTATACAATTAAAATAATTAGGTAGTAAATAAGCAGGAAAATGTGACTCATAAAAAAAGGAAAAAAAGTCAGTGCAATAGAATTTCTTGATGATGTAATTAGAAATAGCAGAAGAGGTATTTATCAATGCCAATGCAGGAGACATAAGAGATGCAGGTTTGATCCCTGGGTAAGGAAGATCCCCTGGAGGGGGACATGGCAACCCACTCCAGTATCTTGCCTGGGAAAAACCATGGACAGAGGAGTCTGTAGGCTAGAGTCCATGGGGTCACAAAGAGCTGAACATAATGGAAGCAACTTAGCACACGTAATTAAATCAACTACTTTAAATATGTTAAGAAATTTGGAGGAAAAGATGAATATAGTGAATGAAAAGATGAGGCATTCCAAGAAATGAAAATAGTAAGAGAACAACAAATGTAAATTTGAAAGTGGAAATACTTCAAATATAGGGCTTCCCTGGTGGCTTAGATGGTAAAGAATCTGCCTGCAATGTGGGACACCTGGGTTTGATCCCTGGGTTGGGAAGATCCTTTGGAGAAGGAAATGGCAACCCACTCCAATATTCTTGCCTGGAGAATCCTATGCGCAGAGGAGCCTGGAAGGGTGAAGTCCATGGGGTCACAAAGAGTTGGACATGACTGGGAGTCTAACACACATACTTAGAATATATATATTATAAAATAAAAATTCATTCAATAGTTTAATAAGAGGCTGAACACTACTAAATGACAAAGGAAACTGAAATAGGATAGTACAAATTATCCAAATTGAAACTAAGAGAAAAACTGAATAAATGAGCAGAGCATCAGTGACCTGTGAGAGTTCATCAAGTGGCCAATATGTTTAACTGAAATTCCAGAGAAAAGAGAGAAAAATGAGATGAAAATCAATTTAAAATTTGTCAGCTATTTTATTGTTTTTATGGAAAATGTTATTTATACAGATCCAAGAATCTCAATGAATCTAAACAAGATAAATACAAAGAAAATCACACCAGACTATATCATTGTCAAGTTACTAAAGACTAAGTAAAAATATTTTTAAAATATTAAAAACACAGAGAAAGGGAAAAGAAATACTGCATATTTTTTACAAGCCAGAAGACAATTATGTGCTTTCTTTAAAATTTTTTAAGGAAATGAACTATCAGTGTGGAATTGATAAAATTCAGCAAATATTAAAAAATAAAGTCAAAATAGTATCCAAAATATATATGTAATCTGCATAAATCAATAAGAATTAAAAAGACAATATGCAAAAGAAGAAATGTAAATAGTCGACAAGCAAGTAATTGGGAAAGGAGTATGACAAGGATGTATACTGTCACCCTGCTTATTTCATTGAAAATACTGGGCTGGATGAATCACAAGCTGGAATCAAGATTGCCAGGAGAAATATCAATAACCTCAGATATACAGATTATACCACTGTAATGGCAGAAAGAGGAATTGAAGAGCCTCTTGATGAGGGTGAAAGAGGAGAGTGAAAAAGCTGGCTTAAAACTCAACATTCAAAAAACTAAGACCATGGCATCTGGTCCCATCACTTCAAGGCAAAAGAAGGGGAAGAAGTGTAAGCAGTGACAGATTTTATTTTCTTAGCCTCTCAAATCACTGTGGACAGTGGCTGCAGCCATGAAATTAAATGATGCTTCCTGCTTGGAAGGAAAGTAAACCTAGACAAACCTAGACAGCATATTAAAAAGCAGAGACATCATTTTGCTGACAAAGGTCTCTATAGTCGAAGCTACGGTTTTTCCCGTAATAATGTATGGAAGTGAAAGTTGGATCGTAAAGAAGGTTGAGCGCTGAAGAACTGATGTTTTCCAACTGTGATGTTGGATAAGACTCCTGAGAATCCCTTTGACTGCAAGAAAACTAAACCAGTCAATCCTAAAGGAAATCAGTCCTGAATATTCATTGGAAGGACTGATGCTGAAGCTGAAGCTCCAATACTTTTACCACCCGATGCAAAGAGCCGACTCATTGGAAAAGACTCTGATGCTGGGAAAGGCTGAAGACCAAAGGAGCAGGAGGGATGAGATGGTTAGACAGATAGCATCACTGGCTCAATGGACATGAATCTGAGCAAACTCTGGGAGAGAGTGGAGGACAAGGGAGCTAGTGTGCTGCAGTCCAAGGGGGTGCAAAGAGTTGGATATAACAGTGACTGAACAACAACAGGAATCCTGTTTGTGATCAAGGAAATGTAAACTTTAACCCACAGTGTTATGTTACCATATTACCTGTATATAGCCAAAAACTGAGCATTCTGACTATAATATATTTTGGAAAGGATGTGTATGCAGCAAAGGGAATTCTCCCATTACTACATATTGGAATAACTACTTTGGTATTTGGTCCAGCCTTACAGTGAAGTTGAAGATGAGCAAAACCCACACAACACAATAGATGTTCTAACAGGACTATATCTGTCAAAGAAATTCAATCAATCATTAATAATTAATAACCTTCCAAGACAGAAACCATCAAGCTCAGATGTGTTCAAACATTTAAAGAAGCCATTCTACCAATGCCCTAAAAATCTCTTTTAGAAGATAGTAGCAGAAGGAATACTTCCTAACTCATTCTTTGAGGCAAGTATTATCCTATTACTAAAATCAGACAAAGAGAGCAGAAAAGAAAATTAGCAACTAATGCCTATCAGGAGCATAGATGCAAAAATCCTCAAAGAAACATTATCAATTGAATGCATCAATGTATAAAACAATTATACACCAATACCAAGTAAGATGTATCCCAGGCATGCAAGGTTGTTTCAACATTAAAAAATCAATTAATGTAATCCATCACATCAAAAGGATAAAGAAGAAAAACATCCCTTGATCAAATTGATAGATGAAGAAAAAGCATCTGACAACCCAATATCCATTCACAATAAATAATCTCAGAAAACTGGAAGTAGAAAGGAAAGTCCTCAACTTGATAAAGAATATCTACAAAATTTGTACAGATAACATAATAGTTTGTGATGAGAAAATGGAATTTTCCTATTAAAACCAGGAACAAGGCGAGGATGTCCTCTTGAGCCACTCCTTTTCAACACTGTACTGTAAGTTCTAGCTAATGCACTATGACAAGAAAGAAAATAAAAAGTATAAAGATTGAGAAGAAAGACATAAAATTTTTCATTTAAGAGGATATGATCATCAATACAGAAAATGATAAAAGAATTAACCAAAAAACTCCTGGAACTGATCAGCAAGTATGGCAACATTGCGGATAATAAGACTAATATACAGAAGTCAGTCACTTTCATATATTTCAGCAAAGAACAAGTGGAATTTGAAATAAAACACACTATCATTTATATTAGCCCCTAAAGAATGAAATACTTTGAAATAAATCTGACTATATATATATAAGATTATATGAGAATATATACAAGATTATATGAGAAATATATACAAGATTATATGAGAAAAGGTGTAAAACTCTGATAGAAGGAATCAAGGAAAGATATTCCATGTTCATGGATAGAAAAATTCAATACTGTCAAGATGTCAGTTCTTCCTACCTTAATCTATAGATTCAATGAAATTCCAGTCAAAATCCTAGCCAATTATTTTGAGGATATCAACAAACTTGAGTCTAAAGTTTATACGGTGAGGCAAAAAAAAAAAAAATCAACAGAATATTGAAGAAGACTAAAGTTGGAAGATAGACACTACCCAACTTCAAGACTTATTAAAAAGCTACAGTCTCAAGACAGTGTGGTATTAGTGAAAGAGCAGACATAAAGACTGATGGAACACAATAAAGATCCTAGAAACTGACCCACACAAACACAGGCAACTGATTTTTAACAAAGAAACAAAGGCAATTTAATGGAGAAATGATAGTCTTTCCAACAAATGGTATTAGAACAACTGTATTTCCACGTGCAAAGGAAAAAAGAATAATGAATCCAGATACAGACCTTACACTCTTCACAAAATTAACTCAAAATGGATTATAGACCTAGTTGCAAAATGCAAAACCATAAAACCCCTAGAAAATGGTTTTTTTAATAAAAGAGAAGACCTAGATGACCTTGAGTATGACAGTGACTTTTTACAATATCAAAAGCATGATTCATGAAAGAAATAAATGATAATCTTCACTTCATTGAAATAAAAAACTTCTGCTCTTTTTTTAAAGTTAATTTATTTATTTTAATTGAAGCTAATTACTTTACAATATTGTGGTAGTTTTTGCCATACATTGACATGAATCAGCCATGGATGTGCATATGTCCCACATTCTGAACCCCCTCCCACCTCCCTCCCCATCCCATCCCTCAGGGTCACCCCAGTGCATTGGCCCTGAGCACCCTATCTCATGCACTGAACCTGGACTGGTGATCTATTTCACATATGATAATATACATGTTTCAATGCTATTCCTTCAAAGCATCTCACCCTCGCCTTCTCCCACAGAGTCCAAAACTCTGTTCTTTACATCTGTGTCTCTTTTGCTGTCTTGCATATAGGGTCATTGTTACCATCTTTCTAAATTCCATATATGTGTTAATATACTATGTTTGTGCTTTTCTTTCTGACTTACTTCACTCTATAATAGGCTCCAGTTTCATCCACCTCGTTATAACTGATTCAAATGTGTTCTTTTTAATAGCCAAGTAATATTCCATTGTGTATGTGTACCACAGCTTTCTCACTCATTCTTCTGCTGATGGACATCTAGGCTGTTTCCATGTCCTAGCTATTGTAAACAGTTCTGCGATGAACATTGGGGTACACATGTCTCTTTCAATTCTGGCTTCCTCAGTGTATATGCCCAGCAGTGGGATTGCTGGGTTGTATGGCAGTTCTATTTCCAGTTTTTTAAGGAATCTCCACACTATTCTCCATAGTGGCTGTACTAGTTTGCATTCCCACCAACAGTGGAAGACAGTTCCCTTTTCTCTGTGCCCTCTCCAGCATTTATTATTTGTAGACTTTTTGATAGCAGCCATTCTGATGGTTTTGATTTGCATTTCTCTGATAATAAGTGATGTAGAGCATCTTTTCATGTGTTTGTTAGCCATCTGTGTCTTCTTTGGAGAAATGTCTGTTTAGTTCTTCAGCCCATTTTTTGATTGGGTCATTTATTTTTTCTGATATTGAGCTGCATGAGCTGCTTGTATTTTTTTGAGATTAATTCTTTGTCAGTTGCTTCATTTGCTATCATTTTCTCGTATTCTGAAGGCTATCTAAAAGACACTGACAAGAGAATGAAAAGGTAAGTCCCATATGGAAGAAAATATTTGCAAAAGGCATGTCTGATAAAGAACTAATAATATCTAAATATACAAAAAATTCTTAAAGTTTAACAATAATAAAACAAACAACTCAATCAAAAAATGGACCAAAGACTTCAACAGACACATTACCAAGGAAGACATACAAATAGTATATAAGCATATGAAAAGATATTCCACATCATGGTTTTCAGGGAAATGAAAATTAAAACAACAATGTGATATCACTACCTACTCATTAGAATGGCCAAAACGTGTTTGCAACAGGAACTCTCATTCATTGCTAACGGGAATGAAAAATGGTATAACTACTTTGGAAGAGAGTTGGCAGTTTTTCACAAAAATCAACCGAACCTTTATATACGATGCATCAATCAAACTCCTTAGTGTTAATATCAACCCAAAGGAAGTAAAAAGTTATGTTCCTACAAAAACCTGCACACAGAAGTTTACAGAAGTTTTATTCATAATTACTTAACTTGAGAATAACCAACATGCCTTTCAGTGTGTGCTGTGTGCTTAGTCGCTCAGTTGAGTCTGACTCTTTGTGAGTCCATGGACTTTGGCCTGCCAGGCCCCTCTATCCATGGGTATTCTCCAGGCAAGAATACTGGAGTGGGCTGCCATGCCCTCCTCCAGGGGATCTTCCCAACCCAGGGATCAAACCCAGGTCTCCCACATTGCAGGCGGATTCTTTACTGTTTGAGCCACCAGGAAAGTCCAGCCTTTCAGTAGGTGAATTAATTAATAAACTGTGGTACAACCCACTTATGGGCTTCCCAGGTGGTAAAGAATGCCTGCCAATGCAGGAGACACGTTCAATGCACATGTTCAATCCCTGGGCTGGGAAAAATTCCCTGGAGAAAGAAATGGCAATGCACTCCAGTATTCTTGCTTGGAAAATCCCATAGACAGAGGAGCCTGGCGGGCTACAGTCCATGGGGTAACAAAGAGTGAGACATGACTGAGCATGCATGCGGTACATCCAGACAATGGAGCTATTGAGCTCTTAAAAGCAATGAACAGTCAAGTCATGAAAGACACGGAGGAAATTTAAATGCATATTACTACCTGAAAGAAGCCAGTCTGAAAAGGCTACATACTCCATGACATTTCAGGAAAGACAAAACGGTGGAGACAATCAAAAGATCGGTGGTTGAGGGAAAGGGGTAGGGGGATGAAAAGGTGCAGCCCAGAGAATTTTTAGGGCAGTGGAAATACTCAGTATGATATTATAACAATACATACATGTCATTATAAATTTTTTGGAACCACAGACTGTGTAACACCAAGAATGAAGCCTAATGTAAACAGGACGCTGGATGATTATGATGTGTCAGGGCAGGCCCTTCACCAGTTATTCCACTTTGGGGGAGGATGCTGATAATGGAGGCGATGCCGGTGTGGAGTCAGAGTGTATATGAGAAATCACAGTACCTTCCTCTCAATTTTTCTGTGAACCTAAAACTCCCAGTGCTCTGTGACAATCTACAAGGGTAGGATAGGGAGTGGGTGGGAGAGAGGTTCAGGAGTGAGGGGATATATGTATACTTATTGGAGAAGGAAATGGCAACCCACTTCAGGATTCTTGCCTGGAAAATCTCCATGGACAGAGGAGCCTGGCAGGTTACAGTACATGGGATCACAAAGAGTCAGAGGCAACTGAATGACTTTCACTCACTCACTAACTCATGGTTGATTCACATTGTGTGACAGAAACCAACACAACATTGTAAAGCAACTATCCTCCAATTAAAAAGTTAAAAAAACTTAAAAATTAAGTATTTTAAAACATTTCTATTTTCATATTTTTTTTCTTGGTTTGAGGAGAACAAAATCGCACTTAAGTCAGGAATTGAGGAAACTAGGCTTAATCATCTTAGCTATGCATTACTTTCACCTGAATGACTTTAAAACTTGCAAGTTTTAATAAGGACTTATTATTCACATTAATATTACTAAATAAAATGTTGGCATTGAAAAGCAACTGTTGATTTGTTTTAAAGTTTTCCTTGGTTTTCAGATCAACTGTCTCCTAAACTTGAATCTTCTCCTGACTAAAACATTGTATATTTCTTCTTAAAAGCTTTATTTACTGAAAAATTAACTACAGGCTCACCTTGGAGACATTGTGGGTTGGGTTCCACACCACCACAATGAAATGAATATCACAAAAAAGTGAGTCACACAGAATTTTTGGTTTCCAAATGCATACAAAAGTTATGTTTAAACTGTATTGTAGTCTACTAAAGACGCGAGAGTTGAACTGTCAAGAAGGCTGAGCGCTGAAGAATTGATGCTTTTGAACTGTGGTGTTGGAGAAGACTCTTGAGAGTCCCTTGTACTGCAAGGAGATCCAACCAGTCCATTCTAGAGATCAGCCCTAGGTGTTCACTGGAACGACTGATGCTGAAGCTGAAACTCCAGTACTTTGGCCACCTCATGTGAAGAGTTGACTCATTGAAAAAGACTCTGATGCTGGGAGGGATTGGGGGCAGGAGGAGAAGGGGACAACAGAGGATGAGATGGTTGGATGGCATCACCAACTCAAAGGACATAAGTCTGAGTGAACTCAGGAGATGGTGATGGACAGGGAGGCCTGGCATGCTGCAAGTCATGGGGTCGCAAAGAGTCAGGCATGACTAAGCGACTGAACTGAACTGAACTGAACTGAAAGGTGAAAGAGCATTATGTCTAAAAAAATACAACATATATACCTTAATTTAAAAATATTTTATTGCTAAAAAATGCTAAAACAATGACAATAGTAACATCAAAGATTACTAATCACAGATTACATCACAAATAAAATAATAATAAAAAGGTCTGAAATACTGCAAGAACTACTTTGGGTGTGACACAGAGACATGAAGGGAGCAAATGCTGTTGGGAAAAATGGTATCAAAAGGCTTACTTAATGCAGGGTTGCCACAAACCTTCAATTTGTAGGGAAAAAAAATAAAGTAAAGCACCATAAAGTTAGGTAAGGCTTTATTCATAAAATTAGCAATGAAAGCACTCAGGATAAAAACACTACACCTTTGAAAATCAATTCTAAGCAGGATTTTCACCTTGGTAATGTGTGCTGATGAGCCTCTGTATTTAAGTGAACATTACATTAAATCTCATACACTACGAAGCCATGAAAGTCTAGTAAAATGCTTTAAGTGTGCTATTTACAAAATTATGTAAATAACACTGCAATATAATTACTGTGTTATGCAAATATACTCAATATATTTGCTTTTTGAACAAATGTTACATTTTAATATATTGAGAATATGGTTGTCTTTTGGGGAAAATATACCACATGTACTATTTTTCATAACTTTTAATTTGTTTTTCCTTTTTTCTTTTTCATACAGACATATAAAAATTCATCTGGTAAATGTATACATTTGTTTTGTCTCTGCCTACAAAATCTAAGAATATAATATTTTTTTCATTTCATCAAGGCCATATTAAATTATAAGATTGCTTTTATTTCACTGCTTAGGAAGAGCTACATTGAAAAGAAAGTCTCTTTTTCTAAAATAAATATTCAGAATTTTTACAAAATTATGCAAATGATATGCATATAGTGAAAGTAAAGTGTGAAAGGGTTAGTTGCTCAGCTGTGTCATACTCTTTTCGACCCCATGGACTATCGCCCACCAGGCTCCTCTGTCTATGGGATTCTCTAGGCAGGAACACGAGTGGGTTGCCATTTCCTTTTCCAGGGGATCGTCTCAATCCAGGGATCCAAACCTGGGTCTCCTGCACTGCAGGCAGATTCTTTACCATCTGAGCCACCAGGGAAATGGGTATGCATATAAAAGCAATACAATACATAGGCAGATTTTTCTTCTACAAATATCTATTGTTAGAGCTACATATGACCTTTCTCTGATTTTTTCTTAATAGTTTAATGAAGTTCAACAATGTGAGCATACACTTATGCATTATTACTTGGGTTCTTTTCCATGTTATTTATAAAACTTGGGCTATGCTTTTCATATTATTATGAAGCCAAGCATTTAATTATATATGTAATATTGGTTGAAAGATTTTCTATATAAATATGAGTAAATATATGGATATTTATAATAAGATACTTAATGATTATTCAGCTCTAAGTGCTTAGTCTATGTAGGACTAATATTTAAGAACAATTATTACTTTGAAAATTAACATTGACATAATTTACAATAAATAGCCAAAGGCAACAATACATTTACTAGCATCAGAATGGGAAAAGATTTATGCTTTAAAGAAGAATATAAAAGAAAGTATAAACTCATAAGGAATTAAAATGTTTTAGATGCTTTTTAGAATTATATAAACATTGACTTATTTTATAAGAATGATTTATATTTTTTAATATAATATTAACAAATAACAGTGATCGGAAGATTCAGATGTATTTCCTTAAGTAACCACCAGATGGCTATATGGGCTCTTTCTTGATCTTGAAGTTCAGTTTTCCTTTTTTACTTACCAAACTAAAGATTTAAGCAATTCTTTACAAAATTTTTATGGAGTTTTGAAATAACTGAAGTGTGATGATATAAAAGATATGAATGTAATGACATGAGTGTAAGAGTAATTGTTTTTTCTGATTTTATTTAAATATTGAAGACTTATATGGTGAATTTTAAAGAATCCTTTGATCATGGAACTTTAAATATTTAGCTCTCTTTTAGTCCAAACTTTTAATTTTACAGATTAAGATTCTGATATATAAAAGATCTGCATCTCTTTATCTTTCAGGCTTTATTTTCACTGGCAAAGTAAAATCTACATGCATTAACCAGATAATTCAAATGCAGGATTAGGGAAAGGACATCAGAACTACCTACAGGGCTTCCCTGGTGGCTCAGTGGTAAAGAATCCTCCTGCCAATGCAGAAGACAAGGGTTTGATCCCTGGCCCAGGAAGATCCCCCATGCCACGGAGCAACTAAGCCCGTGCATCACAACAAGTGCGCCCACGTGCCGCACCTCCTAAAGCTCTCATGCCCTAGAGCCGGTGCACTGCCGCTAGAGAGCAGCCCCTGCTCTTCTCGACTACAGAAAAGTCCGTGCAGCCGTGCAAACCCAGCATAGCCAAAAATAGGTAAGTAAATAAACAAAATTATATTTTTAAAAAAGCTACCTGTAAAACTACAAAGAAAAAATAGATTTATTTCTTTAATTATTTAAGAAATAATATTTATCTAATGCTGAAATTTTTACTTTGCCTTCATTCTGTCAGTGTATTTATAGGGGAAAATAGGGAAAATAGACTCATGCGAGTTGACTCATTAGAAAAGACTCTGATGCTGGGAGGGATTGGGGGCAGGAGGAGAAGGGGACGACAGAGGATGAGATGGCTGGATGGCATCACTGACTCAATGGACGTGAGTCTGAGTGAACTCCGGGAGCTGGTGATGGACAGGGAGGCCTGGCGTGCTGCGATTCATGGGGTCGCAAAGAGTCGGCAGAGCGACTGAAATAACTAACTAACTAGGTATAATAGAAGGAAGTCTAAAACATTTTTTATGATTACATCTTATCTGTATATATGTTCTGGATATATTTGTCTTAAAAATAATTAGCTTTAGGTGGCATTAGTGGTAAAGAACCTGACTGCCAGTGCAAGATGTAAGAGACATAGGTTCGATCCCTGGGTCAGGAAGACCCCCTAGAGGAGGGCCTGGCAACCCACTCCAATATTCTTGCCTGGAGAGTCCCAGGGAGAGAAGAGCCTGGCGGGCTACAGTCTATAGAGTCACAAAGAGTCAGACATGACTGAAGTGACTTACCATGCATGCATCAGAATAATAAGTAAATAAGAGGACTGCAACTCTCTCAAGTATTAGTGTGTAATGTAACCAATTTTAGAAAGCTTTGCACAATGCACTTTAATTTTGTACAATTTTATTTTCTAAATATAAAATTCACTTTGATATAATTTTTCTGAACTACTTCAAATCATTTTTATTAGTTTTCTTTGTTTATGGTTTTGAATATATCTTTGCAGGTTTATAAAGCAGGAGGAGAATTGGGCAACAGACGATTAGATGATTGCATGACATCACTGACTCAATGGACAAGAGCTTGAGCAAGCTCCAGGAAATAGTGAAGGACAGGGAAGCCTGGCGCACTGCAGTCCATGGGGTTGCAAAGTCAGACACGACTTAGCAACCGAACAACAACAAAGTTGTAACCAATGATACACAACTGATTTAGCAAAATTGGCCTTTATTCTCCTTTTTGGAGGGAGAGAAATGTTGTGCTTGTTCGTTACCAGATTTTACTCAGAATGAAGTATCTTGCTCCTCCACAAATGTGACTATTAGCCTGGAATTTTAGTACTACCTTGCTACAGTCCCACAGTAAATGAAAGCAGAGCTTGGGGAGTGCTGAGGAATGTCTGGGTGATGTCACTTTAGTGGGGTCAGGATTTACACATTACATCTTAGACATGTTAAAATGCGGCGTGATGTATTTTGTATATTGGATTTCATCTTGCATTTAAGTTTTCTTTCTCACTGATTAAGGAGAGGAAAACAGAAAAAAAAAAAAAAAACCAAAGTCAAACCTTAAATCTTGGTATGCCAATATTTATTCCTGGTATTAGTGTCTTTCAGATGGTCATTTCCAATCTTTTTCCCATCTGGCAGGACTTTCTCCTCCCCTTTTCCTTACCTAGATGATGTGATATGATGAGGATAAGGAATACCTATCCTTGTGGCTGGGGAGGAGATTATCTGGCTGGCTATTGTTTTTTCAGTTCATGCTGTCTCCATGGCGATGTCCTTGTAGCCTTCACGTCACTGTATGCCCTGCAATGGTGTCATTCTAAAAATCTCATATTCTTGGCATCCTCTCTCAAGGTCCTCAAGAACTGCCACTGTGCGTCACTTAGACAATGGGAAACTAGTTACACAATAGTTTGGCTGAACCATGATGTTATAATGTGCCCTAAGTATAGATAATCTCCTCTTATCTTTCAAACAGGAAGCCAGACAGACACAAAAAGAATCTTTGTTTTCAGTTTCCCCATCACCTTCCTTGTTTTTTATCCCATCAGTGCATCCTATCTCCTCTTTCAGGGTTGATTTGAGGGGTTGAGTTAAGGAAAAGTTGCTTCTGCGTCATGATGTCATCTTCAGATCTTTCCAAACTTGATCCAACTTTGAGGATTATCCTTTCCATCTGAATTGCAGAGACTTTTCGTATATCCTTCCATCTTCTCTTCTATGGCTTTTATAGGAAACCCCTAAGCTCAGACTCTCAAGCTTTGCTCTGCCTTTATACTGGGAAAGTTTGGGAACTGACAAAGTATTTATTTTAAAAAACTTTCTTTCAATAAAACCTAGTGTTCAAAACCCTCATTTCTCTATGAAAGTATATTAGAAAAGTTTAAGACTCAAAATTGAGGAATAACTACCTTGTTTTAGGCTCTGTTTACCTTCCCTCTGTGAAACAAGGAATTAAAGAATGAAGTAGCTAGAAAAACATGGAAAATCAGAATCTTAAAGGAAAAAACCCACAGATTTAACCTCTCAAATAAACTTCCACTGTTTCATCATTAAGACTAGTAAAAATTCTCATACTTAGTCACTGTGTTCCTGATGTTGGTCCATAATTCTCAGCAGAAAGCACAGATGTGGCACAAACTTTGTATCTGACTGCCGCTGTTTTTTTGTTGCCCACCCATCTGGCAGGCCAGGAGAAAATAAAAGCCTGTCTCACTTAAAAGCTCATTCACTTATTCATTCACATGAACATTCATTCATTCATTGAGTGCCAGATGAATATGAAAAAGGACTACAAACAGAAATAACAATAACAACACAATCCCACTCTTAGCCCAAAGATAGTCTGTCTGTACCACTGTAGTGTTTAAAGAAGTCTTCAAGACTTCTCTCAGGGCCAAAGCAGGACATTAATTTATGTTTTTTTTTTTTCGTGGTGCAGTTAACTTGAGAGAATGCTCTGGGGGAGCACTGGTTCTGTCGCATTGCTATTACTTTTATAATCAGGAAAAAGAGCATCGTAAAAAGACATGATTTTGACCTCACCCTGGCCTTGAGTTTGGCAGCTCTAATTAAAAGTGAATGTACCCAATGTTTTACAGAATAAAGCCCTTTTATAACAAATAACCTTTTGATGGAGAAACCACACTGTTTGTACACCAAAAAGTAATTTTAAGGCTTATCTTGAGCTAATGCCAGGGTAAATAGAAGCTGAAGCTTCTTGCCCTTCTTCTCTCTTTACCAAGGAATCAAAGCAGATCTATTTCAGCTTTCTGCTTTTACAAATATTCTACTGTAAATTTTATGCAGTTTGCAAGGACAAAATCCTTTCCAGTGACATTTTGGAACAAAAATGAAAATTCTGGATCTATGGATGTGTGGTGACTAGATTTTAACAATCTGTACAGAAGAAGCCTTATTGTGAGGGAAGCCAAATTTAATACTGAAATGTTCCAAAGAGTTGTCAACAGTTCATTTAAGGAAACATTAAGGAAAGATCTCACTCTTGAAATTTAATTTTGACCCAGTTTATAAAAGTTGGAAAGCCAGAGTATTTATGCTTTCATTAAGGAAGTTTTTTGGGAAACCTGAGTTCATCTCCATAACTTAATGTATGGAACTGAAACTATATTAAAGGTACATTTGTTTGGGGAGGAATTTCAAACTAGGCAGTTTTAAAAAACCCTCAGTAACAAGTTAACAGATAAAAGGAATTTCAGGATTGCCAAAAAGAAAAAATCAGTTCTAAAAGTGCAGGCTCTAATCTTTTAACCTCTTTTAAACACTATATCACTTTATTGTGATAATTAAATGCCAAAAAGATGGGTGATTTATAGCTGTACTTCTTGTCACAATAAACACTTCAAATAAACCATCACCAGTTAGTGTTTACAGATTAAGTTCAAGAGCTTAAGCAGTTCTTCATAAAGTACTTTGTTTAATAATGTCATATAATAACCCCATGCCCTATATAGTTTGCAAAATCCTTTCAGTATTTTTTTTTATTGAAGTATAGTTGTTTTAAATGTTGTGTTAGTTTCTGGTGTACAGCAAAATGGTGCAGATACTTATTTGTTTTCTCAGGTTCTTTATTCATTTTGATTATTTGGCCTTATAATTGTTGCAGTCTGGGTGGCCTTTTAAAATTTTACATTTAGTCTTATGTACAGAAGTAAATAAAAAATTTATGTAACTAAACAATGAAAGAACCAGAACACATTTAAACGTGGGATTTCTGATTTAAAATTCTTTGCAAATACTTAATTTTCTCTTTGGTGTAAACATTTACTTATAAATGTGTGTTATTTCTTCTTCCGCATTATTTACAACACCATGGCATCACATCAATTTGATGGATTAGTTGTTTTAATGTACTTCTTCTTGGCTCTTAACCATTCTCATTAATCTCCTATTAGTTGTCTCATAAAAGATGTCTCCAGCTATAGAGAGCAAACGCTAGAAGATAGGAAATGTATCTGGAAGATTTCTGGGTTTTGTTTCAGATGTAAGGAACTTGGAAGTCACCACTTCATCCTAACAATAAATCAAAACTCAGCAAACTGAAAAAAACATCTGTAACTCTTCTTGATATACAAGATACCAGAGGACATAGGACAAATCACTGTTCCTGACACTGGAGACAAGTGAATAGAGGGAATCACTGCGTACCAGAGTAGAGATGGACAGAAACTGCGGATTTTACCAGTACAAAGGTATGAAAATCCAAACTATAATTGATCAATTGCTAAAGGCTCAATGCAGACAACGTTGACAGGTAAAAACTCCAGAGGACTCAGTCATTTGTGAGTTTTAGTTCCAGGAGCCTGATGAGGTTCTCACAGTAATTATCAGAGAAAAATCCCCTCATGCTGCAAGTAAGAGGAAGGGAAAAGGAATCATTTTGATATCTGCCAAAGCATTTTGATTTCATCAAGGCCTTTCTTCTGCAGAAACAGAGTCTAACATGTCCAGGTATTATCAGAGCCTAACTGACCTGGGTGAAGGGAAATATCCAACTCCAGCCTACTCTGTCCATCCTACTCTATCTAAGTGGAGAAAAAACCTGAGAAGCACTTGTGAAGTTCACAGTCCCTCTGGACTTAAACCTGTAGAACACTTTCTTCCCCTGACACCATACACATTACTAGAGATCTACTTACAAGAGTTCCTTATGTGTGCCAGTCAAGAAAAAAATTGCAAGGCATATTAAAAGGCAAAAGACACAATTGAAAAGGCAGAGCAAGCAACAGAACCAGACATAAGATGAATGTTGGAATTATCATAACAGGGATATAAAACAATTATGATTTATATGTTAAGGGCCCTAACTGATAAAGTAGACAGCATTTAAGAATAGACAGGGATTGTAAGCTGATGGAAATTTTAAAAAAGTATCAAAAATAAATGTTAGAAATCAAAAACATTGTAACAGAAATGAAGAATATCTTTGATAGGCTTACTAGTAGGCTGGACATGTCTGAGGAAAAAAATCTCTGAGATTGAGGCTATCTCAACAGAAACCCCAAAGCTGAAATTCAAAGAGAAGAAAAACTGGAAAAAAAAAAAAAGAATATTCAAGAACTGTGGGAAAATCATAAAAGATGAAACACACACTTAATGGGAATACCAGAAGGAGGAGAAAAAGAAAGAGATAGACAAGATATTTGAAACAATAATAAGTGAGAATTTCTCCAAATTAATCTCAGACACCAAACCACAGATCCAGGAAGCTCAAAGAAAACCAAGCAGGATTAATGCCAAGAAAATACACCCAGGCAGATCATTTTCAAGCTACAGAAGATCAAAGATAAGGGAAAAAATCCTGAAAAGAGTCAGATGAAAAAATTTTGTTACCTATTGAGGAATGTAGATAAGAATGACATCCAGCTTCTCAGAAATCATTCAAGCAAGAAGACAGTAGAGTGAAATATTTAAAGTGTTGAGAGAAAAACCCCACCAACCAAGCCTTGTAACTCTGAAATTATCCTTCAAAACTGAAGGAGATTAAAGACTTTTTCAGGCAAACAAAAATTGAAAAAAAATGTTGCAAGTAACTTATCTTGCAAGAAATGTTTAAAGTTCTTTACCAGTACAAAAGTATGGTATTATTTTTCTTATTCTTATTTGACCTAGCTCAGAGATTATTCAAAATAATAATGGCAACAATTGTTTCGATTATGTATGCTTTTGTGTATATCTTCTGCATAAATCTAGAAAGCACATTAAAAAGAAAAGACATCACTTTGCCAACAAAGTTCCATATAGTCAAAGCTATAGTTTTTCTAGTAGCCTTGTATGGAAGTGAGAGTTGGATCATAAAGAAGACTGAATTCTGAAGAATTTATGCTTTTGAATTGCAACAGTATGTGAACTGAGAAATTCCAGATGTACAAGTTGGATTTAGAAAAGGCAGAGGAACCAGAGATCAAATTGCCAACATCTGTTGGATCATAGAAAAAGCTAGAGAATTCCAGAAAACATCTACTTCTGCTTCATTGACTATGCTAAAGCTTTTGACTGTGTGGATCACAGTTTATTTTCCACAATAAACTGTGGAAAATTTTTCAAAAGCTGGGAATACCAGACCACCTGCCTCCTGAAAGTTGTATGCAGGTCAAGAAGCAACAGTTAGAACTGGGCATGGAACAAAGGACTGGTTCAAAATTGGGAAAGGAGTATGGCAAGGCTGTATATTGTCACCCTGCTTATTTAACTTGTATGCAGAGTACATCATATGAATGCTGAGCTGGATGAAGCTCAAGCTGGAATCAAGATTGCTGGGAGAAATATTAATAACCTCAAACATGCAGATGACACCACCCTTATGGCAGAAAGCAAAGTGGAACTAAAGTGTCTCTTGATGAAGGTGAAAGAGGAGAGTGAAAAATCTGGCTTAAAACTCAACATTCAGAAAACAAAGATCATGGCATCTGGTCCCACCACTTCACAGAAAATAGATGGGGAAAAAAATGGAAACAGTGAGAGACTTTATTTCCTTGGGCTCCAAAATCATTCAGATGGTGACTGCAGCCATGAAATTAAAAGACACTTCCTTCTTGAAAGAAAAGCTATGACAAACCTAGACAGCGTATCAAAAAGCAGAGACATCACAAAGATCTGTCTAGGCAAAGCTATGGTTTTTCCAGTAGTCATGTATGGATGTGAAAGTTGGACCATAAAGAAGACTGAGCGCCAAAGAATTGATGTCTTAGAATTCTGGTGCTGGAGAAGACTTGAAAGTCCCTGGGGCAGCAAGGAGATGAAAGTAGTTAACCCTAAAGGAAATCAGTCCTGAATATTCATTAGAAGGGCTGATGCTGAAGCTTCAATACTCTGGCTATCTGATGGGAATAGCCACTCATGGAATAGATTCTGATGCTGAGAAAGATTGAGGGCAGAAGGAGAAGGCGGGGTGGGGGCGAGAGGATGAGATATTTAGATGGCATCATCAATTCAACGGACATGAATTTGAGCAAACTCTGGAAGATAGCAGAAGACATAATAGCCTGGCACGCTGCACTCCATGGGACTGCAAACAGTTGGATACGCCTTAGTGACTGAACAAAAATAACAACAAAGTATGTAGGGATCCTAAATATCACATTAAGATTTTTTATTTTTTGTATTTATTTTTTATACTGTCAATACACCCATTTTTTTTCTTTCATTTCCTTAATATTTGTTACAACAATGTTGGTATTATTTCGTTTAGAACCTGTCAATATTGCTGGAGTCTCCACTCAGTCTTATTTATTAAAGACAAGTATTCATTAATTTAGTTAAGTGTTCATTGAGCATTCACCATGTGCTGATTCACATGGCGTATCCAAAGACTTCATATGTAGCCATGAGCTTTCTGTTCTCATGAAGCTAATGACATAGTATAGAAGATGATTAACTAAATGATTAGATTCTGAGAAGGATTATAATAGAAAAATTACGCAGGATTTTGTCCTTACTCAAACTTCATAAGATTATTTTTCCTAACATTTATCACCTATCTATTACTCCTCAAATCTTTTAAAATCTTCACGATTTTCCAATTTTAAACTCATTTTGACACTTTTTTAGTTCCAAAATACGTAACCATATCTTATATTGAAAGGTAAATCTATCTTTTATATTTTTATGATATTTCTTATGATTTCAAACATAATAATTCCTTTTTGTTGTTTAAGAAATAGCAGTATGCTGTATTTCAACTGGGTGCTCTCAACAGGGTAATAATTTCAGTACATATGAGATATAGTCTGGCTCAGGCTGACTGGAAAACCATCTTATATATCAGGAACTGGGCCTGGTAATCATGGGCAGAAACCAACACAACATTGTAAAGCAATTATCCTCCAATTAAAAATAAATGTCAAAAAAACACTAAAAGTTTATGTCCTTTGAATAAATAGTATGACAACATAATGCCTTTCCTCATTCTACTGCTTGAATTGCCTGTGGTTACAGTATACACTTCGGGGCATTTCAAATTTAGAGAAAAATTTTCACCTCTAAGGGATTAAAATGAGATTAGGGGTTACTATCTTATTCAAAGGAGTCATCCATGTTTCAGAACCATAGTTTAATTTTCATATATTACTAAACAGAGCAGGCAGTATCTTCAGAAATATGCATGTAAGTGAAATCTACAAGTAAACACAGGTAGCAAGTGTTTTAGTATCCTCCACATCTTTATATGAAATTGCTTTTCAGAATATATTGAATGTTAAAAACCTGAGGCCTTATTATCATGATGAGACAAGAATAGAAAATGGCAGAGGACTATAGGCAATTTATTTTCATGACAAGCCTGCAATATCATGAAGAATTGTGAACATAAACCATCCTCACTGCCATTTCAAGACTGTAATCTTGTCCTCCAAAGATGTCACACCTGGGCCCCAGTTGTTTTAAATGACTCACTTCATATTTCTAGATCTTCTTGACCAGACTAGTTATCAGATCCAACCATTTCTAAAATAAATGAATATTATTCTTGCCTAGTCTATTGAAGCAAATTATATCAACATATAATGCTAGATTTGAATATTTATGAAACATTCAGGCAACTTGAAAAGAATTTAAGTCATCGTGTTAACAGCATCACTTTTGAGTTCCCTTTTTGATGCATATATAGATAAACACATTCTAAAGAAAAGACATTATTAAATCTACTTTTTAAAAAATAAGAAATGTGTGTGTGTGCATGCTTCTGTCTGTGGCATAATTAGAGCTTTTAAGACCTCAAGTGCCTAAATTATATTTGCTGACATGCCAACATAAGGCCAAATTAAAAGGAACTAAAATAACCCCACATGAGAGACCCAAATATATTTTTAATTCAAAACAAATATATATGTACAATTACCATATGTAGGAATTTGATAGGAATTGTAGAAAAATCTTTAATTTTAATAAGGTAAAGGGTGATCTTAGTAAACCTATTGTTATGATGTTTGGCTAAAAAGATTCACCTCGATCTAATAATACATATTTTGTTTTGGTAATTCCTTTGAGAAGTATAATTTTAATATCATACTGAGATAACTCCTTTACACCTATACATTTCAATATTCTATTTATTATTACAAGCTAGTGGGGACAACTAATAAATGAATGATGATTTCATTTATTTCCACTTGGTTAATTTACTCTCTCTCTTATCACCGACTCAAATGCTTCTCCTCACTTAAGACAAATGTTTTGTCAAATCAAAAATATTTCTTGGACTTCTAATAAACACCATGAAGAAATCTGAAAAAGTAAACTTTTAGATTAAGTAGAGAACAACATCAGGCTTCCCTGGTGGCTCAATGGTAAAGAATCCACCTGCAATGCAGGAGACATGGGTTCAATCCCTGGGTCAGGAAGATCCCATGGAGGAGGGTATGGCAACCCACTCCAGTATTCTTCCCAGCAGAATCCCATGGACAGAGGACCTGGCAGGCTACAGTCCATGAGGTCGCAAAGAGTCGGACATGACTGAAGTGACTGAGCAAGCACACAGAGAAGATCACATTCTCCTTAGCATAGCTCGTAACTTTTTTTTGGAACACAGACTACTTTTAAAATCTGGTATAAAAATAGATATTAACTCTCTAGACAAATATTTGAATATTTAACCAATGTTTTTTCATGGAATTTTATGGGGGTCATCAACTCAGTTCAGTTCAGTCACTCAGTCGTGTCCAGCTCTTTGTAACCCCATGAACCACAGCATGCCAGGCCTCCCTGTCCATCACCAACTCCCAGAGTTTACTCAGACTCATGTCCATTGAGTTGGTGATGCCATCCAACCATCTCATCCTCTGTTGTCCCCTTCTCCTCTTTCCCCAAATCAGGGTCTTTCAAATGAGTCAGCTCTTCGCATCAGGTGGCCAAAGTACTGGAGTTTCAGCTCCAACATCAGTCCTTCCAATGAACACCCAAGACTGATCTCCTTTAGGATGGACTGGTTGGATCTCCTTGCAGTCCAAGGGATCCTCAAGAATCTTCTCCAACACTGCAGTTCAAAAGCATCAATTCTTTGGTATTCAGCTTTCTTTATAGTCCGACTCTCACATCCATACATGACTACTGGAAAAACCATAGCCTTGCCTAGACAGACCTTTGTTGACAAAGTAATGTCTCTGCTTTTTAATATGCTGTCTAGGTTGCTCATAACTCTCCTTCAAAGGAGTAAGTGTCTTTTAATTTAATGGCTGCAATCACCATCTACAGTGATTTTAGAGACTCAAAAAATAAAGTCAGCCACTGTTTCCACTGTTTCCCCATCTATTTGCCATGAAGTGATGTGACTGGATGCCATGGTCTTAGTTTTCTGAATGTTGAGCTTTAAGCCAACTTTTTCACTCTCCTCTTTCACTTTCATCAAGAGGCTCTTTATTTCTTCTTTGATTTCTGCCATGGGGGTCATAGAAAATTTGAGGCATGTTTTGATTATAAAATCCTACAAAAGTCATCTTGGGCTAGCTGTATGACTTTTGATAAATTAAATTTACCATCTATATGTTTTGGGATTGTTACAAAGATTAAATGAATTAGTATATGTTAAGAACTAGTTTTAATGTCTGACTCAAAGTAACACCATATACAGGTTCATTCTTGTTATATTGTGATTTTATAAGATTCTTTGTGTGTGCATGCTAAGTCACTTCAGTGGTGTCAGACTCTTTGAGACCTTATAGACTGTAGCCCTCCAGGCTCCTCTGTCCAAGGGATTCTCCAGACAAGAATACTGGAATGGGTTGTCATTCTCTTCTCCAGGGGATCTTCCCAACACAGGGATTGAACCCACATTTCCTGTGCCTCCTGCATTGGCAGGTAGCTTCTTTACCGCTAGCACCACCTGGGAAGCCCATGTATAAAGCACTTCAAGTAAGTCAAAGGGAAGGGCAAGACCAGCTTTCATAAACCCTACTTTATGAAGATATGAATTTAGGCTTGGTCTTAAGACTTGGTTTCAGGATGGCAGAGAGGGCAATCAAGTGTTTTCCAAAACTGTGAATAGTAAATATACTTTTAGAAGTACAAAAACAGTGGCACGAGTCAGTGAAGTACAGCGAAAAGCAGAAGTCTTTGTTATTGCAAGTGGAGCAGCCAGCAGAATGGGTGAGGTGCCCCCAGAGAGTTAAGGGCTTTTGATAACATGTTAAGAAAGTGCAAATGGATGAGTCACAGAGGATCTAGTTTTCCATCGTATACCCTTCTACCTTCAGCCCTTTTTAGTTTTTACTTTGCACAAGTCAAACAGACTGTAACAATGAGAAACAAATACTTAAGCTCCAAGTGGTTAAACACAGCTAAAACTAAATGGTAAAGGGAAATTAATACTTTCAAAGCAGCATTCAGTGAACCCATGGAAAATTTTTGCTTAAAATGGTGACATTACACAAAAGAAGGCATGGACAATGAAAGCAGGAAAAAGTAAAAGTTAAACATTTTTTAAATGATTTGGTACTATAAATGATGTGGTGTTAAAGGTAGAAATATGTAAAGAGTAAAATAGTTTGAAGATACCACGTGCAGACTTTTGCATTTCCATGCATTCCATTGTAATAAGGTAATATTTTGAAAAAACATTACTGCCTATTTCTCTTTTTCCCTTGAGATCACTTTTATCCTGGCAAGTTGAGATGTTTGTCAAACTACCCTGTAGAGGTGAGTTGGAGGTAAGAGATGGAGGAGAGCTATAGTCTGTAACAGAAGGAATGAAGTTATATTCAGTTTTTAATATGAAAAAAGGAAATATCTAGTAAGAATACAGCCTAGAAAGAAAATTTCTCGTGCTTCTTTTTTTCTCTCCTCCCTCATTTAGCTTATTGGTAGGGAACCAGAGGAAGCACCACTTAGAGCTGCCCCACAGGGTGAAGAAGATGGATCTTCTGTCCATGGTAGCTGGGTTTGTTCCAAAAGACTCAAGAGGGCTTGACAGAAAGGAAGAGAAAGAAAATCTCACCTGCATTTTTGGTCTTAAGAATGGCAAGAGTTTTACTTCTTCCCTTCCAATTTGGATTCCTTTTATTTCTTTTTCTGCTCTAATTGCTGGGGCCAAAACTTCCAAAACTATGTTGAATAGTAGTGGTGAAAGTGGGCACCCTTGTCTTGTTCCTGACTTTAGGGGAAATGCTTTCAATTTTTCACCATTGAGGATAATGTTTGCTGTGGGTTTGTCATATATAGCTTTTATTATGTTGAGGAATGTTCCTTCTATTCCTGCTTTCTGAAGAGTTTTTATCATAAATGGATGTTGAATTTTGTCAAAGGCTTTCTCTGCATATGGCTTTTATTTTTCAATCTGTTAATGTGGTGTATTACATTGATTGATTTGTGGATATTGAAGAATCCTTACATCCCTGGGATAAAGCCCACTTGGTCATGGTGTATGATCTTTTTAATGTGTTGTTGGATTCTGACTGCTAGAATTTTGTTAAGGAGTTTTGCATCTATGTTCATCAGTGATATTGGCCTGTAGTTTTCATTTTTTGTAGTATCTTTGTCAGGTTTTGGTATTAGGGTGATGGCGGCCTCATAGAATGAGTTTGGAAGTTTACCTTCCTCTTCAATTTTCTGGAAAAGTTTGAGTAGGATAGGTGTTAGGTCTTCTCTAAATTTTTGGTAGAATTCAGCTGTGAGGCCGTCTGGACCTGGGCTTTTGTTTGCTGTAAGATTTCTGATTACAGTTTCATGACATGATCCTCTACATAGAAAACCCTGAAGACTCCACCAGAAAATTACTAGAACTAATCAATGAATATAGTAAAGTTGCAGGATATGAAATCAACACACAAAAATCCCTTGCATTCTTAATTCCCCTACCAAGTTACCAACAGTATTTTTCAACAGAGCTAGAACAAATAATTTCACAATTTGTATGGAAATACAAAAAAACCTTGACTAGTCAAAGCAATCTTAAGAAAGAAGAATGGAACTGGAGGAATCAACCTGCCTGACTTCAGGCTCTACTACAAAGCCACAGTCATCAAGACAGTATGGTACTGGCACAAAGACAGAAATATAGAACAATGGAACAAAATAGAAAGCCCAGAGATAAATCCACACACCTACGGACACCTTATCTTTGACAAAGGAGGCAAGAATATACAATGGAGAAAAGACAATCTCTTTAACAAGTGGTGCTGGGAAAACTGGTCAACCACTTGTAAAAGAATGAAACTAGAACACTTTTTAACACCATACACAAAAATAAACTCAAAATGGATTAAAGATCTAAACGTAAGACCAGAAACTATAAAATTCCTAGAGGAGAACATAGGTAAAACACTCTCTGACATAAATCACAGCAGGATCCTCTATGACCCACATCCCAGAATACTGGAAATAACAGCAAAAATAAACAAATGGGACCTAATCAAAATTAAAAGCTTCTGCACAACAAAGGAAACTATAAGCAAGGTGAAAAGATAGACTTCAGAATGGGAGAAAATAATAGCAAATGAAGCAACTGACAAACAACTAATCTCAAAAACATACAAGCAACTCCTGCAGCTCAATTCCAGAAAAATAAATGACCCAATCAAAAAATGGGCTGAAGAACTAAACAGACATTTCTCCAAAGAAGACATACAGATGGCTAACAAACACATGAGAAGATGCTCAACATCACTCATTATCAGAGAAATGCAAAGCAAAACTATAATGAGGTACCATTTCATGCCAGTCAGAATGGCTGAGATCCAAAAGTCTACAAGCAATAAATGCTGGAGAGGGTGTGGAGAAAAGGGAACCCTCTTACACTGTTGGTGGGAATGCAAACTAGTACAGCCACTATGGAGAACAGTGTGGAGATTCCTTAAAAAACTGGAAATAGAACTGCCTTATGACCCAGCAATCCCACTGATGGGCATACACACCGAGGAAACCAGAATTGAAAGAGACACATGTACCCCAATGTTCATTGCAGCACTGTTTATAATAGCCAGGACATGGGAGCAACCTAAATGTCCATCAGCAGATGAATGGATAAGAAAGCTGTGGTACATATACGCAATGGAGTATTACTCAGCCATTAAAAAGAATATATTTGAATCAGTTCTATTGAGGTGGATGAATCTGGAGCCTATTATACAGAGTGAAGTAAGCCAGAAAGAAAAACACCAATACAGTATACTAACACATATATATGGAATTTAGAAAGATGGTAATGACGACCCTGTATGCGAGACAGCAAAAGAGACACAGATGTGTAGAGCAGACTTTTGGACTCTGTGGGAGAGGGAGAGGGTGGGATGATTTGGGAGAATGACATTGAAACATGTATAATATCATATAAGAAATGAATTGCCAGTCCAGGTTTGATGCATGATACAGGATGCTTGGGGCTGGTGCACTGGGATGACCCAGAGGGATGGTATGGGGAGGGAGGTGGGAGGGGGGTTTAGGATGGGAAACGTGTACAGCTGTGGTGGATTCATGTTGATGTATGGCAAAACCAATACAATATTGTAAAGTAGGAAAAAAAAAAAAAAAGAATGGCAAGAAAGGAGAATTCACTCTCCTCCATGAGGTGATCAGCTCCTCAGCTCATTGATGTGTACCTGAAGAAGCCTGAAATATGGCCCTTTTGTAGGAATCCCAACAAGAAGCTAGAAATGAGGGACACTGTGAACACAGAGATCCTGTCTTAGCATGTCAATAGGCTGAGGAGCTGATTTGATCACTTCATGAAGGAGAGGGAATTCTTCCCAGGACTATTTTAATGATCAGATCAGAGTAGGATTTGGATTACATTAGCCTTTTCTTCCCCCCTGCTTGTGTGGGGAAGAAAGCCCTGTGACACTTAGAGACTAAATAAGACTAAGCCCCATTACTTAGAGAATAAATGAAATGTATTTCATTAGCTTCCTGCATATTTCTGTGAGCTAAGTTTTTACCCAATCTACTTTATATGCTTAATTTGAATTATAAAGTTGAGGAAAGTCAAAGAAAATTCAATGATATCTGTAAGGAAGACTTAATTAAAGGGGGTGGGTGTTCCATAAAGGAGGTATATGGACCACTACAAAATAATTTTGCAGTAGAGGAGAGAAATCGGGTTCTACTCTGAATACCACATAGGCAACTGGAAATTTACAGCCAAAGAGTTCAACAAGGCGTCAGAGAATGGAAATTACTATGAGTGGATATAAGATTCTGCCTTTTCTCATAAGACAGGCCACAGTGATCAGACATCACCAGGGGGATGATGGAGAATGAGAAACCCAAGGTGATGGTCAAAGGTGATGAGATACCAAGGGTGCTATGTGCTGTACTGTCTTTTCAGTCGTCTCCAACTCTTTGCAACCCTATCGACCATAGCTTACCAGGCTCCTCTGTCCATGGGACTCTCCAGGCAAGAATACTGGCGTGGGTTACCACGCCCTCCTTCAAGGGGTTTTTCCCAACATAGGGATTGAATCCATGTCTCTTATGTCTCCTGCATTGGCAGGTGAACTCTTTACTACTAGCACCACCTGGGAAGCCCAAAACTTCACCCAGTGTGGGGCAAGAACCCATGACTCTGGTAATCTCATGCTCTACCAAATGAGCTAGCTGGACAAGGATGGAGGTTCTAACTACATTGACTTAGCAGGGTTCTTGCTAAAACTGGGTCTTATAAGTACCTGCACAAATGTGCCCAGAAAATGGTTGAGGTGCTTGATAAAAGTTTGGTCAAACAAATATCTTTGTCAGGAACCTATATCATACATATTACAATTATGCAGCTACTACACTATGTTTCACTTCCAACCCACTGAAATGAAACAAGTTCTAAAAGTTAAATGCCATCTGTTCTAAGAATTTCTTTTAGTACAATAAATTTAAGCAACAAGTTAGCAATAATAAAAAAATATCTTTAGTTCTTTCAGCTTCAAAAGTACTCTGTTTTAGCTATGTTAATTATTTCCCTGTAGTCACAAAACACCGAGGATAAAGCATAATACTATGTTCTTGGGTTTACTTATTTTCCAGATTGTGGGCTTGTCTCCTTCCACAAACAATGTATTGAAATGAAGTTTGCTCTTAGTAATTGTATTATGATTTATCTTATAATTTCTCTAGGTAAAATCTGGAAAATTCTCTGTAGAAAAAAAGTAAAGCTCAAACCATTTTAAACATATTAACTTATCCACAAATAATATAAGAGTAAATTTACTGAAGAATAGGGGAGAAAACCTCTGAGGTAAAGTGTAAATGGGCTTCCCTGGTGGCTCAGACGGTAAAGAATCTACCTGCAATGCCGGAGACTTGGGTTCAATCCCTTGGTTGGGAAGATCCCATGGAGGAGGGCATGGTAACCCACTCCAGTATTCTTGCCTGGAGAATCTCATGGGCACAGGAGCCTGGCAGGCTACAGTCCATGGGGTCACAAAAAAGAGTGGGACAGGACTGAGTGACTAAGCACAGCACAAAGTGTCAGATAGTAAACAGACAGAAAATTGGATATCCACCTCCTAGATTCTTAACCAATAATTACAATGGAGAAAATTCTGATTTTGTAAATGAATAAAAATTTTAAAAACTGAGGATGTAAATTGGGAAGAATTCCAAAAATAAATAAAGGCTGTTCATGCTTTCTTTCTCATAGCATTGCTTTTTCACATAGTAGGTACTTAAAAAGTGTTTGCTGAATCAGTTATCCTCAAGAACACCTGGAATCAGTTAACCTAATACATTTACCTGGAATACAGAGTGCATTTTTCCAGTTTGTCTGTAGTGCATTTGAATAATACAGCCGTTTCATTTCCTCCATCTCATTTCCCTTCACCTTCAATCTTGGCTTTCCCGTAAATACCTTCAACTGTGCTGACAATTTCAGTGCTGACTACTCTGTGCCAGTGTAGAGGCCCGAGTGGTGGTCCAGGCCCAGGTCAATTGCCCCTGGGCATTTCCCTTAAGTAGCTCGAACACTCTGTTCTGGAGTTTAGATTTAAAAATATCTGCCAACAATATACCAAAAGTACAATGGGCCTTTGGATTTTTCTTTCTCTTTTATTGAAGTGATTTTTTTTTTCATACACTGGTTATATTGTTTTTAAGACTCTGCACTGTTTTCCCAAATTGAAATTACTTTACTGGATGCAACTCAGTAGGAATTCAGTGTTAGGATGGTTATAATATTTTATTTCATATCTCCTTTTATTCCTCAAGATGAGATTTTAATTTAGTTGTTTATGTTTGAATAATTGTACTGAAATTTTAATTAGGGTGTGTATGTGTGTGTGCTCAGTCATTCAGTCATGTCTGACTCTTTGCAATCCCATGGACTGTATTCCACTAGGCTCCTCTGTCCATGGGGATTCTCCAAGCAAGAATACTGGAGTGAGTTGCTATGCCCTCCTCCAGGGGATCTTCCCAACCCAGGGATCGAACCCAGGTCTCCAGCATTGCAGGCAGACTCTACCATGTGAGCCACTGGGGAAGCCTCCTCCATTTATTAGCTGGAGACAATTTACAGTTTGGAGTAAAGCAAAACAAATCAAAACATAAACCTATTTCTGAATCCTGGCACTCTTCTATAAAACTCGTGGCTTAGGCAGGACACAGGACCTAATTTTTTTTTTTCATCTTTATAAGGAGAATAATATGATTAAATGAAATGTTGTATCCAGCATACCATGAATAAAGGCTAGTTTCCATCTCTCCTTCAGCTTCTCACTTCCCACTAAGAGAACGCAGGTTACTCTTTATGGTTTTCTTAACTCCCCAGATTCCACAACTCAGTTCTCACAAATTACTCCATCATCTCTTATAGCTCAGCAGACCTACTGTCAGAAGTGAAGCTTCCTAGGGAACAGAATCAGAGGCAAGGATGCAAGTGGTGATGTTTCATTGGAGGGAGCAAACATAAAACCAGAAGAGCAAGAGTGGGTGAAAAGGAAAGGAGGAGAGGAAAGATGAGAAGGCTGGTGAGGCGCATCCTTGTGCTGGCTGCTGGTTGATGACGGCTGTGAGGAGTCTCTGTGCTGCTCCAGCATGCAGGGCTTCTCTGTATGGGCTTTACAGACATGCACTACACTGGAGTAAATCATCATGCGAGGTCAGATAAAGAGGTAATTTATCTCTATGTCGCCTCCAATTCCTCCTTTCCCATTGGTCAAAATTCAACCCACAGGAGTGAACACCTTCACTCACTTCTGGGCTGAGATATTTGGCTTCTCTGGATGCTTTTTGTAAGCCAGATCTCGTGACCTGACGTGGTGACAGGGGCTGGCTGACTGGACAACAGATGACCTTGAAGAGGAAAGGGTCCACCACCCAGTTGGGCCCAGAAAGTCTCTAAGAATGTACATATGAATCAAAGAAATTACTCAACTAAAGTTTACTCTATGAAGATTCTGTGTGCTGGAGAAGATTCTCGAGATCTCTTGGACTGCAAGGAGATCAAACCAGACAGTCCTGAAGGAAATCAACCCTGAATATTCATTGGAAGGACTGATGCTGAAGCTGAAACTCCAATACTTTGGCCACCTGATGTGAAAAACCAGCTCATTTCCCTGGTGCTTGGAAAGATACAGGGCAGGAGGAGAAGAGGGTGGCAGAGGATGAGATGGTTAGACAGCATCACTGACTCAATGGACATGAGTTTGAGCAAACTCTGGGAGACAGTGAAGGACAGGGAAGCCTGGTGTGCTGCAGTCCATGGGATGCGAAGTTGGACATGACTGAGCAACTGAACAACAACATGAGGATTCTATTCATAGAAATTTTCTCTAATTTTAAATTAGATGCAAAACTCCAAAAGAGATATAAAGTTACCTATTTATGACTTGTCAGCAATAGTGTTCATCTGAAGGGCAAGGAGTGGGGACATCTCCACTCCCTTTCACCATCACCTTCCTCGTGGGACAGTTCTGCATCACCTCTGTGATGACTGCACAGAGTACTGTTACTGCAAATTCAGTTCCCCTCTCCCTCCATCATTATTACAAGGAGTAAGCAATTATCTGCAAACATAATATACCATCTGAAAACAACTGCGGGCACGAGCCACTCAGAGTGGATTTATTTAAGTGTGCCAGTGGCAGGGGTAGTAATTTTCTGAATTTCAGCCACGTTGGTACACCCTTTTAGAGGCCGAGGGAGACTACTTGTTTGCAGCTAGGTCAAATGGCAACCTTCAGCAATGGTTTTCTTCTATTGTCTATTGAAGAATTTTGTTTTGTTTTTTCCTCAGGAAAGACAATAAGGATGAATGCACTTGTTTCTTATTCCTTTTACAAGGATTAATAAAGTGTCAGCTCAAAGATGGACAGGAGACAGCACTAGTCAAAAGTAATAAACAAAAATAAGGGAATACAATGAGTCTTTGAGACTGAGAGGCAGATTCAAGTCCTAATTCTACAACTAACTAGCCATCTTGACTGAGTAGGTTTTTGAAAGTGAAAGTGTTAGTCACTTAGTCGTTTAACTCTGCAACTCTGTGGACTGTAGTCTGCCAGGTTCCTCTGTCCATGGAATTATCCTGGCAAGAACACTGGAGTGGGTAGCCATTTCTTTTTCTAAGGGGTCTTCCTGACTCAGGGATTGAACCTGGGTCTTCTGCATTGCAGGCAGATTCTTTGCTGTCTGAGCCACCAGGGAAGCTTCAAGTTCTCCCTTGTCCATTGGGTGGGGAGGGGTTTCATTCCAAGACCCTTAGCAGATGCCTGAAGTTGCAGACAGTACTGAACACTATATATACACTGCTTTTTCCTATTCTCATATATCTATAATAAAGTTTAATTTATAAATTAGGCACAATAAGACATGAACAATAATAATAATAATAAAATAGAACAGTTACATATTGTAATTAAAGTTGTGTGAATTTGGTCACTTTCACTCTCTCTCAAAATATCTTCTGGTACAAATTTAATGTTTTTTCCATCTTAACTAAGCACTTATTACACCTTATGGCCCTAACTTCTGCAGTTTCAGTTGTTATAGGAAAACTATCAGAGATTTCTTTTTCCTTCTTCACAGTTTCACAGATAGAAGATTCATTCTTACTGTCTATCTTAGCGACCTCAGCATATGATAGTTTTCTTATTAAGTTAGGAACTTTCATGGTTTCATTTAAATAAAATGCTTTATGCTCTCTTTGGCATATCCAAACTGCCAGCATCACTGCTCTTGCATTTTGGGGCCCTTATTAAGTGAAATAGGCTGACTTGAACACAAGCACTGAAATACCTCAAGGGTCCATCTAATAAGGAGATGGCCACTAACAGGCCATCTAACAGGCAGGACATGCTGGACAAAAGAATGGATCAGGTCCCAGGCAGGACCTAGTTGGACACTGTGAGACACACCATGTTACTCAGAATGGCGCACAACTCAAAACTTATGAATTACATCTGGAATTTCCCATATAATATATTTATTACTGGCAGTTGACAGCCAGTAATTGAAAGCTTGAACAGCATAACTATTGATAAGAGTGTGTGAATGCTCAGTCGTGTCCAACTCTTTGCAATACTCTAGACTATAGCCCGCCATGCAGTCCACGGGGTCTCAAAGAGTTGGACACATGACTGAGCGACTGAACTGAACTGAACTGGTAACCCGCCAGGCTCCTCTGTCCATGGAATTTTCCAGGCAAGACTACTGGAGTGGGTTGCCATTTCCTCCACCAGGGGATCTTCCCAACTCAGTAAGAGAAGGACAACTGTACTTAACCTCCTTGAATTTTCTGCTTTTAACCTATAAAATGACAGTAATACCTCTTTTACAGATTATGAACAAAAATTAAAAGGTATAAAGATTGTTTAGCACATGGTAAGCTCTTTCATAGTACTTAATATTAGACTCAGAATTCTGAGAGTTAGTATATGTAATTCTCTTTTTCCAGTCAGGAAACTGAGTGGCCTGGCAAAGCCAGATGACAATCCTAAAGTTGTATATATTAATACAATAAGGCATAAAGACTGCTGTATAATTCACTTCTTATAAAAAATTGAATGCCTTTTTTACTGTATAATAATGCCATATTTATTAAGAATACTTCCAAGACTAGATTTTTGATGTGGAGAACAGCTACACTTCTCATTCTGATAAGAGAAAATTTGGTAGTCTTATTTTATTTGGGGGATTTACAGAGGCACACCTTAGAGACAGTGCCAGTTTGGTTCCAGACCACCACAATAAAACCAATGTCACAATAAAGTGAGTCATACAAATTTTTTGGTTTCACAGTGCATATAAAAGTTATGTTTACACTATGTTGTAGTATATTAAAGTGTGCAATAGCA